>NC_045640.1:74242495-74606199 GCF_009829145.1 Chiroxiphia lanceolata | reverse complement strand
CCCTTCAGCACCCCCTTCTCCCTTCACTATCGCTCCTGCCCCCAGCCTTCACCACGGGGGGCAGAAGGAATCACAGAACCCCTCTGCACATCTTGGACAGGTCTGTTTCTGTAGGAGCCCCCCCTACCCTTCACCTGCAGCCTCGCTGACGGTGAAGGTGGCATTGCCCAGGAACACTGTGGAGGCATCGTTGGGACCAGCAATGAAGACGGTGGCTGAAGCCCGGCTGCCGACGCGGGCGTTGTCCGAGGCATCGGCCAGTATGATCTCAAACTCCTCTTCCTCTTCGTATTCACTGTCATCGATCAGCATCACGTCACAGGTCACCGCGGTCACACCCGGCCCGAAAACAATCCGGTTCTCATCTGCCATCCCCCGGGACTTGAAATCGGAGCCAGATTCCAGCATATAAAGGCTGCTTCCCGTGGCGGATTTGGGGACGGTGTAGCAGATGGCAGACACGGTGCTGCTGGTATCCCCTAGGAAGCAACAGAAAAAAACCCCATAATTCTATGGAAATACTTTTCCTCTATTTGGTGGAGACCTCTGCCCTCTGCCACTGTCCCTCCCGTGGGGCTCCCTCCTGGCTCCACCCACCTTTCCTTTCAACAGGAGCCGAGAGGAACCCAGCGCTCTCGCTGACATGGAAAGTCCTCCTGTCGAACTGCAGTGTGGGCTCGTCCTCGGGGTCAGCGATGGTGATGGTGGCCCGGGTGACGTTCCCCAGCAGAGCATAGGCCGGCATGCTGAGCTCCACGGAAAAGCTCTCCGTGCCCTCAAAGACGTCATCATCATTGATAACGATGGTGCAGGCCTTGGTGTCCTCCCGCTCCTCAAACTGCACCTGGAAGGCAGGAAGCCGGCTGCTCTCCTTGGACCGGGGCCTGCAACTTCCTCGGTGTTTTTATCGCTTTCCATCAGCTCTTTCCTCCAGGCCTGAGGGCAGGTACGGTCAGACCGTCCCTTTCCCGGTGTCCCCAGCCTACCTGCCCCGTGTACTCCACGTAGTCCTGCTGTCCCGGCTGTGATCCGGAGCCGGCGGTGGCCGTTCCCTGCTCGGTGCGGCACAGGACGATGGCGTACTGGTTGAGGTTCCCGACCCGCCTCACGGTGACACTCACGGAGCCGGAACTCTCTCTGACCTTGTAGCTGCAGAGGGATCAAGCAGACAGAAATAACAGGCTGAGGAGCAAACTCTGTGTGTTTGTGTCATACTGAGCACCACGGACTCAGAGTGAGTGTGGCCTCCATGGAAAATCCGAGGGACACTAATAACGAGGGACTTGGGCAGAGGGCAGCTGCTCCGTGGTTTAGCCCAGCAGGCCCCTCTCCTCATGGACAGAATTTCATTCCCACGCTGTAGGGCCCAATCACACTTACCTGGTGTGTGTAAAGCTGAGGAGAGACCACTGGACGTGGAAGACATTGCCACTGACCACGTTGGGTTTGCTGTCCTTCACTAGGAACTGAAAGCTGTCCGTGGTCTCCTGAGCCTTCTCCTCATCCATCACATACCGAACGAGGCCCTGGTTCACATCCTCTGCCAGGAGGAGACATCCAGTGAGCCGACACAGAAATCCCACGGCAGTTTTATACATCACCGCAAGGATCGGGGTCTCCACAGGAAGCAGTAACCCCCTCACCTCCCCTTCCTGATGGAGGGCCCCTCAGCCCTGCAAGACTGAACTTTCCACACACTGCTCTGCACTGCTGGCTACACATCTACCGGACCTTGTGATGATCTACAACTCCTCTTTACTGTCCCAAGTCAAGTCTCCAGCTCTAACAAGTCTGGAGAACCTGGGTGTGCTACAGGACACAGGTTGGCATCTATTAAGAAATCACAGGATTTCTGTAACTGAAAGGAAAGTCCAAGGCTTATTTTCTACATACTTTGGAGACTTGCCCCTTGTCTTCTCCCTTCCCATCTTTTCTTTCCTTAACAAAGGAAGGAAAAAAGCAGCAGGACACAGCCCAGCTCCATACCCTGTGTGAAAGTGGTCACAGCCATCCCTGGTTTCAGCTTGTGCTCCACATGACCATTTCTGGGACCAGCTGTTATCTCGTAGATCAGCTGTCTGTCATCTGTGTCAGGATCTGTCGCCAGTAATTCCTTCTTAGTGATGAAGTTGGTTGCCTGGATTAAAGCCAAACCAAGGGAGTAAAACACTGGAGCTCCAGCAGTGCAAGTCTGCTTGACTGTTCACACAAAAAGCCCAACGATCCCTCTGTCAAACAGTTTTCCATGAGGGAAACTCTAGGGATGTGAAAGCACAGAGCAGTGTGAACAGACAGACACCCCACAAGGTGTTTGACAGTGCAGGAAGAATTTGAATTTTGCCTCACATCTGGTTTGTTTAATTAAAAAAATCAATGTGTGCCTCAAAGAAAAGCAAATTGAGAAGCAGCTGCCCAGCCCTACGTAGCTGGGACTAAAAGCTAGGATAAATTTTTCGGTTTCACCTGAAAACCTCTGCTCCATGTGCTGTGCTGATGCTTAGGTGAGGCATGGTTTTGCAAAAAGCATTTGCAAACAGCCTCAAGTTGAAGAACTTTCTCGGGACAGTTCAAGCTGCTCTGGGGCGCCTGCACTAGGGCCTCTTTCAAATGCCCTCATGTGGATCTGACTCAGTTCCACCACATTTTGCTTTCTCTTCTAAAAGAAAATGCCTTTAACAGTAGGAGAAAGAGAGAGAACTGAACTGCCCGAGGCTGCAGGAGTGCTTTTCCTTAAGTCAGGAATTTGAGCTGAGATAGCCACTTCTTAATACAATTTCTTACTAAAGTGTCTTCCAATCTTTTTTCTTAGGAAGAACCAAAGTGTTTCTTTGCAGTTAATGCTGGGCCCTCAGAAACAAGCCGAGAGAGACAGTGTCCTGGGGTTTTGTTTGGACTTCAGCAAAACAAAGGCACGTCACAGTGAGAAATCCCTACATCATATCCTCGGAAAGCCATGTATCTCTGCCATGGCTGCTGCAGAACATCATCAAGACTTCTCCACCATCAGCAAAGCTGAAAATATACCCTGGGGTGGAGGGATTTTCTCTATCACAAAAATAAAAATGCTGAGGGATCAGGATGTTTACCTGCGAAGCTCCTGCCACAGGAACAGCCTAAGAAACAATCCAAGCTGAGCTCGGACAGGCAGTTACCTTGCCATCCACGTGCTCCAGCCACTGCAAACCCAGGTTGGTGACAACCCTGGGTGTCCCGTCATCCACAGGGAGAATGTCCACTAGGAAGTGCTGTGGTGCTGCTGTCACGACCTGACAAAAAGTTCAGAGAGACGGACGTTACTCCGGGAGTCAGCGCCTCATCCACCCAGGCGGGTCGAGGTCTCCCTCACACCCCGTCTCCTGCCCTCACCCTCTTCCCCCCGTCCTCCACGAGGAAGAAGGGGTTGGTGCCGTCGGACACGGTGAAGGTGAAGCGGTCCCTGAGGGAGTTGCTGCCGTCGTGGCTGTAGCTGACGCGGTTCTGGTAGATGTCCCCCATGGTGAAGGTGGTGGCCTGCTGGTGGCGCTGGCCGCTGTCGCTGCTGCGCTCGATCAGGCCGTGCCGGGGCGGCTGCACCACTGTGAACGTGACCGACTCGACCTGTGCCGAGGACACGGAGTGGCAAAGCTCGGGACATGGACTCAGCACCAGGACAGGCATGTCCTTCCAGCCTGGAGAGGGACTCCCTGCCCAGACAGCTTCCCTAGCGCAGTGTCTCCAACCCGGCCTAACGCAGCCCCGCGCACCAAACTGGTTCCCCCTGAGCCCTGCCCTGTCTTCATCCCTCTCCCAAAGTGGCTCTCTACAAATCATCACACCAAACTACTGGTTTGGATGGTCTGAGACGGTTCCCACCCCTATGACAGCTCTGTGAACACAAGAGCAGCCCCCCCCATCCTGCAGCTGTTCCAGGCAACGTGCCCCTTGCCACTGCTGATGGTGCAGAAGCAGCAAAAAACCTTAGGGGAGGATTTTGGCTAAGGGCAGTAAGAGGCAGCCAGGAGAGCTCTTGCTGCAGGGAAGTAGCAGTGAAGTAGAGCCAGCCCTTCAGCCAGACTTGGGAGGTGGAAACGTCCTTTTCATCCATGCTAGGTCATTTTCATCCATCCTTGGTAAATTCAGTGTCAAGGCCAGGCCTGTCTTTAAACACAAGCCCATTTTCCTGACAGCCCAGATGTGCAGCAGGAGAGGGGAGGGAGGAGGCAAGGGGAAGTCCTGCCTTACCTCTGTGTCAGCATCTGTTGCTTTAAGCTCAAACTCGGTGATGGTTTTTCTCACCCCTTCCTGAACTGTCATCCCAAGGCTTTGCACTATGGGTAAGGAGTCATCCACAGGGTTTATGGTGATGTCAAATGTCTGGCTCACCTGGAATAGCAGGAAAAACCTCTTGTGATGAATTCAGCCCTCCAAGAGTACAACTCCACTGCAAGACCACAGTGATCCCCAGTTCGGGTCACTTATTTCAGCCTTGTCTAGTGAGCACATCTGAGCTTCTAAGCCCAGATCATGTGAACATGACCTTTTCTATCCCTCCCCACTAATTAAGTCTCCCTCATTCTGTGGTATTTATGAGCATCCACTTTCCCTCCCTCTCTCATTCTACTTTGCCCCTCTCCCTCTATGTGCAGCTATGATTTTCCTCTTTCAGAAAGCAGGAAGGAGACATTTCCCAAGGGTCTGACTGTCGTCACTACGTCGTCAGTGCACTGGATCAAAGCTGAGCTCCAGGAGCAATTGGCAAGCAGCTGAAAACCAGACATTCAGATCTTGGTAAACCAGTCTCGTGAGGCTGCAGCACAGGTGGCTCCCTGTTCCCTGCATGGGGCTCGCTGCTTTCCCTGTGGGATGTAGGAATTCTCACAGCACAATTAAGAGCAGCCCCCTCTGTTCTTACTTGGGCAAAGGCCACGCTGGGACTCACCTCATTCATCCCATCAGACACAGAAAAGGTGAAGGCATCCATGTGCTTTTCCATGTCACTGGTGTGGACGTACTGGATGCTGCGAGAGGCCAAGTCTGCCTGGCTGAAGGAATTAATTCTCACCCCTGGAAAAAGAATAATAGGGAAAACCGTGTAATAGAAAGAACAACGCAGGGAAAAACTATAGGCAGCTGGACATATCTGTCCCATGAACCTCAGCTGAGCCAGAGTTTCAGCTGGCACAGAGCCTCCTGAAAACTCCTTCTGCAAAATCAAGTCCAGCCTTTTTCCCAGACTTACAATCTTAAGAAGGCACCTCACACTGTCAGGACACCCTGTTAGGGATGGGCCTCTGGGGGCTGAGGGGCAGAGAAGCTGGGAGAAAAATGGCTCCTGTAACACTTGGATTGTCACTGCTGGGCAGGACTAACCCAACCATGGCAACACTGAGTATGAGTTAAAGGTCTCCTGGCCTCCCAGCAGTTTTCCAAAGTGCCTTCCAAGTCTCCGCTCTCTCTACCCTTCCTTGTACCCCTGCATTTAGAAAGACTAAGGCCCATTTACACCAGTGATTTATAGTGACATCTTTACAGGCCATTAGGTGTGACACAGCCACAGAAAGGGACATGACAAGCATTTTAAAAAGCACTTGAGCTTTTTAACTGTCACTGCTGTGTTTGACAGTTTTACTGCTGTTAACAACAACAAACACCCTGACAAAAAGTTTGCCACCAATCTATCACCCGAAATGGCTACTGACAAGTATTGGCCACACTACAAAAGATATCAGGATCTGGTACAAATAAATGAGCCAAACCAGAATGATCAGCCAAGATTTCCTCAGAGCTCATTAGCTTTAAAGGTTTGAGTTCTCTTTTGAACACTCCAGTACTCTCTCCTTAGGTTTAGGTCATTCAAATCACGAGAACAACTCTTTCCCAGTCTGCGACTCTCTATCTTTCTCGGTCCATCACAGGCAGGAAAAAGCACAGAAATCAGAATCATCACATTTTAAATAACAGGAGGAATAAAATCCTTAACCCAGGTCTCCAAAGTACAAGATTCACTGTTTAGTTTGCAATTCAGACAAAAATATTGCAAGTTTTTAATTTACTCTCAGCAGGGGGTTTGCTTATTATAACTTTCATTCATTATTCCTGCCCTTTCAACATGAGAGGATGAGGCAAACCACACATTAAAACTTAGCTGTACAGGGACTGTCTGTATCTTGAAAACACACACAGCAGATAGTTCCACTTTAATCTCATGTTAATGAGAAATCTAATGCTAAGAAGAAATATAATCTTAGATGAGTATAATTAAATCAGAAGAGCATATTATATGACAGCAGAGATTTAGATTAATTCATCAGAGAGAGGCAGCACACTCACACTGTCAGCAGGCACAGAAGGTAGCTCTAAAATTCAGATCACATTTGCAGGAGTTCCACCAGATTGATCAACCCCCCTCTCTGAAGGACCAGAATTCATTATCCAGCATATCCATCACACCCCAACGGAGCTTCCTTTTAAACTAACTCAGTGGATAGTTCTCTTCCTCTCTCCAAAGCACAGCTAGGGAATGAAGCTGGTTTTTAGGGATCAAGGAACATACTGGCCAAGAGGGGGAGAGAAAACAAGATATCTGTTCCCCAAGGTGGGCTCTGTTTCCATGGACATTAAGGGATGGATTCTCTGGGGCGCTGAAAGCTTTCCTGTCATGCAGAAGCAGGAACAGGGGCATAAATTCTCCCAAAGGCTGAATAAATCCTCACCTGTGATTCTCAGGCTGCCTTGCCTCTGCTCACCTTATTCTCCAACTCTATGGGCTAATGACTACTTGATTCTTAATGGGAAACAGAATTCTGTGCTGCAGCCTCCAAGCACATTTTTCCCCGCAGTGAAGCTTTAGGGGTCAAAAGCCTTGCTGCTCCAAGGACCCAAGGGAGTAAAACACTTCCCTGCTCACCTGGGGAAGCCACGTGCTCCAGGTGCCCCAGCTGTGGCTGTCGGGTGACCTTGTACTGGAGCTGGGTGGGTTCACTGTCCTGGTCAGTGGCCGAGAGCTGGAGGGTTGTGATTGTCTTCGCTGAGTTCTCATCCAACACCAGCCCTTTGTTAGTGACGATGGAGGGGGGAAATCTGTCCTCTGGAAGGGTTAAATACAAAGGTGAGTTAGGAGACAGTCACCCTCCTTCCCTTGGTGTTATTCATATCAAGTACTTGTGCTCAAGCAAAAGACAACACACACACAAATGTTTTGATAATTCCGAAACAGGAACTTTGGATCTTGGCATTAATTGAGGGGATGGCCACGTTAGAATGCCTAAAAGACAATCTAAACTGCACAAAGATATTAAGGGGAATTTTTCTACCTGTTCAGTGAGTTTGTTACAAGTCTGAGAACTAATCCTTACACCCACAAACTCTCCCCATGTCCCTCACTTCAAAGGCCTTTGAACTGACAGAGCATCAAAACTCCGCCTCAAGAACTACATCTTCACTTGCCATACATGTGGGATGGGAATCTGTGAAGTCCTGGGCTCTGCAGCAAAGAGAACATAACTTCAGCACTGTCTTTTACCTAATACATGGATATGGAAAACCTGGTCTGTCAGTTTGTTGCCGTCTGCATCGATCACATCGAAGGTAAAGGGGAAATTTCCGCCGGGATCCCCTTTCTTGTGGCCGTAAACCACTTGCCCTGGAGAGAGAGACAGGAGAAAAGAGGTGGTTTATTACAGGCTGCATCATTTCATTTGTAGTTTGGAAGCAGGCACCATCAGCTGAGGGACTTTGGGGCTGGACAGAGCGCCTGGATTTGGGTTTCATTACCTTCTCTCTTTATTCTTTTTCCCTGCTGAGAGAGATTTCTTAACATTTGCTTAATGATACGTTTCTCTGCTCTGCTCTAACAGCCTTACTGAACTTTTTTCCCTTTCTCTTCCCTGCTTAAGGTCATCCTCTCCCTCTCATAAGGATCATAGAATCATAGGCTACCTCAAGTTGGAAGGGACCCATAAATGTCCAACTCCCTGCTCCTTGCAGGACTGCCTAAACCAGCCACATATATTTGCACTGACTATCTAAAATCCAGCACTCTCACCTTTGTTTATATCAGCCTGGGTGAAACTTTTGACAGGTCCTTTGGCAGAGATCTGGACTGGGTTATCAGCTTTGCTCAGCTGCAGACGGCCCCTGCTGGGATCCCTCCTCAGGACAAATCTAAGTGTCGAGTCCCCTGAATAACCAGCTGCTGCCTTCAAGTGCTGAGCTGTGAGTGGAGCTGCAGAGCCTGGACCAGGGAAAGAAGCGCACAGTCAGCTTCAGCCAGCCCAGCAAAGCAACTGGTTTAGACTGGACCATCCAGCACTACCGAGCAACACCATTCTCCTCGTACCAGCTGGGAGCTGCAGGTCCCTGTTGACAGCTAACGTGGGTGGCTGCTTCTTGGGCAGCTCCATGGAGAATTCCAGCCTCCCTGCCTGTGTGTAGAGCCCATCCGTGACGGAGAAGCCAAACTCATCTGTCTGTGCTGCTGCACCGCTCTGGGTATAAATGATCAGCTCATCCAGAATGTCCTGGTAGGTGAAGGAAGAGCCCCTGGACAGCACATGCCCACGCTCCGGGGGCTCCGCCGGGCTCTGTCTCCTGCGGAGGTGACCTGGGAAACAACAGACGGATCAAAATGATGGGAATAAGGCAGCCTGCTGGGGACATTAGCCTTCACTGACACCCTGCCTGGCTTTGACACTGCAGGGTAATGCTACCTAGAAGAGGAAAGGGGGGAACACACAGGGAACTTCCCAGGGAAATGCATGAAGCCCCCCTTTCTCCTCCCCCAAAGAGTGAGGGACAACTCTCAAACAGGGCTGTTCTGAAGTACAATCCCATGGCTGCTGGTCCAAATGTGCTTTATCCAACATGCCAGGCTCCTCTCTCACATTGGGGCCTGTTACACACACAAGTATGAAGACAGATAGACGCTGACACAAAAAGACTCCCTCTCCCTCACCTCCTCAGCTTGTCAGGACGTACCATGCTCAGGACTTTGGTTCACCACGATGACCAGCTCACTGTTCTGGGTGTCCAAGTCCTGCAGGTTGAGGGAGGCATTGGTGACAACCACTCCTGAGCTCCCCTGCACCCGGACAGGCTCCAGCACCATCTTGGGGGGCTCATCGTTCTGTCTCTGCACAAAGACACACAGTCAAAAAAGGGAAATGAACACAGGGAAAAGACCCACCTGAATGAAATACAAGTTCCCAAATGACAGTACTGGTGCTGACATCACCAGTCTGTCCAAATCTAGCCATAGTCTAGCAAAGTTTGCACTTGAAAAGCGTCTGTGTGAAAGGAGAGGGCTCTGGCAGCCAGCGAGCACGGGCGTACCTGGATCGTGATGTTGATGCTCTGCACCTCAGACTGGCTGAAGCCATCGCTCACATAAAAGCTGAAAACATCACTCGTGGGCTCAATGCTTTCATGGACACTCTGGAAGTAGTAAATGCTGTTCTCCAGAACATCTTGAAGGGAAAAGGATGCGTCTGTGGTGCCAGCAGACTCACTCTGTGGGCCAAAACTCTCACCTGCAAACCAGAATATCACTAGTGAAGGGGTGTTCTGATGAACTAAAGTCACTGATAAACTAAACGTAAAAGCAGCAGGATTAGGAGAAGAATGACACATAGTGAAGGCTGCAGAAGGATGGATGTTACTTCCTACAACATGGATTTCCACATCTTTAAGGAAAGCAAACTCTGCTGCATTGGAGTGGAAGCTGCAGTTTTTGGGCACAAGTGACCCCATCCACGGGATATGACTGGTATGATCCTGTTAGGGCTACAAACCAGCCAGGGGGAAGAGGAGAGAGGCAAGCAGTTTACCTGTCTTGGTGTTTTGGATGTAGCCATACATAGGCAGAGTGACAACCGTGACCCTCAGGTCTTCCTTGGCAGCAGTATCATAACCAGCAGTTAAATGGTGACCAGCCAGCAGTGGGATCCTGCCCCCCTCATCCACCTGGAAAGCAAGAGCACACAACACAAAGCCTTACTGAACAAGGCTGCCTCCATGGAACAGGCTTGCCCAGGTTCTGGAGTGCTGTCCCATCCTCCCCTAGATCTGTCAGGCAGGAAATCAGCTGGGAGGTGAGGTGAGATGGGAAGAACAAAGCCTGCCTGGCCCCCAGGAGGAGCCTGTGAGGGCTTCATCAGGGCAGGAAGAGAACTGGCAGAGTCACTCCGACCTCTTGGAAGGCAAGAAAATGCATTTCTGACTGAGAGAGCCTTTTGAAGGCAAGGGAGGGGGAATGCAAATCTTCAAAAGGCTTCAATAAGGAGTGTGAAATGCTGTGTGTCAGTCCAAAGCACCAGGTGTTTTCAGACTTTACACACAGGCTGGTGAAATAAGGGACAAAATATTGGACAGGGATAAATCAGACTTGTTCCACTGATATCAACAGGACACTCTAGGGAGAACCAGCTCCTGACTAGGTGTAAGCAGAGGAGATTCAGAAATGCAGGTGGACTGTCAGCGTCCTCTGGCCTCCAAGTGATTTGTTAACCCTTTGCATTCACAGCATTGTATGTGCAGCACCCTATTTTTTCAGCGATTTCCCCTCGGTCCAGGAAAACTGCCCAATTCCTCACTTTGAAGCCATTTTTCTCCCTGTTTCCAGTATCCTGGGCAGCCACTCACAGTGATGTGGTCAGCAAAAGCAATGAGTGAAGGCAGGGTGTGGGCAGGTGTGATAGTGATGGTGAACATCTGCCTGTCCAGCCGGTTGTCATCAGCATCAAGAACAGCGAAGTGGAAGATGTCCGTAACGGGCTGATTGCTGGTCTCAAACGTGGTGGAGTAGCTGTGGAATCAAACACAGCCCAGGTCAGGGAGTCCCACTGACAGTCAGGAAACTACACCCTGTCCCTGTAGTCAGAGGTGAGCACACACCTCGCGGAAGAGAGGTGGTATCTCAGTTCCCAACCCTCCCTCATGTTCATTCCCTGAATTCTTTTAAATCACTGCTTTAGGTGTTGCCTACCTCAAGTGTCACCATGACATCACAGACACAGAAAAAAATCCCCCTAATTTGAAGCTACAACAAGTATTGGCATTTCAGACATGCAGAAACACGTAATTCTGCACTTGGAAAATGCTCTTATCCATAATCCCAGAGGATACAACAGACAACAAAGGGGGAAATACCTTTGAAACACTGCACTAACATAACATAGCCCAGAGATCCCTGGGGAAGACCCACAGAGCTTTTAATTGGCATGGCTTGAAGGAGAATAGCTCTCTTTGCTACCTGATCCTCTGGCTGTTGATGTCTTCCATGGTGAAATTATAAACCTTGGAAAGCTCTTCATTGTGGGAGCCCGACATCTGTAAGAGGGTTCCATATGCAGGCAGAGATATCAACTGGATTCTTATCTCTGAGTCAGGAGAACTGTTGTCCTAAAACATGAAGGAACAAACCAAATCAAAACAGGGAAAATTAGCCATTGCTTTCCTCCACTAAAAATGGAAGGAGGAACAAGTGTTTTGCAGGGAACTGTATCTGCCTAGCTGGGTCAGATCCATGGATGAATATTAAATGAAGCTCTCCTGATGAGAAGAGTCAAATGGGTTGACATTTTCAAACTCTACCACAAAATGTATTTTCATTTTCTCTCAGCTCAGAGAGGTTTTCTTTGTTCCCTGGTATCACATCAACACAGTCTCCCGGACACAAACCTGGTATTTTCATTTTCAAAGTACTTCACGCTAAAATAAAAGCTGATTTTGCCTCTTTTCAACTACATTAAGTACAACCACCTCTATGATATCACAGTTCATCTTTCCTGAGAAGAGTTTTTGCTGGTTGGCTGAAAAATGAGACCCTAGCAGAAATCACCATATGGGTCAGGAATGAAATCCTCTTTTCCCTAACTGTCCTCTTACTGAGACTAAACCTGAATAACCCTCTTGTCAGCCTTCCTCTTTAAGAGGAGAACAGGACAGACTCCAGACTTTTATCCAGAGTGATCCCTTGGAAAAAAACATCCCCAATCATCTCTCTGACAGCCACCACCTCAGATCTCTCCAGCCTCACACCCGCACTGCAATCTCAGACCCAAACCCCACTGCTAATGCACTGGCTGCCAAATCATCTGCGAGGAGTAAAGCACCTTTCCTGGGAATGTCACCAGCAGGATAACTCTTGCACAGCACACAACCCCTGGGACCAACTCAAGCCACCAAGCCGTGCAGCATCTTGGCTTGCTTAATCCTTCCCCCTTCAAATCTGCCCAGAAAAAAAAACCAGGCAATTTTGGAAGGTGGGTGAGGGGGCTGAAATTTTCACAGGATTAACACTTAGCAAATCCATGTGCTTTATTAGCAAGTCCGTTTGACAGAAAAATCTGGGATTAACTCTGTTCTCATGTTCAGCATGGCAGTTCACCTCTGTTACAGTCAAACGGGGATAGCCTTAAATCCCTGTGGGATGAAAGGGTCTGTTATTCCCCTTTTGGCAGCAGTGAAAACTCGGGCTCTCTACGCAGAATCCACGCTGACAGCAGGGAGGTGTGTGGTGAAGGGGCTATGAGGGACAAGGGAAGGGAGACTGGTGGCATTCCCTGGGCTCAGGAAGAGATAAAAACTTACAGTGTAAGCGAGGTGCAGCCGAGAGAGAGTCACGGAGCTTTTACTGGCCACGGTGACGGCCAGCAAGCAGCCTGGGACCAGCTGCGGGCCGTTGGTGTCCAGCAGGGACACTTCCACCCTCAGCACCGTGGTGACAGTGGTGACACCGTCGGTGACGGAGATTTCCATGCTGTCCTCTGCTGCTGCTGAGCCATCGTGCACGTACTGCAGCGCGTTCCGAGTGACGTCCTCGTAGGTGAAGGCGTCGCCTTCCCAAAAGCAAACAGCACAAGTCAGGAAGACTCTGTTCAGAGCAGGAATCCAATCTGAATGACCTAAGGCCCCAATTTAGCAGAAGACTTAATCACGTACTAAACTGGCATTTAATCCCATCCTAACAGGGCCGTGAGTTATGAGGACATTTATTAAGGAGCCGGTAGGGCAGAGGAAAAGCTGTTAACTTCCCAGTTCCACAGACACGGCGACTCCTCCAGATTCTCAGGGAGGGCACCCATCCTCCTTTCTTCCCAGCTGATTTCTGAGCTCATAGCTAGATAGGGCTTCCCTATGGATGCATCCATATCTGTCAGGGGTATCTGACTCTACTCCTGGTCAACTAACTCAGCCATGTGGACAGGCACACACTTGCACTGAGGCAAACTCCTACTCAACTCACCCGCTCTCATGAGCTCCTGCACTCCTGCACTGTACTTGAGCACAATGCCATGATGGGGAGGCTTCACCAGCTCAAAGAAAAGACCCTCGGGAGCTGTATCCGTGTCGCTCACAGCCAACTGGATCCCTGTGCCGGGGAAAGAGAGCGTGGCTTCAGCTTCCTCAGACACTACACTGGGAATATCCCTCAGGGTTTGTGAGGTGTTATTGTGATTGGAGCCAAAAACCATGTAATTCAGTCAGTACATGACAAGTAAAATAATTCTGGAGCTGCCCTAGGCCAAGAGCTGCTGGTTTCATGGAAATAATTAGTCTCCTGATGATGCCCATATTGCTACTGTGGCTCACAAGTGACCCCTGTGCAAACCCTCAGCTTAAGAGAGACACGTGCACATGTTCATAGAGCAGGGGGGTAATCTACAAACCCCCAGAGAACCTCCTGACACGAGCAGCAGTGGTTCATCCCAAACAACCTTGCTCCCCACTCACCGATGGCGGTTCTGCCCCCCTGGCTGACCTCCAGGAACGGCGCCGCGATCTGGAAGACCGGAGGCTGCTGCTCCGCAGAGAGCAGGTGAATGACAAACACCATCTCTGGGGTTGTGTGTTCTCCACCAGACACTGCACACAGACAGAAACCACGGCTGAGTGTTTTAGGGATGGGTTTGCAGGGACTTTCACGTGGGAAATGCACCTTTCTGTACAAAACCACCACCCGACATCGCTGATTTCTCTCCCACCTTTCCAAGCCACACCTTTGTCTATGGACACACAGTTCACACCTGCCAAGAGCATTTATCTTTGCCCCTAACTCAACTCTTCTAAAACTTCTGAAAGTCTGTGTGTTTACATCCCGTCTTCCACAGATCTATTAGATGTGCTCCTAAGTCAGAACACGGACTCCATCTTGCTGGTGGAAGCCAGAAACCATATGGAAAGGGAAGGATGTGTTAAACAAGCAAGCAGCTTATCATGGGAATTTAATTGCAGATATGTCTCCATGCTGTATTAAAAAAAACAACAGCATAAAACTCCTTGTTCGCACAGGGGGGAAACAGGAATGAATCAGGCTTTTAGGATGGATCCCAGGAAACCACTGGAAAAAGATGTCTCTACTAAAGCTGCAGCTCAGCTTCTATAAAACACTGCTGGGACTCAGATGAATTAATATTCCCCAGGTATGTGTTTTTCCAGAAAATTCCTACTGAGCACCCATAGGTGTGCCTGCAGTAGAAGAAAGGCCAGGGAGCAGCAGTCAACTGGAAGGGCAGATGGATAAAAAGTGCAAGTGGTTCACATACCTGTGAATCGGAAGTTCACGGACTCTGGGAGACCTGACAGGACAAAACACAAGCACAGAGTCACTGCGGGTAGGACAGGAAAGCACCTACTGACGTAGGATTCGGAGACTTTTGGAGAGAGCAAGTGCTGACATTCAGCCAGACAGGAGCCTCTCCTCCCCAAGGAGGAACAGCAGCAGTCCAGCTCCCTGTAGGCCCTACAAGGAACACAGGGAGCCTCACCTGCGAAGGAGAAGGCGATGATCTCCCTGAGGTGAGGAGCTGCGGTCGGCGGGCGATAGGCAATCTTGCCGTGGTTTATGTCTGCCTGGGTGAAATACCTGACAGGGGACAGAGGCCTGTCCCTGTGCTCCACGATACCTACGGAGGCAGAGAGACCAGCGTGAACAGGAGGAAGCCACTTAGTTCCACGGCTGCAAGTGGGGTTAAGGAAGGAGGTGTTTGGAAGCCAAGGAAGGAGGCTGAACAGATTAACAGGTGCCTCCACAGAGTGATGCTCGAGGGGAAAAATGCGCTGTGCTCAGGAAACATGGTTTTCTGCCATGTTCTGAACAGGGTCACTTGCCTTGGCCAGGAAGAAGAGGGACAGTCACGTTGAACAGGATTTTCTCACTGGGAACCTCTGGGTCTACAAAGGAGAGGTGATGGGGCTCAATCACTGTCACACGGTCCTCCAGCACCTCAATAAACACATTAGACCAAGAGCATCAAGGCCAGAGACAAGGAAAGGTTCACCCAAAAATGCATTGAAAGAGAATTGCTGAAGTTAAATATAAGACAATCTTTGAATGTAAAGGCCTAGTTTTTAACCCCAAAGCTAACACCCTGTCCCCTGCAGATGTACAACCTCCAAACTCACAGCTGGGCAGGTTTCTCTTCTGACCTAGAGCAACTAAAAAGAGAGAAAGGAAAACCTAGTTTGATCAAAACCTCCCTGGACAAAGACGTAAGTCATTGCCTACACAGTTTTCTGGTATAGTCTGATGCAGCTGGACTTGATTTTCTTTTAAGAGTAATTCTAAAAATGACTCAGCCCTTTCACTGGAATAGAGAGAAGCTTTCCCCCCTTTGTTTTAAACCTGTCTAAAACTGCTCTGATCCTTCCATAACAGGATTATTATGAGCCAAAGGCAGGCAAGACATTACAGGAATTAGGGTGCTGCATGAAAAGACTTAGGTGCCCAAAAGCACTTAATTTGCATGTGTTCATGAACCTTAATCCTGCAGAATTAACAGCTCCAAGAAGTCACTGAATTAAACAGCTCAGTGGGTATGAAAAGCATCCAGCTCATTTCATAATCCTGAGCAAAATAGGGAGAAAACGAGCTAAATTAAGGATACAGGCAATTAATTAATCTGCTTTGGAACATGAAAGGTTAAGGAACAGGAATAAAATCCTTTCACCAACACGGGGGGAACAGGTAACTTGAAGAAAAAACAGTATCTATGTTATGTCCAGTTTAACCACCAAATAGTCACCAAACTTTTTCTGACCTTTCCCAGCAGGACAAGTCAAGACTAGAAGGATGGGAAGACTTCGCATATTGGAAGTCTAATTCTGAAGGAGGCTGAAGACAAATGAACAGAACTCCATCACATTGAGGCAAGGAAGCGCAATTTTATGATGGAAAGATTTAAGGTAATGGTTGCTTCCCAGTTGCCTCCAAAGCCTATTTGTCTCTCCCGAAGGCAGGACTCTCAGGTGGTGAGGTAAAGTGTATTTTATGGCCCTATTGAATTTTGTGGTGTGTAATTAGCTATAAAACCCAGCTCCTCGTGGCTCTGCCAGACATCTCTCCCATCAATTTCGTCAATAATGACAACAACAGAAAGTCAGGAGCAGAAAGATACATTGCTCCAAGTAGCAGTCTGAGCATGTTTTATCACCATGGGAAAGGTCACTGCTATTTTAAACCTTGACAAGGCCATTGTGCCATGGAGTTTTCACTCATCCCTCTCCCATCACCTCCTTCGGCCTTTCCTGGTCCTGTCTGGCAGGCAGGAGACAGCAGGAGTAGAAGGGAAGGCTGGACTTCACCCACATGTGATGGGGACATGTGGAGAAGGCTTACCCCAAAGTCTGAGCCTACAAAATCAACTTTAAACTTCAAGATCACCTTTTCCATTGACACAGTCTAGACATTCATCACTTTTAATACTGAGTTTTTCAACGTTCCATGTTATTTTCTCCACCCTCCCCACCATTTACTCTTCTAACCTTTACTGTTTTCCCATTCCTACTCCAGCTGTCTGGTGTATCACTTACAGCCATGTGCAAAGAGGAGCCCAGGGAAAGCTGAGGTGCTCTGGGTGTCTGGGGCAGAACAGCAACATTGAACACGTGGCTTTCCAAGGTGGTTTGTGGACTGGCAGAGCTGGACACCTGGAAAGGAAAGATCATGTGAATGGATACCTGACAGAACACCCCTGCACTTCATACTTCCCCTCTCCTTTCCTCCTGCTCTGGGAAGGCAAAGAGACACCTTCCGTTTTCTGCTTCCCCCAGTTCCTACCACAGATTTCCTGAGTTTTACTCCAACCGCCTGTGCAGCTTAGTGGAACCTTTCATCCCAGGAACAGCAAAAATAGTGGCTTCTTAAACCTTCCTCCTCCCCTCAAAATGAGATTGTGCTGACAAAGGTGAAAATAACTGGTCTTTTAATAGTGGCACCGTCTTGGCAGTGGCTCCCTGTGATCCCAACAGCTTCCACGACAGGCTGTGTTTCACAGACTCACAAACATTTTCCATACACCACTATAACACCAAAAGTGAAGGCAAGGGTACCTAACTCATAATTGCAGGTCTGCAGTGAAGACATATAAAGCAAATGTTATTAAATTGCTAAAAATTCAGAGGACCAGAAACATTCCCTAGAGATGAGCCTGCACATGTTCCCAGCAGTCCTGAGGTGAGGTAGACAAAGAAATACAGCTCCCTTCGTGAAGCTCCATTTCAAGAAAACGCATAAAAATACATGTTGTGATTAAATGAACGACACGATTTTAGCCATTTGCTGCACGTGCTCTGTCACACTACTGATGAAAGCAACGTGTTGGCCCTTTCTGAGGTGCCCCAACCCAGGGCTCAAGGCTTGGACAGGTGTGCCACGGCGTCCCGAGGTGATCCCAGTAACCCCAGCTCCCTTTCACAGTTCTCCATACAATTATTGCTCCTGCTCCCAGATACCAAACCCAAACATCCAACTCATGCAAAATGCATGGTCTACAAGAGGAACGCAGCAATTAAGCTAAAGATTAGCTTGTTCAACACTGACGCTCACAAATTCCTCATTATCACTTATGTTAATTACTTTAGAAATTACCTTAATTGCCTCTCCGGGTGCTACAGTAATTGCTTCTGCCTTGTAAACCAGATGTAACAAACACTGAGTGCAAGTGTTGGCGTGGGCTTAGCGTTAGGGGAGGCTGTTAAACCTTCCCAGCAAACAGCAAGGACCTGTCTGAGGAATTTTATGGCTGTTAAACCTGCGGGGAGGTGGGATTTATTTTAGTTTTCCAGCTGCTGGGGAGTTCTTCTACCTTTTTGTCTGTTTGCAAGACGAAGGACTCTCCAGTCAAAATCAAATCATTAGCTTAGGGGAGGCAGCAGGAGGGTTGTGTGTGGCTTTGGGGCTTGCAAAACCATCTTCAAAAAGGCACTTGGTGGAAATATTACAGGTGTTATGAGAGGGTGATGTATTTGCCAGGCAGCATCAAGGGGTCAAACCTCCTGTCTGAGCTGCAGACGGGGCATCCCAACACCCGGGATATGAGCTGCACGTCATCTTCAGGCACCCAACGTGTACCTACAGACACATCAGTCTGTGTGCAAACACAAGTGCTTACTGACACACATACCTGTGCCATTTTAAAACCTGGGATCACAGGATACAGGGAAAGGCAAGAGGAGTAATCTCAGAGAGTTACCATGTGACCCTCGGGGAATTTATTTTTATACTAATTTATATTAATTCCCTTCAGGAATTAATTTGATGAGGAATACCTGGAATTGGAAGGAGTCGCTCTCTACTTCAGCTCCAGAGTGCCTGTACCACACAATGCCATCGTTGATGTCCTGCTGGGTGAAGGAGGTCGTGGGGGAGGCTGCTCTTCCATCAGGCAAAAGCTGCCACGAGTCTGCGGGGCCGTCTGCCGGCATCGGGATCAGGAGCACCACTTCCCCTGGGAAAAGCAAAGGGCACTTGTGAGAACACAAGGAGGGAGAGGTGCTTTGCAGCAGGCTCTTCATCTTCCCTTCCAGGGCACAACCTCGGGGTCAGAAAGCAGCAGACTCATCTCTTCGAGGTCAGCTCTTTTCTAGCTCTTTTGGGAACTTATTATGCTGAAAAGTCCACCTGATGGATTTGTCTGAACAGAAATCTCCAATTGCACTTGGCCTTTTTGGGGTTCACGTCAGAATTAGCACTTTGTTAATTAATTCTGTTAAACAGATTGATAATTCTGCTCATGGATTATTAATCATTCCGTTGTGCAAAACATCCATCTCACTTCATTTCCCTAAACCACCCTCGAAACAGTTGGAGCAACAAGAAAATAACTCAACAAGCTGAAGTATCACACTTTCATTTGATCATCCAACCCTGTGCTAATATTCACTTATCAGTGCCCTAATTACATTCCAAATCTTACGGGTTTGCTCCTGGGAGTTCCCCTACAAATCTAAAAATCAAATTACATATTTTCTACAGGTATGAATATCTTCTTCATCACTCACAGACTAAGTTAGGCAGATAAGCCCTCTTGGATTCAGGACTCATTTTCCACATTTCTCTCTCTTAATTTTTTCCCTCACTTTCTGCAAAACAGTAGTTTAGATAAAATTTTGAAGATCATTGATTTTTGCTGCTTATTCCTCACCTGCAGCTACAAACCCGTTTGTGTTCTCGCAATTAATCACAGCAGAGATAATTATGGTGATACAAACACAGGATTATAAATTTTAGTTAGGGTTAGGCAGCAGGAGACAAGTTCCTCAGGGAAAAAATTCCTGTTTTCATGTAAATGCTTATTAAAAATGAGAAGACAGACCTTCATCTGCAGAAAACTAAAGGGGGAATACAAATGAATTACTTCTAACCTGCAGAACTCACATGATCTCTGTTTCCATCAGGTGCTGGCAGCTGCCATGGAAAACAGCCCATCCTCACAGCAAAAGGCAATAAAACCCCACGGATGTTGCTAGAGGGGACCCTCTAGTTTTCTCTGGCTCAGCAAATTAAACGTGGTATCATTTCTTAGAAATGTAAAGTATGTTATTTAAAGGCATGGTTTTAGTGAAGAAAATGGTGATGCTGAGTGGGAAAAGAATGTGGGTTTTTTTCTCTCCATATTTCTTTTCCCTCCACATATGATGCCTTCTCTGTTCCATCCGGTTTCTCTCCATTTATTGCTCAGTCACAAATCCCAGAACCTTCCATGCTCCTCCTCAGCCTGTTCCCAGAAGACACTTCCTAAGCACAGGGTTGCCAGAGAAAGCCATTGCTCTGAGAGATGAGCTCAGAGCCTCCCCAAAGGAATCTGGGGACAAGAATTATCTACAGATGCAAATGTCACTAATTCCTGTTTGAGCCAGCAACCCCTTCCATTGGTACAAATTAAATCAAATGTCATGGAATTTAGGGAATTCTTCAAGGTAAACTTTTGCTCAGAAGTTTCTAGAGACAGATATTACCCTGTGCTCCTCTTAAACTAGGCATTCGTTGTAGAATAGTATCTTTTAGCAGTAAGATTCTGTTCTCTCAGGGCTGTAAATCCACCAGGATTTCACTCCCCCTGGAGAAAGGACAGGATCAGATGGCCAGGCAGGGCAAAAGTACTTTGTTACTTTGCATGCCCATTTGAAGCGGAAAAAGATGAGTTTAGCAGCATTTATCCAGTGTAGTATCATAAGAAAATATCCCCCAAAAATTCTATTGGATGTGGACAAAACCCCATGGAAGTGGGATGGAAAGCTGCTCTTTGACAACAGAATTCCAGAGATATTTACCATGCCTGGGCTGGTCCTTGGTGATGGTGTAGGTGATCTCGGAGTCCCGGGCACCGGGTAGCTCGGCGTGCAGGATTGTCTTGGAGATCTGGAGCATGCCTCCCTGGGGCACCCACACCAGGGAATTTGTCACCAGCCAAGGGCTCCTGTCACCCTGCGGGCAGGGGAACAGCAGGAAAAGGCTTATTGGAACGTCAGTAATGCTGCCCTGACGGAAACAGATTTTCAAAGGGAAAGGATCAAGAGTATTCTGGAATTTCTCGTGCATCCCACCCTGGTTGTCTGCTTCCAGAGGTGTTGTGCACCCTTCACCTGTATCCCTCAGACCCAGTTCTCAGCCTGTAGAACTGACCTTGTCCTCTGATTCCTAATTTCCTGTCGCTGACCCTAAACCTTCCTGACCTGAGTCTCCCTCCACAATTTTGTCCTTTATCACCATCCTCATTCTCTCTGAGCATCCACCAAAATCTTTTGCTACTTGCTGGGTTTTCTAGCCTTCAAATTATTCCTGTGGCTTTTTTTTTTTTTTCACATCTTTATCCCATATTAATTCAAGGTACTTGAAGTGTGGATGTCAGGGCTGGACGCAGGAGCGGTTTCAGACTTTTAGTTTGCCTGCCGGGGTTCCTGTCACAGCACATACCTCGGGAGCAATCCTGACGTAGAACAGGATGTTCTGGAAGTGGAACCCATCGTTCACCTGCAGGAGAACAGCATCGTCCCGGGTGGCAGAGCCATCGTGGGCGTAACGCAGCCGGCCCCCCACGAGGTCATCCGGGTGGAACGTGTGGACGGAAGGTGCCGAGTCCCCGGGAGCCCTGAGCAGCTGCCCGTGGCGTGGAGGCTCCACAACCATCAGCACGACGTCCTGAGGATTGTCACTGTCCCTCACACCAAGCAACTGCTCTGTTATCGTCCCGCTTTCCCCTCTGCCGACGAGCAGGGGCTCGTTTCTGACCACGGACGGGGCCTGAAACGCAAAAGCAGCTCTGAGGTGGTTGCTAAACCTTGGGGATTGGATCATGATTAAAGTCTGGAATGAAAAGTCTGGGGTTAAGGAAACCAGCTCGCTTCATCCCTAGAAATCTCCTGTTTCTAAGAAGCAGAAAATCACTCTCCACACCTTTCTCCCCTGTGGCCAGATCTAAGAATATTTAGCATTTAGACTGATTTAGTCACATTAAAAGAAGATTCTCATGCCACAGCAAGCTTAGGAAAGGAAAAGAACTTAGGATATTTATACAGAAAGCATCTGACTCCAGCTGATCTTCGTTAGCCTTTTGAGATGACAGCAAAATGGGTGTCATCAGCACCAGTAGTTATTTAATTTTTACGATTCCCCACAGCCTTATTCAGCCTACACCAAAGATCCCACATTTCTGCTGGTTTAAATTAGTTCTTTACTTTTTAGTTGTCAAAAAAGTTTAAATCTGCAGTGCCTATTGATCCCAAGAAACATCCTTTGCCATTGGGAACGCGCTGCCTCGGGAGGGAGGAGATCCCACAGGGACAAAGTCAAAGCCCTGGGAACATTCCTGCTGCCACATCACCTGTGCACGACTTCTGAGGGTTATTAGGGATCGACAGGCAAAATTCCTACCATTAAAGCTCACTTATGTATTCTGGGGCAGCCACTGCAGCTCTTACTTAGGTGAACGTCCTACTGGGGTAAACAAGAATTAGACTGAGCAAAGATCTCAGTGCCAGCCAGAATCAATATACACCCGGCAGGATCCAAATCCACACTTTGTCTTACTCTAAAGGACAAACTGGAACACTTCTAATTTCCAGAAGTTATGGGAATGACTAATATGGAATATAAATTACTCGTGGTGCGGATGGAGGCTGAGCCAGTCTTGTAGGCAGGAGGGAGTCAGCACTAAAAGAGTTCTTATCAAGCCATTTAATGCCTCTCCGAGGATGCACTTTAAAGTCTCTTTATTTGTAAGAATATGCCAAGTAGCCACAACTTCTGCTAGAGCTCTCCACTCTGGAAAAAGCTCAGTGCAAAGCTTCCCTGGAAACCTGGTCCCAGTTAAGATGCCTGTACCACCTCTGGGGTGAGGCCCCTCCACAATATTGTTCCACAGACTTTAAATAACCATAATAAAAGACAGGGGCACTTGGCAGTACCATCAGCTTGCCCAGAAGTGGGGAGCAGTTTAAGAGACACACTTTAAACAGCTCATGCTGATTTAATTCCCAACTGTCCTAGAACAGAGCATTAAGCCTGAGTGTCAAAGCAGCCCTGCTATCGGGATCAATCATGGCTCAATTGCCCTGCAGTAAGAAGCTGAAGCAGAGCATCCACAGATCCAAAGGATAATTGGAGCAGCAGGGACCCCTTAGCCCTCCCTGATAATTTCTCTATGATTGTACAGCTGCAACTCCCTGCACAAGCAAAATGACACAGGCCAACTTCTTCAGTCACTTCCCCAAGTCCCTTTCTTCCATGTGGCTCTTGGTTGCCTCTCCTAAGGGAGAGCTGAGTCTGATTTGCCTGACCTGAACTCCAGCTCGAGTTCTGCCCAGCTCCTTTGTTATCCCTGCAAGAAACCAGGGCTCCAAATGGTACAAAATTCAGGGTTGTTTCCAAGCTTGGTTACGTTACCTCTGTTGAAAATGCTTGAATGTTGATCACCTCAGGGAGGGAGAAGGATTGTTGATCGCTGACCTTCAAGGAAAACTTTCCTTTCCTAAAGAAGTCCCCAACAAGGGGGATAATAAATACAGGATAATATAAATTAATGAAGTGCTTTTGCAGGACTCAATGATGATAAACATATTATATATTCAGTAAAAATGACTGGCTTGGTGACAGAAGCTTTAACTCAAGTTTTTTCAATTCTGTTTTTATAGTATTTTTTTCCTGAGGATTCACAGCAGTCACAACATGTAATAAAATACCTTTAGCTCTGTAATAATACACCCTCATTTCCCTTTAACTAATGTTATCCACATCAGATGGCACCTCCAAGATAAAGTGCCAACTCTAAATGTCAGCTCTTTGCTGCAAAAGAAAAAAGTCACTTTTCTGGCCTCAGAACAGAAGCTCCAGGATTGCCAGGATTAACCCTCAGTTATAGCATGATAGAGCATACGTAAACTAGTGGTTGAATTAACAGCAGGGAGAAGTGTGCTTCCCTGCAGGAATGCTTCCAAGGAAGGAGGAAATGCCTGTTCTAAAGACACATGCCTTTTTTTTTAAGGCAAAAGCCCAGCAAAAAGTCTCACCTGGGTCTGTCTTTGCTGTGCACGAAGCGGACCCTCCTCTCCTGCACATCCCTGCAGCTGAAGTGGTCTCCTTGGCTCAGCAGCACCTCCTGCCCGGCCACCACCATCAGCAGCCTGCCGTTGGAGGGAATGCTGTCCAGGTGGAACAGGAGCTGGCCCGTGCCACCGCCTGGATCACACACACCCAGCAGCGACAGGTCCAGGGCTGTCACCCCGCCGATGCCGACGGTGAGGGTGCCGCTCGCACGGGAGCTCCAGGGATGTTCCCTGGCTGCAATGGAACAAGGGAGAGGTATTACTGAAGGGATTACCATGGGCAGTGTTGGCATCGTGCCTGTCACCACCATTCCTGGGGTAACAGAGCAGACCCTTACGATGCCCTGTTCACTCCTGACCCAGGCGGAGAAACACTACCTTCGAAAATTGCAATCCACCCCAAACCCCACCATGACTTTGGCAAATCAGTTCCCATCGTGATTTCCCCATCACAGAACAACATACTCTGGCTTGTCCTGCAAGATAGACTTGTAAATCTTCATTTAGAATAAAGGAAGGATAAGTTACAACTGAAGTTGGTTTAGGAAGGGATTTCCCCCAAGATATTTTGTTGTTTGTTTTACACAGATGATAAATGATGCTGCTGGAAAGATGTGCCTCCACACTTAGCCAGGTAACTTCACTTAGAAAACCACGTACATGCACATCTTATGAAACCAAAAAACTGGAGAAAAACAGCTGCTGACTCTCAACAGGGAAGTGCACAAAAGTGAATTCCGAAAACGTGACTGAACGAACATTTCTTCTGGCCTTAAAATCTGCTGGAAACCTGCCGGCTCAGTCACTTTGTCATGAGAGACACTCACCTTCTTCACACTCTCTGGTCCGTGTATTGCCATAGAAACCCTGGCCACAGGCAGAAACACAAACGTGATTCTTCAGAAACGTGGTGCTGTCGCAGAGGTGGCACAGGCTGTCACTGTCACACTCCAGGCACCCAGGAGGACAAGCTGAAGCGGATGGAAAGCACAACCCCACTGAGACACTGCAAAACCAATGCAGCCACTGGTGCACAGAACAGAAACACTGCTATTTGTGTCTTACCCACCTGACAGAAATAGTCAAAGTAAGGGGCAAAGAGTTAAGAGCTGCCTCATTTGACCACTGCCACCATTGTGCTTACCTGTGCACTTCTGCTTTGTGTGGTCTGCATAATATCTCTCCCCACACTTGGGAACACAACGAGTGTCCAAGAGGAAGAATGGGGCTTGGCAGAGGCTGCACTCATCTGCTGCTCGGTGACACTGAAGGCAGGGCTGGTCACACCCTAAAAAGTCACAGGCAAAGAGTTCAGCTCGACACCACCTTGGAGACAAGGAGGGGAACATGTCGGACTCCAGAAGAACTCACTCTGGCACGTGTCTGATTCCCGGTAGAAAGCTGCAGGGCACTGTTCCACACAAGCTCCTTCATGGAGGACGTGGCCCTCCACGCACTGCAGGCAGTCGGTCCTCTGGGGACCTTTACAGGCATTACAGCTCCAGTCACACTCTGCAAGAAAACAAAAGCCACTTCAGGGCGGCCCTTCCTGGGGTGCTCACCCCACACAAGGGCTTTGCACTGTGGGAATAGAAGCCCCTGGAGCAAAGAACACAGTAAAACCTGTTAAAATACTAAAAAAAAGGAGAAAGCATGATTTGTGCTGAGTGAATTTATCCTTGGAGCAGCAGTGCTCCTTGTCTGCCAACGTGGAGTTTGTGGCTCGTTAGCAATTATTCATCCTGCATCATCCAGCTCATGCTTTCAAAGCACCCTGACCAAAAGAAAATGATATTGCTGTCCCTCACAGCCTGAATGTCCCTCTGGAAAGTCCACTGGCCAGGAATACACTGGATCCAGCTGGGATCAGACCTGCCTTCACATGCCCTTGTACTATCCCTGCTCCAGTCTTCAGCAGAATCCCAGCCATGCACACGTGCCCAGGGACTCCTCAGGCTGCCACCACCTTTTCCTCACTTAATTCCATCAGGAAACACTCTGCTGGAGAGTTCTGCAAATCTTTCAAGCCACGTGTCTTTAAAACCACTCCAAACCGCTGTTCCTGCAGCCATCCAGTGATGCAGGATTTAATAGGATGGAGAGAGAGGCAGGTTAGCACAGGAGGTCTGACAGACACCCTAAAAGAGCCTTCTCCTGGCAAGCTCACTCGTGACTCAGCTGACCCGTGACTAAATGAATTGCTGGACCTGACCCCTGCAAACTTTGCTGGCTCAGTTACCGAATCACTTACAGGAGAGCGATTTGCAATAATCTTGTTCCACTGAAAGGCTCAAGTATGTGACAGCAGGCTGCCCAAAAAGAGAGAAAAATACTGCAAAAACCTCGCGAGCAACCTGTCACTGAACAACTTCCCCCTTTTTAAAGCAGGCCACCTGCCACGTAACGGATTCTTAGCCAAGGCACTTTAATTACTTATTTTTAATTTTTTTTTTTTTTTCTTTTTCTTGAAAGCAGCAACGCGTTTTTCACCTCTGCAAGTCTTGCTGGAAAAATCCAGGTAATACTGCTGAGCACAGCTCTCATACTGGCACTCTCCAAACAGCAGGACTTTGGCAGGATCTCTGCATGAAGTGCAGCTGGCAGCCGAGTCACAGCTCCAGCACTGGTTGCTGCAGGCTGTGGAAAGACAAGAAAATCAGTGAAATTCCTGATGCACCAGCCAACTGCACAAGTGAAAATGGCATTATCCTGCAGCCTTGCTACTCCTCTTGTCCTCTCTGACAGACACATATGGAGATTTTGGAGTTTTGGCTTGTTATGTTCCTTTTCACAGCCTCCAAAATGTAAAGGGCCTCCTTCTATTTGGAAAAGACTGGTATGTCTTCTTAGACTAATGCTTACTCTCCTCTGGACAGGTGAGGGTAAAATACTGATCCTGAATCCAAATCCCCAAATAAGAGCTTTCCCTGTCTCTGTTTTTCTTACTTCTTTTAATCAACCTGTGTTTCACACGATTCTTTACCCAGAAACACAAAAATTTGGAGAGGATGGCAGACTGCTGCAAATGCAGGCAGCAAACTTTGGTGGGACCAAAGGCCCGTTTAGTTTCTCTTAACATTTCTACCTTTTTATCTGCACACAGTGTGAAATTCTGGAGCTGCAGGGAGCAACAAAGACGCCAGGAAAAAAATTAATTCAGGGATTTACTTAATCTAGGATCAAAGTCCAGAGGTTCAGAATATTTCAACTCACCTCTTTGATGTCCAGGAACCAAACTTCTCAGGAGGCTGTACTAACAGTTCAGGTGCTAAATACTGACATGCTAATTCAAGACACAGTTTTATAACCAAAAAACCTCCAAATACCAAAATAAATGTGAAAATACCTTCATTGCTCTCATTGAAACAAAGACACAGTGTTCTTCAAAAGAGTTAGTTGTTTTAGCTCATCTAAAAAATGTCACAGAAAGTCTGTGTTTTGCTGAGGTGCAAATGACCTCCAGCAAAACATGTACCTGAAGAATCTAGTAGCTGTTTTTAGTGCCAGTCTGATTCCACTTCACTTAAGAATACATGAAAAAAATCACTATTTCCAAGTGCTACAAAGAACCAACTATTAAAAACACTGTAAAACATTCTACAGGAGGTCTAAATCCGTAGAAATCAGGTTACCCAGGGAGGTATGCCAGAACAGTAAGCCAAAAACGCATCCGAAAGCAATCCTGCCTGCTTGTTTTATCAGCACAACTCCGTATCTGCATTTTTAAGCCCATGAAGGACTTGTTAAGCTTTGTGCTGTTCCTGGGCCAGGATGCTGTTGAGTTTAAAAATATCTCCCAGAGTCCAAACGTGCACTCAGCATCTCCCTGAACTTCATTCCAACCCCGAGTTCCTCAAAAGTGCAATGAGACTGAAATAAACGTTGAAGAGAGACCCAATTTTCTCAGCCTAACAGCCAACCTCCGATTAAACAATTTTCATTCCCTCCAAGTGGCAGTTTCCCAGCAGCCTGGGACAGTTTATATCTCCATGGCTTATCAGCAGCACTTGAAAAGGCACAAGTGACACTTGGAATGACAAAAATCCGAGGCGCCAACACACTTGGCTTTGAGCCTCCTGCTCCAAGGATTACAAACACTTCTTAAAAAGCCATTTGCAATAAGGAGATTACAGAAGCTGAATTTGCTTGCAAAAAAATCTATTTGCATTTGAGCCCCTGAACCAGATTCAGGAAGGGTGCAGGCCTCAGGAACATTCCACGGGTACCTTGATGTCCTGAGGCAGGAGCTATCAATAGGAAAGTTTCAATAGAAAGGGGCGTGTTAATTAGGAAGGGAGATATTCTGGTGCAGTCAGCAATGCAGAGTATCCACATCACAGGAGAAAACAGTGAATATTTCGTACAGCTTGTAGGAAACTAGCCAGGACAATGAGAAGCCTTTTTTTAATTCCTATTTTTTATTGCTTTCCTTTTTTCATTATTATGGAGTAGCCTTTTTTTTTTCCCATCAACAGAAGAATGGTACAAAGTCTTCCAGCTATTTTCTTGAACTTATGTGAGGTGTCTCCATACCTGCTGATCATTTGGAAATAACAGTTCCAGGAGAACCATCTATTTCAACAAAAGGCAGGTAAAGCTGACAACCACATCGGTTTCCTCCTACAGGACCTCATCAGTGTAAAAACTGGGTCTGGATAGGATGACACTGATAACTATGCTCACTGCAACAGAGTTATTTTATCATGAATCAGGAGAATTTAAATCAGGGTAATGCAGGACTTCACCAATCTGAGTGCTCACGTTCACAGCAACCAAACCACTTAAGTGTTCACTCATTTTTAGGCATGTGTATTATAGTGGGACAAATCAAGCAGGTTTTTTCCTATTTTTTATGTCTCTGGGCCACATCATTTTGCATTTTGGAAAATCAAGCCCAGTGATCATAGAGGAATAACCCAGGGCCAGAGAGAACATAGAATAATAAAGGAAAAGAGGAGCCCCAAGAGATTCACAAGGGATGGCAGGAGTAGGATAAAGCATAACTGGACTTAAACCAGACCAATTCCAGCAGATCATTAGGAGGCAACAATATCACAGCTCAGCTCTGTCAGGGCTGTGCCTGCCAATCACAGCCTTGTTTCTGCTGGGGTTTCACATGTGGAAAAATGGACATAAATGCTGCAATACAGCTCCCACGGCATGTACTGGCAGGTAGTGCAGTGGGGAAGGGGTTTGCCTTCATAAGGATTGATTAAAACTGGTCTCAACTTGTCAAGTTTCCACAAAGCCCAGAATCCATCCTACACAAACTCTCCCGCAGATTTTCACCGTGGGACCCAAACCCTGTTGTCTTTGGGGTCAATAACAAAACTGCAACTGTTTCCAAATTTCAGCCCTGCCGCAGGCCCTGCTCCCGAGGCAGCTGATCACCTCTGTCAACTCACATCAGGGTTTCAGGCACTTGAAATCTTGCTTTTCCAGGCAACAGGAATGGTAAGCAAAGGAACAAGAAAAGACATGTCGGGAAAGGAGGAAGGAGGGATGGCTGGGGAGAGGCACTCACGTGTGCAGGTGTGCCTGTCATCCCTGAAGTATCCCGGGGAACAGCCCGGCGCACACGTGCCCGTGTGGGACAGGACCAGGCTGGAGTTGCAGGAAGAACAGGCAAAAGGACCCTCTGCAGTGCAGGTTTTACAGGAGGGGTGACACCCTGCAGGGACAGCAAAAACAAGGGTTTGTGTTCAAGGAAAAGCAGGCTCACCTCTTGAGCTTCTTACCCTGACTGAAGAGATTTAAAATACCATAGTGGACGAGGCCAGTGTACCCTATTAATTTCTCCAGAGAGGGTAAATACAAAATTATTAGTCTGTTTTATTTCTTGACAGGCCTTTACCTAAAGATTGATGCCATCATTACACCTATCAGGTCAAATTAATCATGAGTGAGAGCGGGCAAAGGAATTAGAGAAGTGACTGCCCTGCGCTGTGCTGGGGATCTTTAAAGCCAGCACAAAACACCATATGAGCTCTGACATACTCTGAATAATGCAAAACTCCTTTTAAATGAAGCCTTTAAACCAAAGGGAAGAAATGTTATCCCGAGGCCTAAATTTCCAGGAAGGCAACATCTGTCTCCCAGGGGCCTTTCCAATCAAGTGACACGGAGGATATTTCACGCAGCTCTGAGATCTCATTTGTCAAAACCAGGTAAATAAACACGTAGCTCCTGAATGCTGGAGAGAAGCTTTGAAATATTGCCCATCAGTTGTTAGACTGGATGAGGAAATGCCACTTCCTGCAAAGGAAGCATCTATATCTTAAATCTTAATGTCCTGAATTTCTTGTCTTGATTACTTCCTCTGAAATTGCAATGCCCTGTGCTCAGCTTTGGGCTTTACCAGGTCTCTGTCAGCCACAGAACAAGAAAAGCAACCTATTTCCTCCTAAGAGTCCCAAGGAATGTAAAGCAGCTCAGACAATGACTGGAACATGAAACCACATCAACAACAAAAAGCGGAGGAGATGCAGGGACAGGTTATAAAAGAAAATGTGCCATCAGTGCAGCTTCCCCCATGCAGCCGAATTAAACTGGCTTTTTGTTTCAGGAGCTGCTACAAACGATCACCTTTTGGGCCATTACTGGAGCAAGACAATCCCCAGTGAGAGACCTCGGATGATGTTCCATCTCAGGTTGCAAAACATCCCGAGAAATTCCCACCAGCGGGAGCTCTGCTCCCAGCGCAGTGCCCTGCCAGCTGGGCAAAGCTTCTCTACTAAACAGGAGCTATTTGGTGGGACATCTCCCAGCTGGATACCTCGCAGCCACCCGAGGCCCCTGGAGGAGCTACTCACGTTTGCAGGCACCGCCCTGGGCGTAGTGTCCCGCCGGACAGTCGGGAACGCAGCGATCCCCCAGGAGCAAGTGACGGGAGCTCTGGCACTTCAGGCAGACGCTGCCCGTGTCCCGCAGGTCGGCCACGCACTGCTGGCACAGAGGGTGGCAGTCTAAAGGGAGCAGGGAATAACACAGGCTGTGAGCACGGAGGGAATTCAACGGAGGCATTAAGGATGTAACTTCCAGAGCCCCTCCCTGCTCCCTGGTGCCCAGGGGCTGCCATCAGGTGCCAACCACTGCAATTCCAGATGGCTGCAAGAGAGAGGGGACCAGAAATCCCTGCAGCCAAGGAGGATTCCTTTCCTCTTGCCTCATCCCCATCTTGTGTTCTTCCCGAGCATCACATTTTCACTTTGCCTCTGCCTCTCTCCTGCCTCATTAGAGCATCCTCTTCCCCATCCTTAAGTGAGCTTGGGAAAGCTTTGCACAAAGCCAGCTCAAAGGTTTTCACTTCCCAAAACCTTTCACTGATTTTTAGGTGCCTCTGTCTACAAGTTTATCTTTAATTCCACTGGAAGCCATCAGCATTCACCTCCCTCTGCTCCCACTGTGGAAAAAACAAAGAGCACAACTTGTACAGCTGTAAGACCTTCTCCTGTTGTTCCTGCTGTTCAGATTTTCCCACACAAACAAGACATCCACACCCTGAGGAGGCCACTGCAGCCCTCAAAGCCAAGCCAAGAGCGGTATCACAGTGCCTCAAAACCTTTTCCTTTTCCCATTTTTCCCCAGCAGCACCACACTCGTGTCTCCTGACCTCTGCCTGAACTCAGGTGCTTCCAAAGGTTTGACAACAAGCCTTTTGTGTGCACAAAGGTGCAGTGTAAGACAACCTGGAAGCCAAATTAATCCTCATTATGGTAATTCAGAAAATTATAAAGGAAATGACGACTGTCTTGAAAGAAATGTAATAATGAGGTTTGATTTGAGTACCTGGCCTCTTGTCAGGTCTCTGCTGAAGGTTCAACTTTCTGTCTTTTGTCTCTTGTGACAGCAGTACTACAGATTGCCAGGCAATCTAATTTTACAAGCTGAAGACAGGCTCACATTGGAGCCTGGAGGAATTCTGCATCCATACCTGCAGGAAGGCAACAGTGACTGGAGTCTAACCCCAGCCTGTGGGCAAAAGGTTCCATAAACACAGTACAAAAACAAGACAGAGAAAATTTAGTGTGTCCAAACCACATGCTGTAAATAACTACTCTCCCCCAAACTAACATCTAAAATGTAAGTATCTACAAAACTATGTGCTGCTGCAGCAGAGTCTTCTCTTCAGAGCCTCTGTTTTTGCTCCCGTGTATGCAAAGAGTTTTCTCAGTTACTGTTTTAGGATGAATCAGCCCCATCACTTCTCTTGTTCCTTTGCAAGCCTGGAGATCAAAGAGCACACAGCACCAGCTGAAAACCCAGAGCTGACGCTCATGGTGAATTTGAGGGACATTGGGGAACGGGTGGGAGAGCGAGGGAAGAACTGAAGCGCTTTGTTTTGGAAAAGATGATTTCAATTTTTCACAGCAGGCTCCCTTTGAAGCCAGGACTAACAGAAGGGGGGTGTTTTCTCTGTGCTTCTCAGTAACACCACACAGCTCTATTTGTTTCCTGCTTCAGCCTTCTCCCTGATAATCCTCTCTCCAGCTCAGCCAGCAGGCACATTACTGCCTGTGGGATTTGGCTTTTTGGAGGCTTCACATCCCCCCTTGGTTGCAGGTCAGTGTAACACAGTTAGTTCATTCCCTTAGGCTCCTTCCAGTATCCCAACTGGATTCTTCGGGGCAGCTCCTAGTCCCAGTGTCTCCCTCCTCGTGTTTCTCAGACTGCCTCCCACTGTCCAAACAAAATGTTTTCCCGCTTCCCTTTCAGTTGGCTCTGATTTCCTCCTTGTCAAATCACCTCTACGCTAAAATAACCTCAACCACCTTCCCTACCACTGATCTTCCTATAAAGCAATTTTCACTGTTAAGTAAAATGGAATTACTTACACAGATTTCCAGAGTTACTTGCCTTTCATGCCCTCTTTAGCTTTCTCCTAGCAAATAAACCAAGAAAACAGTGCCCTTTCTACATGGAAAGTATCTATTACAGGTTGTTCCAAGACACAGAAGGCTGGCTGGGGAGACAAAATCACCTCTGAAGTGTTTGTGAATGCTCATAAAGGAAACCAGAGGCATTTCTCCCTTTCAGCTCCACCACTTGCTAAGCAATCAACCACCTGTATTGTTTGAACACATCTCCCTTCTCAGGGGCTCTTGAGGAAAGTATTTCCTGATGCAAGTTTTGTGCTGTGCTCTGAGGGAAGGTCGGAGGTTTTCAACAGAGCACAACTTAAAGTCAGCACTGAAAATACCATTCAATGGTACCTTACAGTAAATCCAGACAGAAAATCAGTAGGGCCGGTTCAGAAGGATACCCAGCACTGACCAGGATTTTTGGCTTGATTTGGTTGTTGGAAGGGGTTTTCTTGCCTCTCTTTTGAAAGACCTGAACGAGAACCTGTCCCCCAAACCAGCAAGGAGGATTCCTGGTGAAGTGCAACCGCGTTTGCAGGGATCCACCTGCGTCCCACGAAAGGGTGGGAGCTGCTCCAGGCAGCGTGAGGTGGGAAAGCCAGTTGGATGGTGCCTGGCACGAATGGGTCCAGATCAAAGCAGGGGAATGAACTTCCCTTTCCCTGCTCTGGCAGCTCAGCTGCTAACTTCTGGAGGAGGCTGCCCCAGTGGCTGAGTGGAGCTGAGCCCCCAGTTCCCCTCTCGCTCTGCTCAGCCGAACTCCAGCTCTCGGTGATGATATCAGTGTCTCTCTAAAAGGACAGCCAAAGCTCATTAATTTTACAAGGAACTGAATATATTTCTTGTTGTCAGAGTGTCCCTTCTGGAATTTTAAGAGCAAGGCAGCAGGCCTGCTCCTGGGTGAACTGTTCTGGTTTAGCTTTGAACATCTTCCCAACTGCAACACAGCCCGAGAAAGCAAAGCCTGTGGAACATGGGGACTGGGAGTTCCCTTGCAAGGAAGATGCAGCTGGAAGTTGAGAGAGGACCTTGGGGGATACTGCATCAGTGGATGTTTGGAGCTTTCTTTCACACCAGTCCCTCTGGATTTTTTAAATTGCCTTTCCATGCAATCAGGAAAAGATCAACGGGGAAGCTTCAAGATTAAGAGGGAACTTGAAGACAGGCCTCTGATTTATTAAAAAAAAAATGCAAGGACAGGGGTTTAGGAGCAGGACAACACTTTTAGCAGTGGTGCTATTTTTCAGCCTGGTGACTGCAATGTTTCCTGGAGCTCAAGCTGACTTGGATAAGAGGGAGAGGAAAATGAGAGTGTTTTCAAACTGGGAAAACAAAACCTACGGAAGCTCTGAGGCTCAACAGGAGTTGGCTAAAGCCTCAAACACATTCCTGCACGTACACTTTAGCTATAAAATAAAATTAAATCAATTGAGCACTCTCAGAGAAGACTGGCAAAAACTCCTCGTGCCCAAAACAGAGCTTAGAAACTCACTGATCTCTCGGAGCTCGAGGACATGATGTCTTTCTTCTGCTTACACCTGAAATGCTTTTTTGATTAACTGCTGAAAACAAGGTGGGTTTTTTTTTCTTTTCTATTAACAAGGCAAATGTTCCAATCCTCATTCAGGTAACATGTACAATAACACCATTAATTCCCAGGCAATGGTTTCAGGTGACAGTAGGTTTTCTCCAGCCTGTGTGAAAGATATTCCCCTCCAGGTCCATAAAATATGGCAGGTGGCTATAATGCACAGCAGGCCCTATAAGTTGTAACACAATTCTTCCTAGAGGGTCAGGAATTAAAGATAAATGGGAAGATAATTGTAAAAATATATTGCTTTGGGAGGCAAAGGAAAAAGCTTTGTTAGATCCCGACGCAAATCATATCTTATGAGAGTGTCAGGGGTTTTAATGTTCTCTTTTATGGGACAGCTGCTCTTTAACTGGTAATTAATAACTTGCAAGGGCAAATTCAGCATTTCAATCAGTGCTGAATGAGAAGAATGAGTGAAACTTAACAACCTGGATGTGGAGCTCTTTATCTGCAGCATGACTGGCAGCACACACATCCTTTGCTTAAACACCAGACATAAACTAAGCCTTCTCTCCTGTTTGGAGGAGGCAGATCCAAGCCACTGAATACTGACACTCAGTGATGCCAGGCACTGTGAACCAAGCCTTGAAAGCATGTTTCTACTTTGAGAGGACAAGTCTCCAAAGAGTGACATCCCTTGACACTGAAATGCTGAATTATTTCCAGACTGTAATTACTTGACTGTAGCCAACATCTTGATTCCCCAACTTGATTTCCTAAAGAGCTGTACAATGCTTTTAGGGTGTTTTCCTACTTCTCACACACTTTCTCTCCCCCCTTGTCTCTGCAGGCAGAACAATCATTGTCATTTAAAAGGAAGATGAAGAAATGGTTCACGGAATTAATCTGTGGAGAGCAAAGAAACAATTCTTTCATAAAAAAAACCACCCAAGACATAGATGTAAACAAAGAGAGGTCTCTGTGAAGGGTAATCATATTAAACTGGGAACAATAGCCTCTCAATGGATATATTTATTACTTCTAATGCATTTTTCCCTTTTCTTAGGACTCCTTATCTCATTTGGAACTGTTAAGCCTAGATTAAGCCTCACACACCACAGCTTTTTTTGATAAAGCAGAAAAACAGCTTGATAAAGCTCAGGAACTGTTGGAGCAGTTCCCAGGATATGTTTATACATGTCTGTGTGACGGATTAAAAGTGATTTTTCTTTTTAAACAGATAAATGCAATCAGTGGTTTCAGATGATGGGCTTAAGTACAGGCACTGAGCACCCACACTGTACAACCCCTACACAGAAATCCTATTACCTCCCAAAAATGCACACAGCATTGGAAAAAAACGTGCCAGTTTTCCTTTAGGGCCACATGAACAGCTTCTCTCGATCACAAATGTTTCCTCAACTCCCTTTGCAGGACCCAAGCAGTGCTGGCTGTGAAGCAGTAGGTTAATGGCCCAGGCAGGTCTCCCAAAGCCAGCTCCTCTTACTCACCCACACAGTATCCCACCAGGTTGAGGTACTGCTCTTCCTTGCAGCTGGTCCTGCACTTCCCACGAGCCAGAGTGGCGTGGGGATGGCAGGTTAAACACTCCCCATCAGAAGGGCCATGGCACGTCTTGCAGGAGGGGTGACAGGCTGCACAAGAAAATCAACACTTGTTATGCTCTTGGTGTTGTCCCCCTTCCCCCCTCCCCTCCCCAAAACACCAGCTCCTGCAATCATTTACTCCTACAAAACATGGACTTAAAATATTCTGCTATCATCAGGGACTGCAGGGTGGTGGTTTGGAAGGCTCTTACATCCTCATTTTGAACAAACACGATGAGGAATGAGTTGTCAATTTAATAAATGCGATTCGTTCCCTGCGTTAATCAAGGTATAGATCCAGACACAATACAAAATAGAGAGAGATTGACCCTGTTATTCCTCTCTCCAGCACATAAGAAAAAGAGTGGGATGCACAGGGGAGATAAATTAAACTTCTCTCGGGACTGTGGTAAGAGTTTTCATATGCATGAGAGGAAACCCTAGGAACGATTTCTCCACAATGCCCTTCCACGCCATTCTGTCTGCAAAAAGCTCAACAAAAAGGTGGCACAGAAAGTGGCTAAGAGTGCCCAAAAATATCTCACAGACTGCTTTTGTATCCTTCCTCCTTAAAGACAGATGCCACGTCTACATGCTACAGATCTGAGGGAGATAAAATTACTATGGCTAAGAATCAGTAAAAAAATTCTTTAAAACTACCTTTAAAGCTCTCTATGAATAAAAGCACAGGACTTGAAAGATGCCACTGAAATTTTGTTTCTAAGATATTTCCATAAGCCTGAAACTGTGTAACACAGCACTCAGCAGTTACTCAGCTCTGTGGTAGCAGTGCACCACCTCAGAACTGACGAACCTTTACAATGCCCTGACAAATAAGTCTATTCATAGAGTTGTTCCTCGGCTGAATAAATTGAATAAATAGAGTAAATGGACTTCAGAAAAGGGTTTTTCTCTAAACTCGAGGCTTTGCCTAATAAAAGCATTTTATTTTTTGGTGTTGTCCAGTAAAGACTTTTTTTTTTTCCAGAGCACATCAGCTACAAACACCATCCAAGCCTCCTGAAATCAAAAGCAAAGCATCTTCAGGGAAACAGTCCAGGGGAGCAAAACTGATTATAATTTATGCTTCCAAGTGTACGTCTCTCTCCCGTTAGGAGGAGACTCCATTTCCTGAAATTGGACTATCCTATGCTCCCCTGAAAATACTTTCAACAGCTTTATATAAATCTGAGAGCATCTCTAATTGCGCTGAGAAACGGCCCCCAAACTGTGGATGGGATGAAATGCAGCAGTGTAAATGAAACCCAGCAAACTCACCGGAGCAGCGGCCCCCGAGGCTCAACAGCCCCTCGGGGCACTCCGGGAGGCACCTGCCTTCCAGCAGCACCTGGGGAGCCACACAAGCTGTGCAGTCCTGGGCAGAATTCCCCACACAGCCTGCACAGGAGGAGTGGCACTCTGCAGGGAGAGGGAAAAGGAGAAGACACAAATTAAGACACAAATTAGTTCTGGCTTATTTTGGTTGCTACTGTCCCACAGTACGGTCGGACTGCTGTGCCCTCAAGGACAGGAAGGTGTTCTTCCTTTAGAGGAAGGAATACAAAGTAGAGCACAGCTCTTGAAGACAAGGAACAAGCACAGACCAGCTGCACATTTAATCTTTCTTTGCACCCACACAATTCATTACTGACACGCAAAGCTGAGATCACAACACCGTGTGACACCGCTGTCCTCCCCATAAGAGTTCTGGGGTTCTACAAACTTACCACATGCTGGAATCACCTTTTGTTATCACCCCATAGTTACTCCAGGATGGATTTTCTATCCATCATCACTGCATGGTTATCATCAGCCATTCTGGAGCAAACATCCATGGAGGTGGACTGGCCACCTGAAGCGAATACTCATTACAAAAGATGATCCAGCAAGAATGAAGAATGAGGTTAAACGCTGCACTTCTTCACCTTTTCTGGTACTGACCCTATAACAAACCATCTTGAACTGAGCAATCTGACTAAATAAATACACAAAATCATTAAAACCCTCCTATTTATTAGAGCAGTGACTGGAGGACACAGATTTCTGGACTCTAGGGAGACAAGACACAGGGCTGGAGAGAAGAAATGAAATTAAATAAAATGATTTTTTCTGTGAAACCAGCACTTTACCCTACACATGAACGTGCCTCTGTCCTGCACAGATAATGCTGTGGGTTTGCTTTTTCCAAGAGGGGCACCAACAAACTTTGCATGAGTATTTTATAGTGAGGGCTCAAAGTTTGATATCCTGAGCGTTCACCCCTTTCTGCAATAAATCACCCCCCCCTTCCAATGCCATCGCTAACACAGCAGAGCTGTGCTGGGATTCTTGTCCCATGACATAATCCAGAGGTGTCAGCTCTGCTCAGGCCTGTTCACCCATCTAAGGATTCCCTCACTCAGTTTCTACATCATGCCCTGGACTCAGCCAAGAGAACCCACTACCTGCCAAGGAGCAGCCACTGCATGGACTGGAGGTTCTACACTAATGTCTTCAGGAACCAGCCCAAAGCACTGGATACTTTATGGTCTGTGTAGCTCACTCCTAAAAGACAGAAATGTTCCACCAAAAAAAAATGCCACTTCTTCCTTTTTAACATCTCCTAAGGCAAAAAAAAGAGCTTGTACAGATTCTTTCCACAGAGCTGAGATGAAGAGATAAAATCAAAATAAATGGATTTTAAAGTATGTCCACTTCTGGAAAATGTGGGGTTTTTTTCAACAGGAAGAAACAGCCATCAATAGTGTTGATGCTATTTGTTACTACTGTCATGTCATGTCACATGACATTTGTTACTACTACATTGTTGCTCCTACAACTTTACTTAAGGGCCGTAGAGTCACTGTCTCTATGACTGGTAGGAAACCACACATATCCCCAGTGGACATCACGTTACCCTCTTTTCCAAACTCTAGCCTTCATGGAAATGCTCCCTGCTTGGTATTTCAGGAGCAGTGATGGCACGTGTGCTGCAGAGTATGTAACAGAAGAGCTTCCTCAAAAGCAAAGAGTGCTCTGGGATGTCTTAACCTGATCCAAGGGCTAAGAGGGAGAGAGCTCAGTCTTTTTTGAAAAGGATTTAAGGATTGATCCTGCTTCAAAGTAAGTCAGTGCTAAAAATCACGTACCTGGCTTCAATGAAAAGAAAGCTAAGCTGAGCTGAGCTGTGCAGACTTGAACACGGTGATTTTTAAAAAAAGTACCTGGATCCTTCAGTCACAAATAGCACGTAGAATGTATTTTCCCTCAAAAGTACTAGTATGTGGCACTGTGAGAGTTCCAGAGTTTAAACACTGATGGCAGTCACGAGGCAAACACAGGAGCTCCCAGCTCATAGGGATAAAACATGATACAAGCTCACCCTGAACAGCTTTTAACAGCTGTTCCCAGCCCTGCTCACCTCTGCAGACTCCTGTGCTATCCACATGGAAGCGGGCTTGGCAGTGGGAGAGGCAGAGGCCGTGCAGAGCTCCTTCCCTGGGCACGTGAGGCTGCAGGACGTCCTCGGGCGCCCGGCACTGCAGGCAGAGAGCGGCCCCGGCGCCGGAGCAGGAACGGCAGGAAGGGTGGCAAGCTGGGCACAGAGGGACAGAGCCGTCAGAGCCACAGCCTTCCCAGGGAGAAGGACAAGGCTCAACAACCTGGCCATTTGCTTTCTACAACGGAACAGAGGTTTTAGAAAAGCACTTGGACATCGTTCCCCCCCAACCCCCAAATAACAGCTCTTTTCCTGAGTAAAGCTGGTGACCAAGTGAAAAAGTACAGCACTGTGCCACAGGCAGCCAATCTTCCTTTAATTTCTGGAAGTGCAACGGTGAGCACAATCTCTCTAGGGGGGACAGCAAGAAATGGCAGTCTGAAGGGTTCACAGGAAGCATAAATTCATCTTCCGAATTCTCAGGCTTTCCATTGCTGCAACAATGACCTCAGTCTTTGCAAATCTACCAGGTGTCTGTGGAGTTTCATACCAGCTGTATGTGGAATTTCATCCACCTCTTAACTCAAGAAAAACTTGGAAGCAATGTATATTTATTTCAGCAGCATACACAGAGAAGAGAAAAAATAGTCCTTCAGATCACTAAATCCTGAGGGTGTGAAGGCAGAAAGTATGTGGGGAAAAAATCACTTTTTCTCAAAGTAGAAAACTGGGGAACTTATTCCAAGTACATAACTTACCCTTGCAGACGTTGTGATCCTGGTAAAAACCCTCTCCACAGCCCTGCAGGCACTGGCCCTGGTGTAATGCCAGAGGGAAGGAACAGGAGGTGCAGTGAGTAGCCAGAGGTCCCTCGCACGTGGAGCATGAAGCGTGACAAACTGGTAAAGAAACAAGAGCACACAGAACTGAAACATCCCACTTCTTCTCCCTGAGAGTGGTGTTCCTGACTACAGCCTCCTCCAGCTGTGGAAAACTCCCAGCTGGAATGATATGCAGCTAAGTGAACTAATGAGAGCAGAAGTGCATGTGTATTAATAACCACTAACAGCAACAACTCTCACACAGTGATTCGAGTGTGTGTCCCAGTGTGTCTTAATGTGCCTCACAAGGCAAAGAGGTTATTTCAAACAATCCATCACAAGTGAACCAAAGAGAACAAGATAAAAAAATCAAATTCCCTGTCCCCACTCGCACTTCCACGCTCTTAACATTCCCTCCCCACATCTGGGGAAAAGCAGGCAACAAGTGGAGGGTGCTTTGAGGGCTTTAGAAAAGGTCAGGCAAATATGTCTCTCACCTCTGCATCTTCCGGTGCTGCCTGGGAAATATCCATCTGGGCATTCCAAAAGGCACTTCCCGTCATGCAGCAGCTTCCCTGCAGCACAGGCCACACACCTGCCTAGGTCTGAGGAGCACTTTTCACAGAAGTGGTCACAAGCTACCAAGGATGGAGGAAAAATTGATTTAAAAAATGGTAATATCCCTCCCTCCTCCCTCTTATCTTCACATCAAAGTTTTAAGTGGGAAAATGCAGCTAAAGTCAAGCAGGAAAATGTTTCTTCTCAATCCCTGTGGGCTGTACCCTGCCAGGCAGTCAGCTCTGCAGTGAACTGACCTGCTGTCCGAGAGCACTATGGAACTCTGGCTCCATAAGGCAAGTGCTTATTCCCTCAGGCAACATACACTGTTGAATATTTAGAAGGGCCAAGTGTTTTACTCAACCATTTTTCATTTCTTATCACCAGTCAAACCAGCTTACGGGTCTCCAGTTGGGTATCAAAACGCCTGGTTTTGGTAGAAGACAAAAGGTCTGAATCCTGGAGGTTTTCAGGAACAGCTCTGGGGTTTTGAGAAATCCCCTTCACGATCTGTTTGACTGAGGTGTTTTAATTCCCTCTGGCCATCTCTTCCCCTTTTCCCAGCAAACCTTCCCAGCTCCCAAGGCGCATCTGCTCTGCAGGTATTAGTTACTGTGATGCTGAATTATAATTAAATTTACAGAAACCTGCTGGCAAAGGCCATTTTTCTTTCCGCAGACAAATGGATTTGTCAAGCCCCCAGAAACAACTCAGGCTTTCAAGCTGTTCAGAGAGGAAAAAAACCCTTAAACCTTTCATCATCTGATTAACTTAAATGAATTAATAATCACACAAACAAACAGCAGCTTTCCTGGCCCTGTATTAAGGCACAAGGTGCAGCTGGCTTGTCAGACACGAATAAAATCCCAGCTGCTGCACAGCTAAACGAAATATTGATTCCTTTTTTTTTTGCAGAGTGTTTCTCAAAGAGGTATTTACCGGTGCAGATTCCCTCCTTTGGGTAAAACCCCTGGCCACAGCTGGCCAGGCAGAGCCCTGCTTTCAGCACGTGAGATGTGTCTTTGCAGGACAGGCAGTTGCTCTCAGCAGCCCCCCAGCACGAGGAACAGGACTCGTGACAAGCTGCAGGGAGGAAAAGTGCAGGATTACCCAACAATCCACTTCCAACCAGCCATGGATCACGGTTGGGACACAGTAATGGTTCAGATATTCCTGAAGGATATCCCGTTCCTCCAATGCAGGCACTGTAAAAAGCCCTCCCTGTGGCATCTGGGCACAGGAGCACAGAGGCAGAACCGAGCAAGCTTGAGCATGATGGCACCTTACAATTAAACTAATAACTGTGTGGAGAGCAATTCTGCCTCCCAAACCAGCTGTTGAACGAGTCACCTTATTCAAAACTGTGCAAAAGTTCACCTGGGAGGGAAATCCAGCCCATTGTGGTTACTGTTGATAGAATCTGAGACATGGGCTCCTGTCAGATCTCGTGCTACCAGTGCTTGCAGCAGCTGTGCAAACTACACTTCTTTCAGCTATTAAGATTTTTTTTTCTTGATTACACCCAAGTATGTTCCAAAGATGTTCTTCAATTTATTATTTCACAATAAGGCAGGTACATGCTTGAGCTCCCAGTCCATATCCCAGTGTGAGGAGTGTCTTATAAGGACACTGGGCATCCTGTGCCAGACAGGATCTTCCCCTCAACATCCATGTGCATTTAATTGTGGCTGAATCCCAACACAATGGGACACCAAGCATCCCATCCCAAGGTAAAGCTTGTGCATGTTTTTCTTCTCCAGATGATAATTTCCCTTATTGACAAAAATCCTGCATCTCATTCCTGGTTGGATGGTTCTCAGGGCACGTCTGCACTCAAAAGTTAACTGCAGGGTGTGAGTTCATGCTGTAAATGTCTAAGTACTGAAATGTCCTCACTTCATCTTCCAGACCTCAGTGTTTTGCTCCTGCCTGAGCTCACTCTACCTTTCAACATGTTCTTGAAAGAGTGGACTCCAGGACTTGGATCCTTCCATGACAGACTTCCCACTGCACAGCTGGGACCCCTCACTGTAAACCTGCCTCACTATGTGGACACATCTGAACATACCCAGTGGTTTGCAAAGTTCCCAAGTCCTCTCTGGAGCTGTTGCTCCTGTCCAAGAGACCTTTTTCCCTCCTGGTTCTGTTTTCCAACAGGCAGCCTTGCACACAGCTGTATTAAAACCACAGTTCTGAAGAGAAACAGGTCAGTTGGGCAGAGGTGCTTTGGCTCCCACCACACACCGTTTGCTGCCTGCACTAAACCAAGTGCTCCAGTTACCAGCTGGCTCTCACTGGCCCTTGGCAAAGACCCTGCAAATCCACAGCAGCTTTCAAGCCCTCTAGACAGGCAGCTGTTGTGTTAAAACTGCATTCCTAGCTGGGCCTACCAGAGGTCATCAGACCTTCTGAGAAGCTGCAGTGATTCTGGCAGGATCCGGGTGGATGCAGTTGGAAGAGCAGGCTCAACCCATTCCTGACCTGTGAGGGTGGTGAGGCCCTGGCACAGGTTGCCCAGAGAAGCTGTGGCTGCCCCATCCCTGGAAGAGTCCAAGGCCAGGTTGGACAGCGCTCTGAGCAACCTGGTGTAGTGGAAGGTATCCCTGTTCATGGCAGAGGGGTAGGAACTAGATGATCTTAAGAGTCTCTTCCAACCCAACCCATTCTGTGATTCCACACCCTCACACACGCCCTGCCTGCAGAAATTTGGTTCTTTCAGCACTGGATCACTGCCACGCTCAACAGCTGCTCCTCACCCAAACAGTCAGGCACCAACTCCTCTGAAAGAGCAGGGGAAAAAAATGGAAGCATTCAATGAGCCACTGTCAGCTAAAACATCTTTGCCTGCAGCAACTAAGCGGCTGTTTGAAAATAAATCAACAGAAGTGACTGCACCGCCAGGAAACTGTTTCCACCCTCCCTGGCTATTTCCAGTTTGGATTTGTATGGGCTGTTTTGCAGCCCACCAAACTGTCTCTTCTGCAAACATGTAAAGCATTCCCAGCAGGATGGCTAATGCCCAGCAAGAGCACAGTTGAGAAGTCACTGCTCAGCTTTGGGAAAGCACAGATGGGTCCAGCCGCACGGAACCATCAACCACCTCTCCCTGCCCTCCTCACCCTGAGCTGGGCAAGCTCAGCTTAGCCATGCTCAGTGCTGGATCCTCGGGGTGAGCCTCCACAGCCAGGAACAGCAGGGAAAAAACAACAGGTAGCGAGCAAAAAATCCAAGCTAAGGAGTGAGCCGGGTCTGTTAGTGTCAAGTTACACGTCTCAAACATTCCCATTTTGGGAGATCAAAGCAGAAACACTCAAGTTCTGCCTGGGCTTTTGAATAATCTTGAAAACATAAATTATTAAGTTAGAAAAATGCAGTGAGAGCATTGAACAGTGCAAGTCCTTCGAGCCCTTCTGTTCTACCAGGCAGACATCGTTTATTTTTGCTTCCCTTTGCATTGCCTTTGGGGGGGGGGGATGGATCTGAACTGCTTCCATAGCCTGTTTCTGCTCTGACACAAGCTGGTCTGTGATCTTTAAGTCCACTCCTACATTCTTGAACTTACACCTTTTATTCTCGAATTTACTTTCTTTTAATGGTTTTAACCAATGCTTTGCAGAAGCAGGTGGAGGGATGGGGCAGGAAACAACCCTGGTGCAGGATTAAAACAGGGCAGAGATCAAACCGCTGTAATCAGAAATTCAAAAGAGATTCAATTAGAGGAGATGTTATAAAACATGAACAAAAGGAAAGGCTAATTCATTGTGTTTTGCTACAATGCAGACATTGGTGTTCCAACAAGAGGATGGAGTAAGAAACCTGGTGTCAGCCTCTTTCAAGTCCAGAGCGAATTCCTCAAGAGGGAGTTTACTGGAACTATAGCAATTAACACAGTCTAGTTCATCTTTTCTGTGATTCTGGAACACGCTGATTGCAGATGTTAAAACCATTATGAGAAAAATCTTTCTGAGCAGTCTGAGCCTCATCTCCACAATCTGTTTAAAGATTTGTAAAAATAAAGAGGATTCAAGGAAAGAGTGAATGGCAATGAATTACGGAGCGTATCCCAAATTTAAGACTTTCTCCACTGGTTTGACTTTATGCAGAAAATGCAGCCAGGCAGAACTAAAGCAAATTGGTTTAATTCCCTTGAGGAGAGAGGAACAAATTTTCCCAGCAACTTTCAGCTGCAAGCATGCGTGACTGCAAATGTGGATGGAGTGCACAATCAGTAATCTACAAAGCAGCAATGAAATGAAACATTACCCTTTCCCTACAGCTTCAGCAGCACAGGGGCACTGCCAATTAAAACACCAGGAGCAGGTGGAAAGGAAACGGCAAAATAAAACTAAATGAAGTAGAAGATTATTTGATACTTAAGTCTACCAATTCTTTAGGACTGGGTCTCTGTTCTCTATTTGTACATTCACAATGGTGCCCTGGGCTGCAGTGGCTGCTGAAGGACAGAGGCTTTTCAAACCTTCAAAACCTGGAACAAGTGGTCAACTCTTCAAGGGAAACCACTTCAGAAAAGGAAGCTGGACTTACCATCTAAAGTGCTTTCCCCTGAAACCTGCCAAAAGCCCTAAGCCTGTATTTAACTTTTAGCAGGAGGGTTAGTTCCAAGGAAATTAAAGCAATGGTTCAAGAAGTTAAGCATGTGCTCCACCCCCCTGCTGAATTAGAGCTGCAGAAATAATTAGAAGCCTTCTAAAAAGGCCAAAATTAACAGGGAAAAAGCACTAATTTTAGAGAAAACTATTAAACTATCATGATAAAAAGCAGCTGCTTTATAGTTTGGGAAAAGTTAAAAGTATCTCAAAGGAGCAGGGGAAGCTCATAAAAGCACCGCCATAGTTCCATCAAAGAGAAAACTAACTTCCTAGTCTTACTCTCAGACTTTCCAATTGTTAAGATAAAGGATTTAGACACATCTCAGTGTTTCATAGAATTACTAATTTACTTTGCAAATATGCTTCCTGAGAACAGTCAGTCCAAGAAACTTTCAGGGAAATTGCACAGTATGAAACAAATGAACGGCAAAACAAAGCAGCGAACTTTCCCCAAAAGTATTTTCTGAGTCCTATCAATCCCCCACCCTTCCAAGTAATTTTCTACACACCTCAAAGTACCATCTCCTCAAAGGTCTGGCATGAGCAGATGCAGCTGGTGTGCACTGAAGTCAAAGAAACACAGACACACTCTTTTGCTATCACAAAGTGCTGCGGCATTTTTTTGGCTTGAGGTACCTGTGCAGAGGAGCTGATCCTGGAAGTATCCCTTCCCACAGGAAGGCACACACTGCCCATTCTTCATCAGCAGGGATGTCCGGCACGAGGAGCACTCAAATCCATTGGTACAGGCTGAGCAGGTTTCATTGCAGGCTTCCAAGAGAAGGAAGAGAGAAGAAAGATGTATCAATCCCAAATGTCTTGATGCGGCAAGACCCCCCCCCCCCCGCTCAGGTAAAATGAGATAATTTTGACTCATTTTGGCAACAGAGTTGGAGAATTTGCCTTCTCCAGGGGCTCCCATCGGAAACCTGCTGAAATCTCATAGTTACAATCTCAGCATGTGCCCGAATGCTTTTCCCAGTAAAGCCCGGTAGCCTCTTTGTAATAAACCCATAGCCTCCCACAGCCAAAAGTAGAGCACGCAGCAGAGAAGGGAGCTGTGTGAGGGGGTCTTGGGCCCTGCAGGGATTACCTAAGCAGGTCCCCCCGTGCTGGTAGAAGCCCGGCTCACACGTCTCCACACAGCGCCCGCCCTGCAGCCGCTTCCTCGAGTCCTGGCAGGCGTCGCAGTGATCGGGGGCCCGGGAGCAGGTCACGCAGTCCGGGTGGCACCCACCTGGCACAGGGGAAGAGCCAGCAGCAGTGTTTGCGCTCAGGAAGGCACGAAACAAGGCACTTCCAAACCCCAAGTGAAATAAATCCATCCCTTTGTTTCCGTGGGGTGGCCCGGGGTGTGTTAGTTTTGGAGCGGGATTTTTTTTATACGTAAACACGTACGTGTTACGCTGAATATTTTATTGCTCTATTTAACAGGTGAGAAGTTATGATAGGGACTCAGATTTTCTAGGCTATTGATTAAAAGGATAGTCGTTGTCCACACGGTTTCTCAGCAGTAAAAATCCTCAGTCATCAGGAATTAACGGCCTGAAACAACTTGAATTTGAGTTTCCTTCAGTCAAACCCCTCAATAAGTCAAGAGTGTGTCCATGCCAGGTCAGAGTACAGGTGGAACACTGCTGCCCCTCCAGTCAAAACCTTGATGTCAGAGCATCACAGAAGTACTTCCTGACCACAGGTACTTGGAGAAGTACAGAATGGCACAATTTTTGCCCTAAGTAGAGAAAAAAAAAAAAAAAATCCCCTGTGCTCCAAGCCAAAAGTTCACAGTGAGAGGGAGTATTTGCTGCACATCTCTCAGAGGCAGCAATCAATTTTTTGCTGGCTTTATGGAAGCAGATGTGGCAGGGGCTGATGTTCTGAGCTCACAGATTGAACTGCTGCAGGCTGTATTTTACATTTGTTTCTCATCCCCTGCATTGCAAGACAGAAAAGCACAGAGGGAAAACAGCAGGCTTGGGTAAAGGAAATTGCCAGTTACCTTTTAGGACACAAAAAAGGCAAGCTTTTGCAATTTCACTTGGCTCTGTATGTCCAACGCCATGACTTCAAAGCCTGGGTTTTCCAAAATGATACCATTATGGAAGCGAAATGGCCAGATTTCCAAGAGTAACGAGTAGCCAGTGGCACTTCTTGATAAGGAGGACAACACTGTATCATCTGTCCCCTCCTCAGCAGCCTGTGTAGATGTTGTTCCCTTTCAAAAACCCAGGACAATTTCATCTGAAATATCCAAGCCCTGTTTTCCTCACTTTTCAATTTGTGGTGCTTTGCATTTTCATTAGCAGTAAATAACAAGCTTTAAAACATGAAAATGGCAAATGTGCCCAGGCACTCCAGCACAATTAAACTGTGAAGCTACTTTCCTGAGATAACACATTAACTGGAGCACTCTGATAAAAGCCAAAGTTATATGAATGCAACAAGAAGAGCTACACAACATAAAAAACTAGCAACCCACAGCTAGAGCCTCCCAACTGAGAAATGTAAATCCAGGGGAATGACAATATCCTGGAGAAAAAGGAATTTATATGCAAAATTAACATACAAGCTAAGGCTATCCTAATCTTTCCAAACAATAATTAACTGGCAGCCATTCAGCCAAGGTGAGCTTGTGGCATAATAGTGCAAGCAGACTCTTTCTTCCTTCCACTCCCAAGAAATAATCAGGAGCCCATAAACTCCATGTTAGGATTCAGAAAGGAGCAGCTGAAGAAAAAAGAAAAAGACAAAACATTTCCAAAACACCAACCCCAAGGAGAAACTCCTTTGGCAAAAGGAAGCCGCGTTTAAACCAGAGGAAGTCAGTGGGAGCCTTTGGATGAGCCCTAAACCTCCCTAAGAACTAAAAGCAGTTAATTAGCAACTGAAAACCGGACAAGCTAAAATTCCCCGCAGGGTACTGGGGGAGAGAGGGCGGCAGGGATTCCAGGACAAGGAAGGGGTTGGTACTGGATCTGTACCTGGCTGGCAGCGTGGGCAGCAGTCCCCCTTCACCTCCACAGCCAGGCTGCCCGGCGGGCAGGGCGGGCAGGAGCGCTGGAAGCAGGTCACCTCCCCTTCCCGGCATTCGCATTCCCTGCACCGCCCTTCTTCCCACATCTCTCCGTTCTGCACGAGAAACACGGGACGGGCATCAAGAGCCAAGGAGAGCCTTGGCACACAGTGGTTTTGCCATGCATGAAAATCTCAAGAGGGAAACACCACAGGGATAAAGACACGGACGAAAAAGAGACAACGAGCATTTTTAAAAGCCCTCATCTGTCAGAGCAATGAAAAGTCCAAGGTCCTTAATGTTTCCTTTAACTTTAGAGGAAAGTTCCTTGAAAACATTAATAATGGTCTCCTTTGGCAGTAAAGATTATAATCAGTGGGATACAGAGGCAGAAAGACACACATTGCCCCAGCTCTGTAGCTTCTACTTTATGGGATTAAAATAATGTCTTTGACTCCGTGAGATGTGCAGGAAACTCATGAGTAGCGATATTAAATATTAAAGAGAAATGATTGATTGTAGGGCACAAAGGAGAGCAAGAAAAGCTGGAATTCTGCAGCAGATGCACACAAGTGTTTCTGTGAACTGCAAAAGCGATCTGCAGACAATAGTAATGGATTATTTTTCTGCTATACTTTCAAATAACATCCTTCTCAGAACTGGAACAGAATCCCTCCAAACCTTTATGCTCAGAACTCGCTATTCTGTGCTCCAAAGTACCAGGATACTCACAGCTTTGGTATGTTCTTTGTAAACACAGTAACTCTGACTGGAGATACATTCAGGACAGCACTTCCCATCGAAGTGAATTAGTTCTTCACCCTGGGAAGAGAAAGGCTGCAGCAACTCAAACAGAACCAACTGTGCCCAAAACACTGTGGAATGCAGAGGCAGAACAGCTCTTGCCCTGGAATGCAATCTCCAATATCTAATTTCACCTTATCTTCTTTCTATCCCACTTCATCTCTGTAGGCATAGCTTGAAAAATGTACTTAGTGAATACTGCAGCTGCAGAACAAACCTCAGAAAAGGCCACGGAATTCAGTGATAAAGCCATTACTTCATCCCTAAATCCCGCAGAGAAAGATCCCCCCCCCCCTTTTACTGTGGATCACTAGGATTTTACTGGACCACTGTCAAGATTTCAATGCATAGAAGCTTACCTTCATTTTCAATGTTCTACTTTTTCTCCCCCAAGAGAGTTTCAAAGCACATGCTCTATTTATCCCAGATGGAAAAAGCCTGTTCTTTGTCACAACTCCACGGATTCCACTTAAATAACTTCAGTTTGAAGATAAGAATTTAGCAGTAGGAGAAAGGAATAAAGTGCCCCAATTCACCACAACTCTTTGTGCCCAAGTGGAAGCTGCATTATTTAGAAAAGAGGGAAACTTTGTCCCTAGGGAACCAGGACACAGCTCAAAAGAAACAGCTTCAATTTCCAAGATTACCAAATAACTTTTTTTGATTTATGCCAACTGGGAGGCTGTTCCAGCAGGAACAATTTTCCAGGACCATTTTCACTGTGCCACATTGGCACACTCAATTTTTGTGTGGGAATTAGATTCATCAAGGGAGAACACCTAAGCCAGGCCACACTTTGGCACCTCCAGTGCATTCCTGAGGAGGGGAAGAGAGGAGAAACCGTCTGGTTCCTCGTCACCGAGGACCACACACAGCCTAAACCTCCCTCTGCTGCTTCTACACATTTCTGCTCTTCAATCACTGCTCCAGAACGCCCTTGGCAGTGGTTGGATCTCATGTCACCACTCTGAACTGTAAACTCTTCCACCCCCATCCCTGCCCACATCCCCACCCTCATCCATAAACACAGTAGAGGAGAACTGAGAGCAAACTACCCACGGAACAAGAAAAGCTGCAACCACGCTGCTTTGCCAACACTCAGAAAAGGGGGAGGCTGTGGGAGATAACTTGTGGCTTTGCTGCCCAGAGATTCATCATACTCCAGGCTGAGAACATGTATTCCTGGCTCCTAACCTGCTGAAAATGGCTTTTTGAGGATTAGGTCAGAATCACCACGGACACCGTGCTGGACAAGTTTGCTTGAAAGGGTTTGGAGCTAAATCTCTCCCATACCCTCCTTTCATGTTGAGCTGTCCAGGATTTGCAGTTCATATCTGTGGCCTCATTACACTTTCAATAGGATGATGTGACCAGAAAACTAATGATGCCTTGATGAAGAGATGAATCCAAATGCTCCTGGCTTCACATCTGCTCTGATTTATTGAGGCAGGTGCCTAAAAAACAGACCTGCAACTCCAGAAGGAAAAAGCAGAGGAAGGAGAAAGCATGGCATTTGCTTTCTGAGGAAATATTTTCTTGTAATTAATTAATGCACACCTTGTACTACTGAGGTAAACTGAACATGGCTTGAGGAGTTTTGAACCCTACACGTTAACATCTCCAGCTATTGTTCCGGAAAACATCCCTGGCCTTCCTGAATAATGGGGGGTTTTTTTGTCAGTGCCCAGGATGTGAGCATGAATATTAACTAACCCTTCCCCACTGAGCCATGACAGCATGCCATCATCATTAGTGTAAATGATCCAATTTACAGCCAGGAGCACGCAGCAGCCTCACTCAAACAGCTGCAAGTGCACGAGATTTTATGCCAACCACGACTTCTCACCCAGCCAAATCCCTCCGTGCAGTCTGAGGTCAGGTGATCAGCAGCAGGGATGACTTTGGGTCCCAAACTCTGCATTTTGGCTGTTTCAAAGGCAATGGGTTGGGTTGGAAGGGACCCTAAAGATCATTCACTTCCACACCCCTGCCATGGGCAGGGACATCTCTCACTATCCCAGGCTGCTCCAGCCTGGCCTTGGGCACTTCCAGGGATGGGGCAGCCACAGCTTCTCTGGGCAACCTGTGCCAGGGCCTCACAGGGAAGGATTTATCCCTAACATCCAATCTAAACCTATGGTCAGTTTGAAGCCATTCTGCCTTGTCCTGTCACTACATGTCTTTGTAAATAGTCTCTCTCCATCTTCTTTGTGGGCTCCCATGAGGTACTCGAAAGCCATAATTCAGTCACCCCAAAGCCTTCTCTTCCCCAGGCTGAACAATCCCAATTCTCTCAGATTTTGCAGAGACCACTGCAAAAAAAAGGCAATTCAAACCTTATCTCTCCGTGTGTGGGTGAAGCATTCAACCCTATCTAATGCATTTTGCACATCCACTGCAGAGCAAATATAACCTGGCTGGGGGGATATGAGATTTGGAGTAAACAGCACTGGGAATAAAACACCTTGCCAGCTTCACCTTCCATACCAAGAATGGCATGGGGAAAAAAAGGAGAAAAGTAGAACATCGATTTCCATATCCAAATACCTCACTGAAGGCCACTGCAGCATGGAGAATGAAGAGGTAAAAGGAACATTTCTCCAGCTTTTAACTCTCTCTGACCTGTACGTTTGTCCCCACGTTCAGCTCCTGGTAAAGGCACTGAATGCTCTGGGTGTCTGACCCCCCACTACAGCACAGCACAGAGAGGAAGACAAGGGAAGTTTCTCCCTGACTCACACCGCTTTGCTTCACAATGCAAGCCCACTGAGCAAATCCAGGTGGAAAACCCCAAATTTGCTCTCCTTCCCCGGGAAACGTTTTCAAGGCAGCTGCACCAAACAAGCCCTGAGAGAAGGGCCAGTTCTTGGAGTGCCTCAAATCGAGAATAAAGAAAAAGGGAAGGGGGGGGGGGGGGGGAAAATCCATCCTAAGACTTGACAGACACACCCGGGGAGAAGAGACACCTTTCTCACCTTGGCACACTCCACCTTGGCACACTCTGCTCCCCGGCAGGTGACCCGCCCGTCCTGGCACGCGCAGAAGTGGCAGCGGCTGCTGTTCCACGTGTCCCCGTGGTACCTGAGGGTGCCACCGTCCAAGCAGCTGCCCTTGGAGGACACGCACTCCTCGCAGCACTTCCCGGGACGCCGCACTCTGCTCTCCCCCTGCGGAACAGCGGCGGGCGTTCAGCGGGCCTGCCGGAGCCCCCGGGCACCAGCACACTGGGAAGGGGTGAAGCCAAGGGGTGGGAGGTGGGGGATCTGTCCCTACCTCCTCGCAGGTGACAGGGCCACAGGTCTCCCTGACACATCTCACTTCCCCTCCGTGACAGGTACACGCAGTGCAGGTGTTTTTTTTCCACTGTTCGCCGTGCTGTTCAAAAAGGAACATGGAGAGAACTGTCAAACGCTCTTGGAAAATAGCCAAATTACTGCTGGTAACCTGCTTATGATGTCTCCTTCTGTATGTCTGTATCAGATAACAAAATTTGCTTTAAAAATGCTTATCTCTGTATCATCAGCAAACAGGAAGAAGAGGGGTGAGGTCCAGAGGACATTGTGGTGTGGATTTCTCATTAGTTGCAAACTAGTGGCGCTGGAGAGGCCTTAACTGCTGCTATTAGCAAAAAATAATCTTTAACAGAAAATCCCACACACATACACTCATTAAATAATGCATTAAATTAATTCCAGATGATACAATGAAAGCTATAAATTCTCTGACCACTGGTGCTTTTTGCTTTCCTCCTTCAAAAATTGTGGAAAGCAAGAAGTGCCTCATGTGTTTCATCTGGCAAAGTTCCTTTCTGCTGGCCAGCAAATTCTTATCCAGTCCTGATTTCTGTCAACCCTCCTGGTTTTCCAGGAAGGAAAAAAGCAATGGTTGTACTATCAGTGCTGGCAGAAAGTCAGATGTCAAGGAGCAGGGAAAGAGAGATGTGCCAAAAACTGTGAGCAACTGCCTTTTGGTGTGGTTTGTCACAAGTCACCTGGAATGCTCTTCCCGACACGGAGCAGGGCTTTGGAGCACATTCTGGGCAGCACTTTCCAGGAGACAGAACCACAACTTCATCCTAAACAGAAAGTAGAGACAAGGAAAATAAGAGCGTGAACAGTTAACGTGGGGGTCACCATCGGTGCTTGGAATTCCAGGCATTTAGTGTCCATGGAATAACCCACTGCCACTGCAGGCTTCGTTTTGGCCCCATAAGCAGCATGAGATCAGTGCAGAAGGCTCGAAGGATCTGTCCCTCCTCTCATTTTCTGGGCTTATTTGGATGGCAACTGAACACATGGACAGATGCAGATTAAGACACCCACACAAGATAAAGTGCTTATATTCAGGCACACAAATATACTGAGGGAAAAATATACATAAAGCTATGCAGGGAAGCACAATAAAGCAGGAGATGGATGAGAGGAGTTTTTTTCCTGGTATTGCCACATTTTGAGGTTTTGAATGCGTGATTTACACCCACCACCTCTGAGGCATCTGCACTGTTTTAGTTAAATCCATCCACAGTGCCTGTACAGGTGTTAAATTATGCTTAAAAACAGGATTTTCCCAATTTAAACTTTTTTTATGACTGATTTAAATCACGCTGGGATAGACTGGCACTTCACATCAACATGCAGGCCTCAACTCCATTCATCCAAAATGTGTCTGTAGCTCCACTGCTACAAATCCACACACAAACCCGACAATTTGGAATAGCACTGCTCACCAGCACCTCCCTCCAGCCACATCAGCACGACTGGAACACTGACTGGTGGACTGGAATTAGGGTGGAAATGCCAAGCACTATCATTTCATCTTTGTCAATCAAACCCTTGGCTTTCAAAAGAAGGAGTGGAAGACTTTGTATAGAAGTTATCAAGGACAGATTTCCCAGCAGAGTTAAAAGAACTCTGTTGTGGATTTCGGCGGGATATGTGGTGGGACACAGGAATTTTTGGAGTTCCTCTCCCTCAGAGCCTAAGGGAGAGCACAGTTTTCTGAAACATGGAAGTTTAATCCTGAGAGAATTTAGGTCCTGGCTTTTGACAGGGACTGGAGAATGAAGGAAGGGACAGAGATAAAGGTACGTGCAAGAAAATAATAGGTGTGACTGAGACCAGAATGGGCTCCTTGCACATCCTGCTTAATGTCCCTTCCACTGGGAAATGTCCTTGCTAGGAAATACCTGGAACACCACCAGAACTGGCTTTCTGCTGCATTAACTCGGATGTTCTCTCTCAAAACACAGCACAGCAACAACAGAGTTGTTCCTGTTCCCACAAATTAAATCCTAATGATTGGCTGATTAAACATGGGTGCAATGGCACAGTAGGTAACACCAGTCCACTTGGAGTGGGAAAGGAGGAATCTAAAGCAGGCATGAATTGATTTTAATGCAGACTGCTTAGCAAATGAATACTAATTGAGTATCTCAGGACCAAGCGAAACACAATTAGCATGCACACAAACAGGTGGGCTTTCCTTCTATCCAAAAAAAAAAGTGTTAATTGCCCAAACATCTGGTCCAGTAACAGAAATCTGGGAAAGACTTCACTGCCACTGATCAAATATCCCTTTTCCAAATTGCCCACTTGTCACCCAGAAGCTTTGCACGGAAAAGGAGGGTGCTGAGGGATGTCCCCAAAGGCTGGTGGGTCCTGACCTGGCTGCACAGCAGGGGCTGGCAGGCAGCTGTGGAGCACTGAGTCGTGCCATCCCTACAGACACATCTGGAGCAGCGGCCCAGGCGCCAGCCCTCCCCGTCCTGGAACACGCGGCCATCAAAGGAACAAGGCTCTAAGAGACAGGAAAACAAGGGGAAATTTTCTTTTCCAAAGCCCTTTAATCCCTTTCCATCACCCGCAATCAAAACCCAAAATCTTGTTCGGCAAAGCAGGCAAAGACAGTGACAATCCCGCCAGTTTCCAAGGGCTTTAGACTGGTGAATTAAATGCTCTGGATTTCACTTCTCCCATGGGACTTCCATGAGAAAAGGTATCCAATGCCTCTAGCACTTTTGGAACTCGCAGTCCAGGTGCACAGGAAATACCTGCATCTTTTTTCCCACATCTTTTTAATCTCCGAAGTAAGGACACATTAGACACACCTGCTCATTGCTTAAAGCTTATCCCCTGCTGTGGGTGAAGCCGTTAAAAACCTGAATAGGGCAGCAGGGCAGAAATGGAATCAAGAGACACGTCGGTGTCTTCCCAATAAAACTGGAAAAGAACAGTAAAGCTTCCTAGATTTGGGCCCAAAAGGGTGTTTCCAGCTGGGATCAGCGGAGCCATTCCCACACAGTACTCACCGCCACTGCCCACGCATCTGGGACAGCAGGACCCAGGGGGTGTGTCCTGCAGCTCCCCTGGTCCACAGGTGAGGGTTGGACAGGTCCTGGGGGTGCAGCTCACCTTCCCGTGGGCACAGGAGCACTGGACACATCCTGAGCTGGCCCACTGCGTGCCATGCTGCAGCACAGGAAACACAGTGAGACCTGCAAATAGATCCTTCCCTCCCTTGCCAAAGCCCCCTAAATCAGTATTAACTTCCCCAGTGAAACTCCCAGGCTGCTGGATGCAGCCCCTCTCCACTTCAGCTTCTGTGGGGTAAATTCTAAATTTAGAGACCTGTTTTCTTCAGAGGAATATTCCATATAGGCCCCAACATGCACCTGACCACAAGGTGGGCAGGTGAACAGCCCCCACCCCACGTACCTAACACACTTCACTGTGAGTCAGATAGTTAAGATTTGCTTACTCATCACTGCAGGAACATACACCTCTGCCCTGAGGCACGGGGAGGAAAATCTGGCCCCAAGAAGAAACAAGGTGGCGAGTTGCAACACTTTCCAACAAAGAGAGAATGTTAATTTCCATAAAAGATGCAATATTGAATTAGGCAGGGAGTAAACAAGCTCCTTCCAGACAGAGGATACATATTTTCCTCACTAGGGCCACTGCTGCCAGCTGGATACTTGTAGAATGAAGGTCAGGTCCTGAAGCATGACAACCGGGGAAAGTTCTTCCTTCAGGAAATCTGTGCTGCCCAGCAGGATGAGGTTTTGCACTGACAAAAAGTTCCCTTATGACCAGGTGACAGGGAAACAGGACTACAGGCACCAGTATGCCCACAGCCTCGTGGGGATGCCGACCCAAAGAATGGGCTCACAGAGAGCCAAAGACAAAAGCAAGAGAGCACAGGAAAAGTGCAGTGACAGCACAACCAAGAAGAAATATAATGCAATATGATATAACTTAGTATCACCCAAACCACAGGCACAAAGAAATACGAGAAGAGGATGGATGTGCTACCCCTGCATGCCAGTTTTTGTCTAGCTTGTAACAGATTCATGCTGGTCATGCCTCATGCTGAAACAGAGGGTTACAACATCCATCTCAGGTGCAGAGTGCACAGTCCAGATATGCAAATGTGCCTGGGAATTTTAGCATACTTCTTGAGATTTGGGGCCTGACTTGTCAAACAGAGAAGGCTGTAAGAGACCAGACGTAGGACTTGGGTTCGCTATTCAGCCATTTTTCTACATTTGCCTAATGCTTGACATGATTCATTAACTGCTACCCGTGAATCTTTATTTTTTCCTTATCTGCAGACACTTACTCTGATTGTTTTGGCCTTTCAGCCCCCTCTGGGTGAAGCCACATCCCAGAGCCTGCCTCTTGAATAATTCAGGATTACAAAACACAGAGCCCAGGTCGCACAACCGCAATCAATCTCTGGAGCATAGATGGCTGCCCAGAGAAAAGCCTTCTTTCAGGACAGCTGATGTGGCAAGTTCACTGTGCTTTGCTCCCCTCCTAATGCTACTGTATTGTCTCAAGTTACCCACAGAAGCAGGAAAGGGAAGGAACAAGTGGGAAATTTTCTCCCCTTAAGCCACACAGGACACACAGCGACACATCCCCTTGCTGCAAACCCTGCTGACCAAACTCCTGCTAAATTCCATTATCTGACAGTGATCCTATCCTTCCCCTGCTCAGCATCCTGCACTGACTGGACCCAACAGAGCTAAACACAGGTAAGGACTGTCCCTGGTGAGGAGCAGGACGGAGCACTCACGCTGTGGATCTGTCCTTCGTGCTGGCAAAATCCTTCGGCTCGGGAGGCACACCCGGGGCAGCACTTGTTGGAGGCTATTTGGAGCACTTCTCCCTAAAAAGACACAAGGTCCAATAAACACGTGACATCAAATAGAGACTTTATCATGAAGGTAAAGCACCATGGCCCTGGTGCTCCCAGTTTGGAAAGGAAAGGTTTCAAGTTCCATATACGACGCTGCTACACCACATCCCTTTGCTGAGAGGTGACACACCACTGTGTATTTGCCATTTTTCTCTCCAAACAACAGAATAATTTACATCCCTAACAGTAAAATCAGGAAGCCTACAGCTGGACTAGTTTTCAAGAACAGAAAGTACTTGCTCCAAAACAAACCCCAAGATTATTCATTGAAACACCTCTGAGAAATGTGGGACAGGTGTAGTTTTGTCCATAGTTTTCTCCATGTACAGGATGGATCTCAGTGTAACATTTCACCACAGCAGAAGTGCAGAATGAACGTGGAACCATCAACTGCACTGCTTCGGCTTAATCACCACTTCTTAAAAAAAATAACACTACTTTAGAGTTAACTGAAACTTGCTGACCACTTCCAACCACGGCACAATCAGGTGAGGCTGCTACCACTTCCCTTTGCATGTCCCAGACCATGATCTTGCCCTGGAGAATCCGGTCTTGGTTGCTGGTTTGTTTTGGTTCACACCACTAAACTCATGTTTGTTGATTTTCCACCTACCGAAAACATCCTGCAGACACAGCAGCAGGTCTGACACATAAATGTTTAGACTGCTGAGATTTGTTTGTTTATGCCTTGTTGCTGCAACAAGATCAGCAACATTTGCAAAAATCTTAAATAAATAAGCAGACAAGAAATAAACCATGGAGAGGGGTGGTGATTTCTGACCTTGCTCACCAGTGGGTGGTTTAGCCTTGAGGAATGACCAGATTTTTTTCTCCTGAGATCCTCGGTGATCCTTCTTTTCAATGTTTAAGTGACCAAATGCTTACTGAACACTTAAACTGTTTGTCTTGAAGACTGCCCATGTCAAGGAGTCACACAGATCCATTTCTCACTATAAATCTATTTCCCTTTATGAGCTTTAAAGTTGCCACCTTTTCATTTATCTATTTTTTATCATCTTGTCCAGCACACTCATTATTAGGTGTGCCATGACAACGCTCTTCTAATTTCTCTCCTCTTCAGCACAAAATTTCCTAATGTTTCAGTCTTGCTTTAATCAATACACAATGATAATAACAGGGAAAACTGCTAAGAATCAAAATTATTTCCTCATTAGCGCTGTCATGCTGGAAAACATTTTAACCTGCTTCACAAAGCCACGTAATTATATTGGCAGTGCTTCTTTAAAACTCTCATTTTCGTTGTCATTTATGCATCCTGCCCCAGTAATCCAGATGTTACTGCAAGACCAATTCCATGGCCAATTAATGAAGGCCCAGACAAAGACAACCAGGAGACAACGAAAGCTCAACAAGCATCACGAGGAAGAAGAAGCTGCAAGACAGACAATCTCAGCTCTGTTGTTGCTCAGCAGAGTGGAAAGTGTCCATCTGCATCTTTGAGGGAGCCCCAGCTCCACCTTCAAACGAAGGGGGACTGCAAGCTGGGCTCCTGCTGGGAGGTTTGAACCCAATTCAGGGGCTTCCTTTGGGATCGAGCTGCTCCAACCCCAGGCCTCTGGCTGGGGTGCGGAGAAGGAGACAAAGGCTTCCCACACCACGTGTTTCCTGCACCGACGAGGAGTGAAAGGGTACAGAGCCTGTGCCTGACCCTGGGCAGCCACACACACTTGTTGCAGTCCTGCCTTACCTTCTGGAAGTCACACTGAGGGGGTTTGCACACCGTGGGCTCACAGGTGACAACACTGCTCCGGCAGCGGCAGCCCTGGCAGGAATCCGGCTTCCACACCGTGTTATTCTGCAAAGGGGCAAAAGCTGGAAGTGAGACCCACAGAGCACAAGGCCTGTGCTGTTTTACACAACAGCAAATGGCTCAGATAGCTCAATACAAACAGAGTGGAACAGAGCAGCCCTCCCTCCCACAGCCTCGTCAGGCCCAACTTTGGCACCGTTCCCTCCACAACCTCAAACACGCGGCTGAAAGACAAGGCCATGCCCGGCAAACAATCGGCTCCGATGGCAAGACAGCCCATAGGACACAACCTCCTGCAAACTCCAGGTGATCAGAGCATCTCTGGGAAACTTCTCTGCAATCAAGGTCAGACTGTCCACGCTGCAGCTCCTGGACGGACACAGGTTGTGCTGAGGCAGAGGAGCTCGCTCCTGGACACATGGTCAGGGATGAACGGGCCCTACCGGGGCACATTCATTCCAAAACATCCTCAAGGACACTCGGGCCAAGCAGACAGTCCGACAGACGTGGAGATAGCTGTCACCACCACTTGATCAGTGCACCCAGCTGGAACACCCACAGCTAATTCACAAGGGTTGTCACCACCCAGGCCTGACCCCTTCCCATTCCCTCCACGCTGAGGTCGTGATCCCACGCTGCCATCAAAAGAAAATGGGAAGAGGAAGATCTGTTTCTCATCCAAAAAACTCTTTTCCATCAGACAATCCCCGTGTGCACACTGGGATAAGCTCACACCACGACAGCCCCTGTCTGAGCCACTGAGCCTCATTTTTAATGGATTTGCACGTAGCCCAGACATTGCTACTCATTTCCATGATGTAGCGATTTACTCCAGTAAGTCAATTTACTCACAGTGTAAAGCACAACTTATGCAAATTAAGACATGGAAAGATGATTAACAGTTGACTACTACGAGCACTTTTAGAGCCAGCCACTAAAACTGTTAAGCATAATGATAAAATACTGAAATGTGCCTTAAAGGCCCATTAGGTGCTTAATGAGAGAAAAAAAATCCTGAAAAACGTGGCCACTTGCTCAGGCACTTCCACAGAAGCTCTCGGGTGCTGGATCAAGAGTATAAGTCTGCAAACACTTGGACACCCAGAAACAGTGCTCAAAAATCCTTGTGTCTCTTCCCTGCTTTACAAAAGCATTTCTTCCCCATCAAACTGTGCTCCTCTCCCATGGTAAAGGTCATGCACAGGTTACAAACACTCTGGCAGCATCAGAAATTCAGGGGCATTCCCTGTGAAGGCAATGCTGACCTTAGACAGGGTCCAGCCCTCTGGGACAGGACACCAACAGGGCAAAGAGGGATGGGAATTCCTGCCCCGGAACACAGCTGGTTCTCCTCCTCTTGCTTACACAGGGCTGTAGAACAGAAACCTCTGCCAGCAGATTTATGGTACAGTTAGAGAAGAGATTAAGGTTAAGTTATGTGTGTGCTAAGCTTTAGCTAAAACACACCCCGGAGTTAACTCATCCTGCTGGCTTTAGCAGCAGCCTGTGTTTTAAAACTGGCAGCTCCCTGCAGGGAAACCAGGACTGGGAAGGGAAAGGGCAGATTTAGTGCCTCATCCCTTGGCTCTCCTAAACCTTCACTCGTGGCCTGTCTCGCTTATTACAAAATAAAACCTTAAAGAATTCCCAGAGTGGGATAATGGCCAAAGGACCCGCCTGGCACAGGCTGAGTACAGAGCCACCCTTACCCACATTTTGAGAGTTAAATGCTCGGGTTTCTGGCAAGAAAACCCTCTCTTTGGTCTTCTCCCTGTGGGGTCAGATCACCTGCTTCTAAATCCATGCAGTAGTCACTCGGGAGCATCCAAACACATCAGTGAATTCCCTTTGCCAGGTACCAGCTCAAAATTGACACTTCTCTGCAGAGTTTTAAAAATTCAGAATCTAGTTGATAGTCAGGAAGCTTCTACCTGATTTTTTGGGATGTGAGAGTCTCCCACACAGTTCACGGGTCTCGGTGTCCAGGTTTCTGGACAGTTCAACATTTACCTTAAGATTCCTTGCAACAGACCTAAACTCCAGTTTGGAAAGTCTGGATCCCACCCACCCATCCTGCACGTTGTGAGGCTTTGTTTGTCCTCATCCAGCACTTACCAGGATGCTTCAAAGCTCCCAGGTAAGACTGTTATAAACATAAAGCAAGACTTTTCAGTAGACATTTGAAGAGCTGTTGGAAATCCACCTGGCACCTTCTCCAAGGCCCCGTAACCCTCAGTGGACAAATTATCTGCTGCCATTTAAGAGCTGAATTCTGATCCTGCTGAAAGTGTATTTTTATCAATAACAATTTAAGGGGCTTTTTCCTTACAAGTACTAATATAATTAACAGTATAAATAATGAAATACTGTGCACTTTGAAGACAGAAAGCACTCCTTAAGAGCCAAGTAGTGCCATTATAATTTATTAATTCTTTGGATTTCCCTACATCAAAAGAAGAAATGATATCTAATTCAGCCGAATATTAAAACACCAAAATGAGGATTTAGAAAAAGGCAGGAGAGCTGCACATTGAGAAAATAACACGAAAAGGAGGCAAGAGCACAACCAGCAGTAAAAGCAAAGGAGAGCTGAAGCAAAGAATAAAAGCTAGAGAGACAAAGAGCAGAGCTGGCATGGAGGGAGCCCAGAGCAGCTGTGAGAGCTCGTGTTTGGCTGCTGTCACACTGTCATATTAACCAGGGCACACAAACACCTAAATCTTCACTGGCTCTCATAACTTCAGACAGCTGCACCTGTTCCTCCTCTACCTCTGCAAAAAAAAAGAAACCCACCCAACAGATCAAAAATAATCAGAGTCTGCTATTAATATGCAAAAAGCCTCAGTAATTTAATCAGATGCTGCTTAACACAGGCCAGATAACAGTCTGTGTGCTATTCTGGTGTGGTGACTGGGGAAATAAGAAGCATACAACAGCTGCTTTGAGTTCCTTTTCCAGCTCCCTGAAAATATCCAGTCAGTCCCTAAAATGTCACTGGGTGCTGGGAGACTTCACGTGAGCCAGGAGTGAAGCTGCAAATCTTTACTGCCATACCAAAAACGAGGTGGTGGTTGCTGCTTATCATGTGCCACACTAATTACCTTCCCTGCCCTGAGGAGACACCAGAAAAACTCACAGCTCAAGAAAGACAAGGAGCTGCTGGAGACGGTCCAGGGGAGGCCACAAAGATGATGAGGGGTCTGGAGCATCTCTCCCGTGAGGAGAGAATGCAGGAGCTGGGTCTGGTTAGTCTGGAGAAGAGAAGACTTAGAGGAGATCTCATCAATCCACACAAATACCTCCAAGAGGATGGTGCCAGACTGCTTGGTGGTGCCCAGAGACAGGACGAGGAGCGACGACCACGAACTAAAACACAAGAAATTCCACCCCAACACGAGGAAGAACTTGTTTCCATGAGAGTGGCAGAGCACAGGAACAGCTGCCCAGGGTGGGCATGGAGCCTTCCTCTCTGGAGACATTTCAAACTCACCTGGATGTGTCCCTGTGCCACCTGCTCCGGGTGACCCTGTCTTGGCAGGGAGTTGGACCAGGTGATCTCAGAGCTCCCTTCCAAGCCCAGCTATTCTGGGATTCTGTGATTAACTCTCCAAGGGGCTGCTGTGCCCGAGATAACCAACTGAGGGAAGGCAGGGGTCGGCTGTGAGGAAAGGCAGGCATCGGGTGCCCCGGAGGCGGAATTCCAGGCTGCTTTGTTGAAATGGCAGGCAGAGCCCCGAGCAATTACACTTTTGGTAACAATTACCAGCATCACCCAGCGGCTGCCAAGCCAAGAGCCTTGGCAGCGCCCGCAGCACCGCTCGCGTTTCTCATTTCCACTCCAATTACCTGACAATACCAGGCAATTGGCAGGGTAATCCCGAACCGGAGGGAAGCCGGGAGAGCGCTCACGGTCTGTGGGGATACCCATTAATGGAGCAATGAGGAGGTGAAAGCAATTCAGAGACACATAAAGGGCTCCTCGTGTCCGTTCAGGTTTGGGTTGGATGTTTTATCTCTGGCAATGGGGAGCTGTTCCCCGGCAGAGGATGTCTGAAGATCTAATTTTTGCTGGCATAGAACAGAAACTCCTTGACAATGGGCTTTTAATGGGCTTATTCCAGCAAGCCCCGAGCAGAACAACATCATCGGAACGACTCAGGCTCACAAATCAGAAATTCAGCTCCTCTCAGTGGAAACAGTTTTAGCCCTACACTCCTAGGAGAGAACAGAGCAGTTTAGGCAGAGTGTAGGGCTTGATTAACAACCCAGTAACACGAACAGGAACCGGGAGCTGGTTTTCTCCTTCTTCCAACCAAGGAATTAAAACGTTACACAAATTAAAACAAGGCACTGTTTTCACGGTTCGCTACTCTGCTGGTTTTCTACGTTTTTTTAATTGTCAAGTCTTTCACCAGCTGTACCAGCCTTGTAAAAATCAAGAGTCTAAAAATAACATTCCCCTGTGGTCCTAAGCTACTGCAGGGATGGGAAGACTACGATATTCCAAGCTGTTCCTCAAACACTTAGGTGCTGCTGTAAACTTTATCCTATCTGACACAGACACAAAAGCAGTCACTAGGAAAGGGCCCCAAAGAATCAAATGCACTGAGCAAACAGGGTAGAGGGACTAAAACTGCGTTATAAAATCATTGGTTCTAATCAGGAACTAAATCAGCACACAGGAATCTTTGGTAAAACCAATAGGTCAATTTTTGGGAGCAGCAGTGTTCCTTTGGAAAGGTTAATGCCTTTTGGTTGGCACACAGCAGCAGTTCTCCTTAGCATCCAGAAAAAAAAAAGAAGTTGGGGTCCTCCTGCTGTTTTTTCCCCCCTTTATTTAAGTATTTCCTAACGTGCCACGAGGCAAAATTCAAACATCTCCCCAAAAGTGACTTCTGAATGGATATCAAACCCTGAATAGGTATCAAACTTTTATCCCACGGGGTAACATTTTCTAACAAAAACCCCCATGAGACCATGAAAATCATTGCAGCTCAGCCAGCTGAGTCAGCTGGGAATGGGAAAGGGAATGCCCCTCAGTACCAGTCACAAGCCCTCAGAAACACTGCACTGGGTGAAACCTAACATTAATTCTACTTCTTGAAGGCAGCAATCCACTCTAGAGCAATTTTGCGAGCCACTTCAGCAAATATACAGTTATCTCCAATTCCAGGCTGGATATTCAGGAAGTATCCTTTCAAAGCAAGGAACTACACTCCCCAAATCCTACCGTTGTCACTGTGGATCCAAGCACAGTAATGTCCCATACAGCTCCCAGAAAATACAACCCTTTGTGTCCTTATCTTCCATCTCGGCTCCCTGTGCAGCAGATTAATAAACTGGTTCTCTCTTTCCTTAAAAAGGGAAAGGAGATCCCTGCACAGTCATTAATCCTGGTGCACAAAGACTATATTACTGAGCAAAAACGATGAGGAAAAGCCTGTAGAATAAGGAATTTTGCAGACTGCCTTCATTTCCTCTGTTTCAAGAGCCTCTGGTTTCCAATGAAAGGCAGGAAGATGTCAGGAGCTGCTCTGAAAAGAACCCTGATCCGTACTTTGCCCACCTCTCCAACCTGCTCCCTTTGCTACAGATTTTCTCCTGTACAAAAACCAATTTCACAAAATCTGAGCGTCTGGAAGAGAAGTAAGCTGAGGGACAGAGATTACCACAACCTCTGCAGCTCCTGCTCTTGAATTTTTCTCTCTCAGCCCCCTTCTCAGTACTTAACACCCTGCTCGGAATAAATCTCCGGCAAAAGCTCGGGAACAGCTTATATGGCAAGCCCATAATGGGGACTGCAGAAGGAAGGGTGAGAGCACATGCATAAGCCCTTATTTAGACTCCTGAAAACAGGCTGGGTGCTTCTTAAATCTCTCCAGTGCTCACCGTTTAAAAAAGGGACAGTTTTATATCAAAGCACTTGGCTCCTTCACTCCATCTACACAGGCTGCTCCAATGAAATATTCAGCAGAGGCAAAGCATATGCACCCCTTAAGTTGTGGCTGAGGAAGCAGATGCATCTTCCCTCCATCCTCAGGCAGTAAGAATGGGCTGAACGTCACTGCAAACGACACCTGAGAACGTGCTTTTGTTAACCATTTTAATTCTGCTTCCTCAATGAGCTTCAGTGAGTGGCTGTAAGTGTGTTTTTCAAAGCACGTCTCTGGGGTGTATAAAGCCTCAGGCATCAGTGTCTTCACTCATTCAGCGACAGGAGGAACACAGGGCTCTCCTCACACAGGGCTCTCCTCACATCCCTCTCCGTGCCGCTGTGGATATTTGCCAAGCTGGAGTTTGCTCACTGACATGGTGTGAGCTAATTCCTGTCATGCTGCTTCACGCTTGGTTAGAAATAATTGCTGCCTCATTACAAATTTAATAATCACACCGTGATACAGTGGAACTCTTCCTCGCAATCTTCTTTTTCTTCTTAGGGAAGATAGGAAACAGATTGACTGTTACACAGCTCAGGTATTTTTCATTAATTTTTTTCCCCCTCAAAGAAGGAAACCCAGTTTTCCAAGATTTTGCTCAGGTAGTTTTTACAGGGCTTAAGAAACACCTCACCCTGCTTTTAACGCTGGGTTCCTGCAGGATCCTGATAAGGCTTTTAGTTCTCCTTCATCTGCATCTACTTTGAGGAAGCCTGGGAAGAATCCCACACTTGGGGACTCCCTGTAGGCTCAGTGATTCCCAGCTTCCCTGCAGAATGAAGAGGTTTAGGAAAAATGAAGTACTCTTGAGGGAAGTGTCCTCTCTGCTGAGTGGGATAGGAATGAAAAGTCCAGGATGGACAGGCAGGAGAGGTTCCCCCATTTTCTAAGAACGCTGCAGCAAAGTACCAAGGAACATTCCCAGAACTACAAGTACCTTTGAGCAGCTCAAATCACAAGCCTTGTTTCAGTGCAACCATCTCTCCTGAAGATCTTGGAGATGGGAATTCCCAGCAGCAAGGCCTTGGTGCTTCTGATATTTTCACATTTCTCAACTTGTTACTCCCCACGCTTTTAAAATCAGCAGCATGTAAATTCAATAAAGCTCAACCTGATAACTAAAAAGGGGAGGGGATTTAGAAAAATATTCTATTGTATTTTTCCTTCCTCTCCTTTCCCTTTTTTTTTTTTTTCCCCCTCAGCAAAGGAAAAAGCTGAGCTGGGAGATGCAAGACTACTGAATCCACCTTCTTTCCTGCACTGCTCTTTCCCTCCTCTGCACTGGCACACTTCCCAGAGCTCTGCACACAACAGTGGATGGATGGATGGGTTTTCCAAACACCTGCATCCATCACTTGATTTGACCTCCAGAGGCCACATTCTTCCCTGCACCTTTAGTTACTTTTACCTTAAAAAGAACGACGGAAAGCGATGTGGGTCACCGGAGAGAAGCTGCCAGCCAGGCTCCCCCCTTTCCTGCCTGCAGGGAAACAACTGTGACACCCTGGTTCAGGAGTGCCTGGATGAACCACTGCACCAACCCAGAGGAGAGCACATCCCAAACCACAGCCTTCAGCTTGTGCCCGGTGTTTCCTGCTCAGGACCACGGGGAATGTTGTTTCAGGCTGGGGAAAGAAACTGCTGGTAAGACAGCCTGTTTTTCAGCAGCTTGGGAAAAACCCAGTGGGAATTGCAGCCATCCAGCATCCTCCCCTCCAAACATGCACCAGGGAGCTTCAGAGTGAGGAGGGGCTCTTAAAAAACACAGAGGAAAGCAAACCTGGAACTCTTTGAAACACAGCACACTAAAAATTCTCCAGCTCCCCCCCCCCACCTTCAAAGGCTGATGAAAGACGCCTGATGAAAGCCTGGAGAAAGTCAGGGCTCTCCCTGCAAAACATGGCTCCAGGGAAATCCCAAATTCCCCAGCCCACACCAGCCCCCCACGGGCTGAGATATTTAGACAGCCAAGACACATTGTTCTTGGAGAGGAGGAAGTACCAAGGGATAAAAAATTGCTTCTCATCCCCTTATTAATCTGCAGAGCTTTCCCATCCCCTGACAAGGAACAGGGAGAGACAGAATTCCGGAGCCCGGCTCACAGCACACTTGGCTGGAAGACAAGCCAACACATGGAGTTTTTTCCTACCTTTCCCTGTGTGATTAACCTGGGCACCACTCCCTGTCTGCAGACATTGTACACAAAGACTGATGTGCCCACAAGCTACATGCACAAGTTGTATCGTGTCCCACCCCTCCCCATCCCGCAGTTTTCACTGGAAAAATAGAGGTTTATAAAACAAGAGACTCCTCTCTGTGAAGAGGATTATCTACCCCAGTAAAACTTCTGTAGCAGGCAGAAGTTATTTCTAAATGCTTTAAACATAGGGCAGGGAAGCATCCTTCATATCTTCCTGTCACCTTTCCCTTCTTCTCCCTACTATTTTCCATTTCTTATTGCCATCATGCATTAAAATCTTAATATTCAGCCTACTCGGCATCATTTACCTTTTCCCACTTGGTTTGGGCTCTGCTACTTGCTGTCACTTTTCAAAACTTTACCAAGCTTTGGGAAGTCACACTGTGACAAAAGGAAAATCCAGATTTTGCCATTGTGGTACCACCCCGTTATTGGAATCTCTTCAACATTTTCAGATTACCTTTCCTTACTTAATTGAAGATATTAAAGATTCAGATATCTTTCATTATTTAAGTTTTTTTAACTTCCCCAGAATGTAAGGGCACTCTGAAAGGAGATGACACTTCAGTGCTGCCTTGAAATGGCTCAGGGTGAAGTGCACCAGAGAACCACCTTGCCTCGTGGAAACATTTGTTTCCAAAACCGAACTGTTCAGAGGAAAGTCATTTTGGACAACGGACAATTTCTTCATGGACCAGAATGTAAAGCAGACCCAAACCTGTCAGTTTTGCTGACCCCAAAACCCAAGGAGTGCAAGCAGTTATTGCTCCCAATGAAGAGCCACAGCAGCCAGTGTGACACCAGAAGAAAATCTAAAGCTCAAACACGCTTAGGGGAAAAAAATAATATCACATTTTCTCTCCAAAATGTCTCCCGTGGACACTGTGCCCTCATTTTTAGCTGGTCACACGCCCCATCCCAAGAGCTGAGATCTGGATTTGAGCTATGCCAATGTGATGCAAAACAACCTGAATATTTCAGATGGATGGGTCTGGCAAGTCCCTTCCTTCCAGATGTCATTTAAATTTTATGGAGAGGCGTAAGAGAGGTGATTTATGGAGGATGGAAGTCCTAGGAGGAGCAGCCTGTCACACACAATACTCATACTTCGTCCACTGCTCTGAAGTAATGGCAAATTGCACACACTCCAAGCCAGGAGACAGCAGGGAAACTCTTAAAAACTGGTAGAAAAGCAGAGCTTTCCACTTCTGTTCCAGCCACCTGGCAATGAATGATGATCATTCCTGCTCAGTGGCCATCCTATAAACGGGTTGGTAGTGTCAGCTCTGCCCCTGCACCGTCACAGGGCCAAACCACACCGGGAAATAAGGGGCAATTGCAGCAAAACAGCCAAAACTCAATGAAATCTTAGAGAAGATGTCCCTCGATGCCCACAAATCACTTTTATGGGACGGAGAGGAGCAGCCAAACCTGCGGAACCCTTTTACTTCACTCTTAGATTTCCTCCTTCTCCCAGGAAAACAATCATTCCTGCTGGTGCTCATCCAGGCAAGCTCTCCTCCCCCTGAGTCCAGCTAACGAATCCAAACCAAACCCTGCACTTAACAAAACCCACGCCTGACCCCGCAGCAAAGCTGCACCTTGCCCTGCTTTGATCCCCCCCAAGACAAACAAAATAAAGCAAGGCTCTGGTCTACAGTCCTCCGTTTCATCTTCCCCCCCAGGCAAAATGAACTTCAGTCCTTCTTAGGATGGGGGCACTGGAAATGCCCTTGGATAAACACTTGGCTTGTCTCATTTACTTGATCTCTGTGTGTTCAGCATTTTACAGACACATGAGCCAGTCCAGGCTCCCTCTCTCGTTTTTCCCTCCGTGCTGCTTCGCATCTGGTTAAATTCAGGGCGAGTAATCCTTCAATTACAAGCGGAGTTAAAGCTCAGTTGCCGGGAAAATGGTGTGTGAAGTGCCTGTTTACACCTCCAGTGACTGAGGGAACCATTACCATCCATCCAGCTGTCGCGGGCCTTTGTATCATCTGCTCAGGCCATTAGGATTTAATTCTTTTACATGCTATCTACCAGCCACTCACTTGTAGGAACCTGCAATTAAAAGCACCGCGTCAAGCCACACAGAGCTGGGACAAAACAACACAGAGCCAACAGTAATTTCAGTGCTGCCCAAAGGAGCAAAATGTGTTCCAGTGCCTTAACCAGATCCATCAAACCCTTCCAGTTATTCCTTCCCTGGAGGATGGAATAACACATCCACTTCCCTCCTCCTTGAACATCACACTCCCAGCACAAGCGCTGGTGTCAAAACCTCATCAGAAACAACCCGTTTTTAATTGCTTTACATTTCAATGCTCTCCCTAATTAGAGACATTTTGGAGCTTCTCATAGTCCAAGGCAGGTAAAAGAGATGCAAATTAGGACAAGGTTTACCCAGAAGGCCAGAAAAAACTAATTTAGCCTTAAAGCAAGACAAAAAAGACCTGACTCCAAAGTACCCAACTGTCCTGACATGAGACTTTTTGGAAACCCTCCCAAAGAATCCACGTTTACAGTTTTGCAGGGGCAGTGAGCTGAATTGGATATTTGCATTTGGACCCTGCATACTCCGTCTCACTTCTCCTCTGGGAATCCAAAGGCACTCCAGGGAAAAACCCAGTTCCCAACAGTGCATCACAACTGGATTATCAGCTCTAAAAAGAATCGAAAAATACCACTAAAAATACCCCCACAACATAAGACATTTAACAGATACCTGAAGAATAATCAAATAAAATAATCACCTTCAGTACATGTTGCTTTTCAGGGCATCCACAGAAAATTATTGACTGGGCTGTGCTGATACAGACCTCTCATGGAAAATAAATACCTCGGGAAATGGCAACGTCTAAAGTAGCTTTTAATTCCTATTTCCCCCTAATCCTTACAGCCCTTCCCTCATTTTAGGTATAAAGCACACAAAAAATAAAAGCAGGACATCAAATGTTTGCCCATGTGAATCTATCAGTCTTTCCCCCCCTGTCCATGGGCACTGCTGGACTTGCCCACAATTGGATCCTTCCTTCCTGTTGTTTTACCACTCCACCTTTCATCAGCTCCTTTTTTTTCCACACACACCTGTTTCCTAAAACAAAACTTAAAGCTACACATGAACAGAAAGACATATTTCTTTTTAAAAAAAGGCAATTAAGACCTTTCCATCATTATGGTTTGTGTAGAAACCACTTAGAATTTGAAAGCAAGGCTGTTGGTTAAACCACCCAACAACTCCAGTCGTGCAGAAACGGCAGCCACAGTACAGAAAGTACTTACTGCTGGAATTGTACTAAGAAAACTTGCACTCTCCTGTAATTTGTGATTTTAGGGTCATTTATAATTATTTTTCTCACATAAAAGAGCCTCTGCCCTTGATGTTTATTGAAGTCAAGTGGGAGGCAGTGATTATAGGGAAAAGGCGATCGTTCAAACCACAATTATCTCCTGCACATGCAAACAAAGGATTTGTTTTTCAACCTCGGTAATTTTATTCAGAAGGCTTTGCAGATCTGAAGAACAGCAAGGAGCCAGGAGGAAGGTAAAATCCCTCACTCTTTCGGGAAAGGAGCCACAAAACAATTCATCATTTTGTGCACGCGGGCACAGAAATGACCCGGCTATAAAAAGCCTGGGTGGAAAAGTTCAAGGCCATGGGTGTGAAGGCTGCAGGACAGACCAGGAGCTACAGGAGATGGGTTTGCAGCTCTGTCATGACTGCAAAGTGGCTTTGGGCACGCCACCTGTAAACCTTCCCACCGGGATTGCCAACGGAATACAGAACACAGGGGGACAGGATTTTATAGGCACGTTCCCTTCTGAGCTGCAGGAACACGTTACCCGCCTGCCTGTCTCATCCAACAGAAAATCCTGGTTTGGAAACACAAAACCTGTCCCAAAGCAGGGGCTGCAGACAACGATAAGGAGAGGGAAAGGGATAAAAGCCTGAAAAAACCCCCAATATCATCTTCACATGGGGCAAAGCTCAGCCCCATTCCAAGCCGTTGGCAGTTCGGCTGGGTTTGGACTTGCAGGATTTTATTATTTTTGGTGCTCCAGCAGATTGGCCGCTTGCCCAACTCGGGATCTGAGGAAAGCCATGTCCCTCCTTCCTGAAAAACGAGCTAACAGAGATCCCATTGATACTCCACTCATCAGCTTTGTAAAACTACTCATACACAGAGCACAGAACACACACGTGCACCTCCCCAGCCATTCCCAAGGAAAAGGGAGAAAGGGAGGAAAGAACAGGCAGCATTTGGTTGCTGTGTTGTGTATCCTACTTCAAGAAGCACTTACAGAGCAGAACTGAGGATTGCCTTGAGGGGAACAGCTTTGAAAGGAAAAGGAATTTCACAGCATTGCATGACAAGTTCTAAAAATTCCAGCACTTCCCCTAAAAACATACATTTGCCAAAACAGGTAACTAAAGTCAAGCTCCTGATTCTAAATTTACGCATCAAATTGTTCAGTGTTGCTCTCCAAAAACACCGTATTCAGATGACTCTTCACAAGGCTTGGGGAGCCACTGCACAGCTGAAACAGCAGAGAAAAGAATCAAACTGCTATCAGGATCCCGAAATCCACAGCCAACTTCAGCCTCCTGATCTCCCTCGGGTATTAGATCTCCTGTAGCTTCTTTAGGGACAATCTATCCACCAGGTAAAGGGACACACTATATCTGTTGTCAGAAACGTTTAACACAATCTCAGCTTTCCAATCCCAAAGAAACAACCGAACTAAATGAGCACATGAAGTGTTTCACTGGCCACTAAGAAGTTCTTCAAAGCAGACACTTGGCTTTTCCTCCCCGGTTAATTTTCCCTGTCTGGAAAGCAAAAGCTCAGCTCGTTTAATTGGCCTTTCAACTCCTCCCTACCTCAGTAATTGAGTTGCTCAGGGTGAAATTACAAAATTGCAGATGAATTAATCCCACCGTGGCCTCTGTTGTGAACTCTCCCCCATCCCCCCGGACCCGTCCTCCTTGGTGCCCTAATTCCCAGCCCCGGCACTGCCATTCACGGGACTCTCTGCTGAGCAGATTTAACTTGCTCCATCAGCAGAGAATTAGTCACTTTTCCCTGATTCAGGCTTCTGCCTCTGGGGGAGGCAGGGGAAAACATGAGCACCCCTTCCTGCAGGGGAAAAGGTGAGCACCCCTTCCCGCAGCAGCGCACGGGTACCTGCGATTCGGTGACAGCTGAAATGACACCCTCACGTTACAGCGACAGCTGCATGAACTTGCATTTCTTGGGCTTTTCTTTAAATTAGACAACATCACTTCTGATATCATCCTACAGAAATGCTTAACTTTTAAGACTGAAAGCTGAACCTGCAGCCAAAGTCAGAACCAAACTCTGCACCATGACCAACCACAGCGGCGACAATCAAGTTGATCGTCTGCGTTCCTTCCTCTCCTGTTTCCACAAGTAAAAAAGAAATGATCAAATACACGTGGTGGCAGAATATCAGGAAGGATTTAGCATATCAGATAAACCAGGATTTGCTGACAATGAGGAATTTAGCAGACATTAGCAGAAAGTTGTCATTAATTCAGGCTACCAGGGCTTTACCAGATAATAAGTTTAAAAGCTTGTGGTTTAAAATTCTACCATTAAAGCATGAGAGGTAGAAGAAATTGCTTCAGTGGATTTAGACACTGAAGATTCTTTTTTTAACTTCCTACAGAGTATTTTCCTTTTCTACCCTCATCAGCCTATCCCATCTCTCATAGATTACAGCCCTGCTACAGCATTTGTTTAATGAAGTTTACACAACATTAGCGGCACTTGATTTAGCTGCCACAGCCACCATCTGTAATTAATCCTCCCAGGAGCCAGAATGCTGCACAGCTTGTTCCTGCAAGCTGGGTTTCTAATGTGCTACAAGCTTATGACCTCCATAATTCTGATTTCCCATCAGTTTTATGCCATCACAACTCCCCTGCATTCATCTGGCCACTCACCCCGGTTGGTGGAGGACAAGACCCACGGGGAAAGGCTGTAAATCAGCTAGATGTTACCAGGAGTCCTTTCCCTCTCTCCTTTCGTCTTTCCCAGCCCTTTTCCCAGAGCAAGATCTAAAGCATCACACAAAAAAAACTGGCCATTTCTGTGTGTATTGACAAAATCACCTCAGCCTCCCCTTCAGTGTGACGTGAAGAAGCAGGTGAGATGAATCCTACCCCACCGTGCTTCCCCAGATTCCACACCAAAACCCAGCCTGCCCGGTTTGTAATGCAAGGAGGCCTGTGCTGAATAAATAGATGAATTCCTGATTCTGGTCCAAAAGCTGCAATTTAAGGAAAGTATAACGTTCAGGGGGGAAAAAAAGCCAACCATGATTTAAAGATTTCCAGTGATACCGAATAATTCATAGCCCATCTCGGGAAATTGTTCCAATGATTTCCTATCTCCACAGTAAAAGTCTCCTTAGTTCCTAAGCTGGATTTATCTTGGTTTCATTTTCTGGCTACTCCATTTTCTTATGGACAGAACAGGTTTATTTATAATAATTTCTGTTCCCTCTGCAGCCTTCTACAGATTACCCCTTAACTTTCCATTTGAGAACTGATGCAGAGAGAGCTCCAGTCTTTGGAAATGAGGAATCATGACTCTCTCCTGGATCCCTCCATCCTTGTGCATCCTCCCGCATCCCTCCACCAAATGAACACCGAAAAATCAGATTAATGCTCCCACAGCTGTCACAGCAAAGCCAAATACCCAGCTCATGTAACATTGTTCCTCCTGAACCATAAACCCCTAATATTGGGAATTATATCAGCCCTTACCACCTGGGTGTTAACACACCAGGAGCACCCAAAAGGTTTTACAGAATCTCAGAATCCCTGAGGTTGGAAAAGACCTTTAAGATCATTGAGTCCAACCATTCCCCCAGCACTAATAAACAATGCCCCCGAGTGCCACATCTACACAGCTTTATTAAATTCTTCCAGTTGTTCCCTGGGAGAAGGGACCGAACCCCACCTGGCTCCCCCCTCCTGTCAGGAAGTTGTAGGGAGCAACAAGATCCCCTCTGAGCCTCCTTTTCTCCAGGCTGAGCCCCCCCAGCTCCTCCTCACTGGACTCATGTTCCAGACCCATTCCCAGCTCCCTTCCCTTCTCTGGACACACTCCAGCCCCTCAATGTCTTTCCCAAAACTGACCCCAGGATTTGAGGAGCTGCCTCAGCAGTGTTGAGCACAGGGGGGCGGTCACTGCCCTGCTCCTACAGCCACACTATTTCCAATAAAAGCCAGGATGTTTGTATCCTGTATTCAGATGCAAATATATATTAATGGAGGGGTTTTTTTGGAAATAATACTTAAGTGTATGGGGTTTTTTCCCCCTGGGTCAGAAGGCCTGGAGACCCTGACCATTTCTTCTCTTAATCCATCTCTGCCTGCAGCCAGTTCTTAGGGAACAGAAACAAAAACGTGCAAGTGGCCCTGGCCTCTGGGGCAAGATAAGAAGGAAGGAGTGCTTTTGTGGTAGGTTCCCAAGCTGAACTATTATGCATTCCCAAAGGAGTCATGTGCAAACATGTTTATTGACTCCACACCATAAATCACTGCTTTCCAAAGCAAAGCCAGCTTTGCATTTCCAGTGCTCCAATTTGGCTGGGACAAACAAGGAGGAGCAAGCCCTGAGCTTCTGAACCTCTCCATAGAGTGTTCACTTAAATGAGATTTCCTCTCCTTAGGGCTGGAAGGTGTGTCCTGCTCTGAGGAAACCACGATGGAGTTAAAAAGAAACTTTCAAAGGGAGATAACAAAATGAACCATCTCTGCCCTCAGCAACTTTTACTAATAATTACTATTGTGTGTTACAGAGCTTGGGAGGCCCAGAGGGGCTCAGGGTCCCCTCAGTCCCTGCACAAACAAGTGCCAGCCCGTGATTGTCACAGAGATAACCTCGAGCTGGGAGCAGAAAGGCCAGTTGAGCTGGGAGAGGAGCTGGGACTTTGCTCAGCTGCTGGGAGGGGGTGTCAGTGACAGATCCAAGGCACTTGGATGTTTGCTTCTCTCCCAAACAGCTTCAGCTACAACCACAGCAAAGCTAACAGGTTTATCAGACCCGGTCTAAAAACTGAACCAAAAGCTTTGAAAGAAATACACAACATTTTGAAAACAAAACACAGGGCCTCCTTTGTTTGCTAAATTCTGTAGGGTTTGTTTGGTTTTCTCTAATGTTATTCCAAGGAACTACCCAGAACACTGCGTTTACCAACACCCGCATTTCAGTGCGCACGAAATAAACAGCAAAACATCTGGCAGAAAATAAATCTCCAGGGAACCTAAGGGCACAAAAATACAACCAACCACTGTTTTGATCAGCTTCCAAGTTGTTGCTCTTCTTTAAAGGGCGCACACACCTTCCTCAAAAGCTTGGCACAGGAGGTGCACACCTGCTTTTAACACTTCAAAGGTTCAGGGCAGGTGCCCTTTTGTTGCTGTGTCTTCTCCTGCAGGACTTACACTTTGGCCTTCGCTGAAGGTGTGAAGTCCACAGGTAACAGTGGAAAGGCTTTTTCCTTCCCTCAGTCTGTGACAAAATCGGATAAAATTGGGAACAGGCTCCTGTAAGCAGAGCTGTTTAAAAGCGCAGTGCAAAAAAATGATGATGCCTGCAGGAACTTTTATTTATTCATGTACATGCTCACACGAAAACGGAAAATAGGAAAAAGAGAATGGGAGAAGGGAAAGATCCCGGGAACTTCCCTCTAGAAAAAAAGCCCTTGCCACTGATGAATTTTTACTTTCTGTGTTAAGGACAACAAAAGACTCCAGCACACCAGTCCCACTGCACTGCTCTCATTTCGTGTGGACAACGTGGTCAATAAAGTACCAACTGGAACACAAGGAGGCCAAAAGCTCGTGAGAAAATCCTCTGGAAGTCTCTATAAGATGATGATTAAGAGAAAGGGGAAACTAAGGGGAGGGATAAGAGTTTTCTTTGGAATCCTAAACCACCATTTTCCAATTCCTTCAGGTACATGGGGATCATTACCTTCCTAGAGACCAAAGTGACTGTGCCAAGCAAAAAATAAACCACAGTCAAGGACCTCATTTGACTTCTCAGCAGCCACAGCAACTGCCTTGCCATGGAACAGAGACATGAACACAAAGCACAGCCGGGAGCTGCTCCCAGGGAAGCCAGAGGCAAAGTGTGGATGGATTTCCAACACTCCAAGTGCCTGGGGAGGCCCGGATTAAGCACATTTGATTAGGTAAGAGTAACCCCAGTGAAACTACTGCTCCAGTACTAATGCAGAGTGTGGGGTAACTCACATCCCAGCATGCTGCTGTAGGTCATGGATGGTCCCAAAAAAGGTAGAGGGGGAACACCAAAAGCCCACAAGAGTCCCTCTACACACAATCCCAACACCCCCAACCTAACACAAGTGTTGGTGCTGCTGTGTCTGGCTTAACCTCAACCTTCAGACACCCTGAAAAACACATGTCCCAAGCAGTTCCCACCACCCCTCACTTTAACCTGGCCCACAAAAATGGTTCATAAGCACCAGAGTAACACAGGCAACTGCCATTCCCAACCAGGATAGCCGAGGATTAAGGTGCCTGAAGATGGCCAAGGGAAGGGAATCTTATCTGCTTTAGCACATTCCTCAAAGCCAGCTGCCTCTGTAAACACCCAGATCCAATGCCAAATCAGTTCTTTCTATGTGCACGCAGGGGTTTGGCTCACAGGAGCCACAACTTCACCTGTAGGACCAAGATGAGGTAAGAAAATGAGACAGAGCAGCAGCTGGGTTTACTCCACATCTCCTGCAAGGGGAGTTCAAGGTAAATCTGTGCTCTCCCTGGAAAACACCAACTGGTAAACCAGTGTCTGCAACCCTGCCTCATGTATTAAATGAGTTCAGTGACCAAACCAGTGCCAGGGTCAAGTGCTCAGCTGGTAAAATGCCCGGCTCCACTGACATCAAAGCAGCTCCAGCACTTACAGTAGCTCGGGGCTCAAGGAATGTGGGCTTCCCAAATAGAAAGGTGCTGATCGTGTTTCCATAAGTGACTCTGGCCTCACCTCTGCTTTCTCTGCAACGCTGCAAACTGGCAAGCCTACAAACCCCACCTAAACCACTCAGGCATCACTTTCCAGAGACTGAAAGATTAAGCACGAGATCCGTTCTCCGTGCCAGCACAAGGGAGGATATTCCTCATTTTTGTGCCCTGCCCAGTGCTCCTCACACAGCCCTGCTCTGTCACTCCACACAGATGCTGCTGTCAACACCATCTCAGGGAGGCTTCCAAATACGAATCCCAGCAAATCACAGCTTTGTTGCTTCCACATCAGCACTGCCGAGGGTCTGAGCGTGAGCTGAAACGCGGCTCTGTTGTTTCAGATGTCACTGCTGACTGATGTGGTTTCAGTGACACTTCTGGCACTCTAATGATATTAAATATCTAAAGCCTTCAAAATACTGGTGTAATCATCTAAAGGGGGAAAGGCTCAATTACCAAGGTTATTTTCCCCCTGTTTCATCAAACAGCCGCTCAGAGGTTGTTGTACAAGACGTGATGGATTTAACCAGATGCTCCCATCACTTCTGCTGCAGTGCTTGAAAAAACAGCCTCTATAAATACACTGAAACCCCAATGAATTACAGAAGCATGAAATGACTTCAGTAGAGGTTAAAAACACCCTGGCATCACGCAGAATGCACTAAAAATACTAAGTCTAGAGACCTCACTGCGCCTCTCACACAGGACTGCTGCTGATTTTAACAAGGAGGTTGCTCGGGGAAGCTGCCAGATGAGGAATTATCATCCCCCCAGCCCCAACATGTGGATTTAGCAGCTATTTGCAGAGGCTAACGAAGGCATCTGTGTAAACAGGACGCCGAGGAAAAGATATGACCTTGAAGATCGGATCAGCCCCCTGGCTGGTACCTGCAGAACAAAATCCATGTTCCCAGGCAAGACTAAAAGGAGGGAAATGATCGGATATCAACAAACAGCTGCAGGGTCCCCTGTGCTAGATTTTAATCCTGCACATTCTTAACAAAGCCACGGGCTCAAAATCATCAAGAACTGCTTGCTGATACCTTGCTGACAAGCAGTGAAAGCCCAGCAGAAACATTCTGCGTAGAAAGCACCACTCCCAGTTTACTTTTGACACTAACAGTTCCTATTTTTATTAGGGAAATCAGCATCATGTTAATAATTCAAAAAATGGTGCTGAGAGGGCTTCACATCACAAATTAATGCTCCTGGCAGCCTGGACACAGCAGGTACCCACAGCCAGATTTCACGAGATAGAAATGCCAAGTGGATAAAAGGACAAGGAAAAGCATCACAACTGCACAGCCCACTCCTAAGATGCAAAAAATATCATGGATGACGCCTTCTCCTAGGGAATTCAAGAGGCTTGCCTCTGATCTCACAGATATTTCTCTGCCTGAAGCGAGAAGGAGAACTGACACTCTTATATCTTGTGAGCTTAGATCTTCTCCCACAGAATGAGGTCAGAGGAGATGGATGGATCCGTGGTAACTCCAGCACACTCCTCTCTGAAGAGTGAGGAGATCCAGAGGTCTCACTACTCTCCCAAAGCCAGCAAATCCCTCTGAAACTGCCTGGAAAGGATCCTATGACTGAGAGAAACCCTGTGCTGCACAGTTCCAAAACAGGACATACACAGAGTTGTTAAGCCACATCACCTTCCAAAAGAAATGGTAGGATTTGGTGTTGTCTTAATTAACTCTGCTCGGAAGAATCAAAGTATTAGGGCAAATTCATGGAAAAGAAACTTAAGAACTATCCTTTATGTCACTTAATGGAAGCACAAGATTCATTTTTAGTTTGGGAGGTTTCCACATAATGGCGGGTTGAGGCATTTTAGATTCCCTTTCCATAAGCACAGTGATCCCACATTTTCACTGGGAAATTGAGATAGAAAGGAGTAGATGCAATTTTTTAAGTGCTTCCTATTTAAAACCAAACCCATGGAACACTTAAAATTCTGATTCTCAAAACAACAACAGAAAAAACAATCCCTTGGAATAAAAATGTACCAAGTCACTCTTACTCTGAGAATTCAACAGTAAACTAATTCCTTATGTACAACAGAAAATCAGGCTTTTTGCATATAAAGAGGAATCTATAAAACCGCAAAAAAAATGTGCGAGAGAAATTGCTAACAAGTTTGCTCATGTCTTCCCCTGAAACCACTTTTCCAGGCTCAGAGGATGAAAGGATTTACTGCATCCCCTAACTGAGCACTGGCTCTCAGCATGTCAGTAGTGACAACTCTGCCTCCACCCCAACTTCCAGCTCCTGTCCACATCCCTGAAAATTTATTACACTTAAATGAACATTTCCCAGTTCTGAGCCTGCAAGAAGTTTCATTTTGATCTCCACAAAACACATAAAGCAGGTGGGGAAATGACTTTTCTGTTTTGTTCTGAGGAACGAAACATCTGGCTTAAAATTATTCAAATTAATCCGGGAAGGAATCGTGCTCCAGATTTATCCTTTGGGGGAGGAGGGAGAGGTTATTTCCCCTCGCTGATTCTCAGAAACACAGAGCCCGGAACTCTCCTTTAGCTGCAGCATGGCAGCTGGGAACACAGAGATGCTCTGGATGCTGAGCTCCTGGGGTTCATCAGAGGATTTGTTACGGGATGATCCTGGAGCCGCTGCAGTGATTACAAAACCCGGTGTTTTATCCTAACGGGGCTCCTTAATCTACGGCTCAACAATAAACCACAGCAGCAGGAGAACTACAGCAGTCTCCCAATGGAAGTTTGCTGCCTGCATTCCCACCAGGAGCTGTTTAATGTGCCTGGCAGAAATACCGGCATCCCGGCACCATAAACTTCTGAGCCCCACGTGGCTCTTGGCAGCCACTTCCAAGGCTGGCAGGTCCGAGTGCTGACGAGAAATCAATGCTCCCATCTGAGAGAGCTTCAGATTTGGGATTTTTTGTGTTCCTGAAAGGAATATCTTGGGCTTCTTGTGAATTCAGCAGTTACAACAGCACCAACTGGAGAGCTGATGTTTGGTGAACAGGCTCAGGGAATGAATCAATTAATTTAACTATAAACGCATTTCTGATAGGGACAGGAGTTATTTAAGGGGAAGAAAAAAAAAGGGGGAAAAAAATGCAGTGAAACCAACCTGGAAGATGATAAATTCCACATGGGACCACTGTCCAGACACAAGTGCCTAAGGTTTATGATGGATTAGAACACTAATAATCTATTTCAAAAGCCTGAGACATTCAGTTCCTCGGAATTTCTTCACCCAAGATGTTTTGAGGATGAAGAAAAAGGTCTCAAAGACACCTTGGGCTGGCAAATGTGCCAGCACTAGTACAGAGCAAAGTGCCCAAGTTCCAGTCAATGCCAACAAGAGTTGGGGATCCACCTTCCTCAGTTATCTTAGCTATTTTCCTTTTCTTCACATCATTTCTGGTTTTACCTATTAGATCCAATCAAACAGCCACAAAGAACTCAGATTCCCCACTAGGAGACATCAGTAACACAACCATCCTGCACTCACATATCCAGAAGAAATCCATGTGTAAAGAACCCGCTGTCTCACAGGGACTGGAAGTGCATTATAGGCTTTTTCCACTGGCAAAACCTGAATTCTATTGTTTTTCTTATCAATTCATCAGACATCACAGCCCCTCCTCTAAGGAAAAAATCCTGATCAAGGCTTTGAAAGGGTTGAGGAAAGGGAAGGAATGAGGAAGTGACCAAGCAAAGGAAAAAGAGATTTTGCATGATGGGCATTTACAAAGAAAAAGTAAAAGACAAATTACAAGGTATTATTTCCTAAGAAAGCTCTTCAAATGCACCCTGAAAGACGGAAGGCACGATGACCTGTGAAATTTCTAAACGCTGTGTAATTGTGAAATTGTCGTCCTGGTGAATGAATCCATGAGGAGCCCAACATCTCCTGCCAAGGCTCTGGCACACAGCTCCTCTAACTGGGGCATTAAATGTTAATCATCTACTTAAGTCAGCGCTTGTGGCTGGACAGCCACCATCCGGGAACTCACTGGAACGGAAAATGTGGAACAGGGCAGCCCTTGTAAAGACCCTGATCTCCAAATAAAGCCGATGCCAGATCACCTCCCACGACACAGGGAAGATTAAAGCACGAGTCTTTCACCAGCCAGGATGGAGGACATAGAGGGAAGACCCCTGGAGCAGAACACTACAGCCAGCAGATACTCACACCTCCAAGGAAAAGTCCTTGTGGACAGCAGTGAGTCTCCAATTAAAGCTCAAAAAGCCCCACAAGCCCCAGAGTTGTCTCCTGGAGTTTATCAATTTTTCCACGTACCTTTTGTGCCATCCAACGCAAAGAGGAGCTGTTTCAGAACCTCTTCTTGCCAAAAACACTATGTGTGACTGCCTGGGAAGAGCATCCCATGGATTCTGGGGCCAAACACCGTTCTTAAACACACACACAGACGACTGAGAAGGACCGTGGCTTTACTGCTGGGCCCTGCACTGCTGGAATACGAGATCCAAAAAAAGGAGGGAAAAGGAACAACTTCTGACCAGTGAGTGTGCTGTGAGAAACCACAGACACCACAAGGGTTGGAGAGGAGGGAAGTGGATGATAAATTCAGTGTATTTGCAGCCCCCCGGGCGAGCAGGGCAGAAAAACCCCCTCAGGGTAAGCCGAGACACACTGGCTTTGTGCTTCAGCTGCACCAGGGTAAGTTAAGGCACAGTGCCTGATGCAGGAAAATCTGCCTCATCCCTACTTGGACACCTCATGGAAAGGGACACAGCTACTCCCAGGGAGCAGCACCTGGTGAAACCAGGAGTGTGCCCAGCCGGTGCCACTCGCAGCTCCCAGACACACAAAGCTGATGCTGCATCAATGTATCTCTCACCGCTTGCATCCACTGCTGTTTGCTCATGGAAAATGTGGCAAGAAGAGCCCTTCCTCAGGGGGATGTACTGCATCAAACCCTGTCTGCTGTGATATATAACATAATTAATCCTCCAGTTTTTACTGCGCGTCATCGGTGTTCACCGGGTCCCAGCTGCTGCAAGGGAACGTGTGATAATTCCAGGACATCCCAACTCCCAGCTATGCTGCGCTCCGGGTCCTTACGACATGAGGGGTCGTTTTCTCAGACCAGAAAGTGACATTTAGAACCACGAAGATAAAAAAAGAAAGATTATTTCATATCGAAACCAACTCTTTTAGCGATCAAGGGACAAGAATTCACTTCGCCCGTGGGAGAAAAATCCTTACCTTGCACCTGAGCTTCTTTTACCCGGTCCCACGAAATCAAGAGCCCACCCCCATTCCTCTACATTCCACTGCTGTTTTCAAGCAAAGCAAAGAAAGAACACACATGCAGCACACGCTTGGTTCAAAAAGCACTTTTATTTTGGAGCCTCAGTTGATCCCAGCTTTCTGAAAGCCGTGAGCAGAAGAGATTTGCTGCATGAGAAGCATCTCATTATTATATTAATAAGCCTTAACTGCACAGCATCCGTGTTCACCAAGAGGATGTAGCCCCAGGCTACACAGTGGCATTTAAATCACATTATTTAAAAACAAAAGCATCTTGACCATTGTAAGAGTTAACAAGCAAACCTTTCAACTGAAGTCTTCACTTCTGATCTCATTTATCAGTGGTAACTTGTTATTCCTTCTAAAGAAATTGAAATGAAGCTCATTTTCCACTGCTAATTTGAAACGTTCCCTATCCAGAAGTGCTCTGCACCTGCTAACATTTATTTTAGATAGTCACTAAATTTATTCAGAGTAGAAGCTATCTGCAGTGGGAGACTTGAAAACTGGGGAAAAAAACCCCATCATTTTTTATTTATTACCTTTCCCCTCTCATTTTTGTCCAGCACAAGCTATAGATGGAAATGGAAATTTGATTTAAAAAGCATCAAATCAGGCTTTCTTTAAACTTCTGACAACTAAATGTACACAGGTAACCACGAGATGTTACTGAATTTATCAGATTTAAAGGGATACTTGAACGAATAAGGATGTGCAGTCGGTCACATCAGATACTTCAAACTGGTTTATTGTCACTGACATGAGTTAAATAAGCCAAATGACTTAAAAAACAGCTCTGAAGCCGAGCAAGGAGCTGCCTCACACTTTGTGGATTAAGTTAGGGCTTTTTATTCTGTTCATAATTTTCATTCCAACTCCAAGATTAAAAACATTTCCTTTCAGAAAAGCTTCTTTAGTGCTTTATAGTGTTAAAAAAACCCCAACCATATTTGTGTCTCAGAAAACTTCCAAAAGAATATGTCAGTGCAGAAATTCATCCTTATGTGCACTACCAGCAGCTGGTGCAATAGGCAACATCCATGTTTTAACAAGGACAAAATGAAAACGTCCTGGAGGTTGCCCAGCTGGACTTTTTCAAGTGTCTACCAGCCATCAGGTCATTTATCAAGTCACACTTGCCATTTAAGCCACCTTAATTCACAGCCCTGTGTTCCCCTCCCCTTTTCCCAGGGCTGAAAACTCTTCCTGGCACAAGCCAGCTGTGGATTTGACCAACACCTCCCACACACCCTGACTTTCGGAGAGGCACAAATGTGCCCTTCAGCTAAGAAAAAATACCCTGTATTTTCTTCCTTGCTAAGTAAAGGAAGCTGCCGTGCTGGTTGTGTGGATCTGAAAACTCCCTCAAAGGTGAAGCCAGAGGGAGGAACACCAACCATCTGCACACAGGTGGAAATCCCACCCAGAGAGGTGTTTTTTCCTCAGAGGAAAGCCACGAACACAAGCTGACCCTGGACGCCCAAGGAGCCAAGTCAGTCAAACAAGATGCAGAACTTTTGCAGCGTTAACAGTTTGAGCAACTCTGCAGGGCCTGCACCACTACACTTAAATGTCTGATTTATGCACCAAGGATTTTCCAAGTGACTTCGGGGACCTCTGCGGCAAACGGCATTCCTACAAAAACCCAGCAGAAACACAGCATGGCCTGGGGTGGAAGGGACCTTAAAGACCATCCAGTGCCACCCCCTGCCACAGGCAGGGACACCTTCCACTAGCCCAGGATGCTCCAAGCCCCATCCAACCTGGCCCTGGACACTTCCAGGGATGGGGCAGCCACAGCTTCTCTGGGCAACCTGTGCCTGGGCCTCACCTCCCTCACAGGGAAGAATTTCTTCCTGATATCCCATCTAATCCTGCCCTGTCAGCGTGAAGCCATTTCCCCTTGTCCTGTCACTCCAGACTCTGGTACAATGTCCCTCCCCATCTTTCTTTTAGGCTCCCTTCAGGCCACAATTAGGTCACAGTGAAGCCTTCTCTTCCCCAGGCTGAACAATCCCAATTTTCCCAGCCTTTCCTCGCAGGAGAGCTGCTCCATCCCTCTAATCTTGGTGGCCTCCTCTGCACGAAAACATGGAGAAAAATCCTGGCTAAGAGAAGACACTGAAAGGAAGCAGTGTTTCTAACCATAGTTTAAAACACCAAAAGAAGTTGCTACAGGTTCCTCTTGGAGGTTGTAACCAGCTCTGTGAGTGCCACAGGCGTCCTGTGTCCTGCATCACCTTCGTGTCTGCCCCCAGGTTTACTGCAGAGCAGCCCTCTTGGGCTAAAGACAACTACTGCAGTCATTTATTTATTAATAAACACACAATAACCTCACTAAATACAGCGATAAACACCAACTCCAGGATACTGGGAGCAAGTTTTTTCAAACAGGAATGATCTAACCTTGAATATAACCTCAGTCCTTATGCACAAATGATACTAGAGACACCCACAGCAGCATTTCAAACACATGGCAGCAGTGAAAGAAAGAGCAGGGAAAAAAAACCAAAACAAAATTACCAGAATACCAGGAAAACACAAAAGGAAATAAACATCTTTGGTAATGAGGGACATGAACCCCTCACTTGCCAACCCAGCAATGCTCAGCAGGAAGAGTCCTGCCATCCAGTTCACTCCAGCTGGAATCTTTAAACAGTCCAGTGGCTGTCAAGACCCTCCACTGTACATCATTAAGGGGAGCAAACACATTTAGCCTGCTTCAGCTTCCACCCAATCCACCCACCAAAAACACTCGCCTCCAGCAATTCCCCTCTGGGGAGCAGAAAAACTTCCAAGCCCCCAAGTCCACACTGGAAGGGCAAAGGAACCACCTGCCACCAGCTGTTTGCACAGTGCCCAGTGGCCGTGTGTCACACAGGCAGAGCACACAGCCCGTCTTGCTCCAAGAGAAATAAAACCCCAGACAGCTGCTGCCTCCCTGCCTGTGCTAACAAATCCCTGAGCCAGCCTGCTGTGGGACTGGAGGCAGGTCCAGAAGCATTCCAGAGACACAAAGTTGCTCAGCCGTTTCCTTTTAGCCTGGAGTACCGGAGCAAGGCAGACGGGTGTTACAGAGCAAAACACTGCTCATAAATTCTTAAAAACTGTGATTCTCGTACGAAGTCATTCATGGGTTATGTACACGCAAAGAGAGACACCAGAAAAGGAAAGATGTTGGGTTTATAAAGGAGAGACTCACTTTTATACACAGGACTCACTGTGACCAGCTGAGAGGAAAAGGTGTTGAGCTGTTGTCATTAATTCAGGGAAAGAAACACATATCCCAGCATTACATTTTACAAAGCATCACCTCCATCGTGCCTAGGACTGGATATTTGTCACTCACATGGCTTCCAAGAACCTTGAAATATTCCACATCACATCTTTTCACACGCCGGCCAAAGGAGCCCCAGATAGACACGGGCAGAAGTTACTCCCCTGTTGTTTTCCAGCAGACTGACCAGAGCTGTGACCTGCACCCCAGTTGCAGGGGTGACAAAAATCAAGGACTAGACTCAAGTTCAACAGCACCTTCTCAAACCCTTCCCTGGCAAAACACGTGTGAGCTTTTACCTACCTCAAATAAGAGGCCGTGGTAGACGCAGGCACCTGAGGGAGCAAAGGAAAATAAAAAAGGTTAGAAGCCAGTGACAGCAGCACGTTCCCCAGTGAACCTGCTCTGGCACAGCATGAGCAGCACTGAGCAGCCACCTCTGGCCATGCACATAGCCACAAGGAAAATTCAGTTTTGGGCCAGCTGGGCAACCCCTGGGTAAGCAACAGGGACTCTGGTCTAGTGGGGCTCAAGAGAGGCACAGACAAGGCAGACACAAAAGGGGAGGCTGCCAAAATAACCGTGAGAAGAGCCAGCCTGAAGTGCCACTCCTAAATCACTCCTCCATGCACAACAGGACAGCTCACAGGGCTCCTCTTGCTTCGGACTTCCTTGTCCTCGCTGCTGGCTGAGAGGAAGGTTCTCTGAGCCAGGGAGAGAGACAGGCGCCCATCCAAGCGCACTTTGCATATTCTACTTCAATAATCACATAAAAGGGTAGGAAATAAAACCAGGAATAAGCTGAACGACAGCTCTTCCATTGATTTGCTGGGAAAACAGTTGTTCTTGAACAACTACACAGATCTGCCTCCTGAAAACGTGACAGGAATGTGTAACCAGAAGCAACCCAAGAAACTCGGAGATGAAAAGGAAAGAGAACGCGGGGAAGGCTGCCTTGAGGGACCCCCCGGAGAAGTAAGAATTTCCTTGTCAAAGAGTGCTGTTTTCCAAGAAATGCATATAAGACAAATCTGTACAGAAAACCTGGGAGCTAACACTGCTTCGAACCAAAAGCTCCTCCTTCGAGCCCGTCTTCAGCTCAGCTGCAAGAGACCACGGAGACACCATTGGGAATTATTTTCCCTTGCCAAGATGAGCCACAAGAGCCCAATCATGTGCCTCTCAAATTCAGCAGACAGCTTTCCTTTCGGCAAGAGAGGATAATTTCAAGGTTCATCGTGCAGCTGCACCTCAAAATCCAGTGCAAAACACAAGGTCACATATTGTTGGGAGGTATGTGGGGACAAAAAGCCACGAACAACTTAATACCAGTTGGTATCAAAACCAGCACAACTCACATGTTTTACCCCCCATGGGCTGGCTGCTTTTTTTTTTTAGCTCACTCACAGGTATAGTTCCTTAAAAGAATCAGTGTGCTCAGCCCCTCCGGGGCCAGAGCACGGAATAAGGACTATACAGGACTAGAAAGCAAACTCACAAAGTCTAATCCTTCTCCAAAGAGGGCAGAGACATTTTTCCCTCCCTCACAAGTTACCAAGGGGGACACTAAGATACAACCCAACTTTGCAGGACTTGGAAAATCCTTAAATACCTCTGATTTTTATTCCCAATTGTGAGCAAGCCAAGGACACCACACACACACACACATCGAGCAACTCTCGTTACAGTGCCCTCATTTTCCACGCAACCCCCAGTCCCCAGGGTGATCGACACCTGTTGCAAAGCACACCTGAAAACGTTCCTGCAAACGATGGTTCAGCCTCGCACACACACTGAAGCAGCTTTGGAGTGGCAGCATCGCATAACCTTGTCCTTGCCACAGGTCTGTCCAGAACACCACGAAGACACCGACGCCTGGTGTCCCCCCCCCGAGCACCCTCGCAGCGACATCCACACACACGGCAAGTTGCATTCAGCCGAATTCGACTGAATCTCATTCACATGAATCCTCCTTAAAACACGGGAAGGCGGGCGGCTGGTGCCCGTTCCCCGCACGCATCCCAGGCAATGCCCAGCTCCCACCACAGCATTCCCGAGCCGTCCCCACGGACGCCGGCACCCGTGGGGCGTGTGAGGGGCTGCGGGCCGGCTTTGTGCCCCCTCCCGCACGGGCACGGGGTGGTTTCTGTGGGTTCGGACAAGCGAAGCCCTCACCAGCCGCTTGTGGGGTAACAAGCCCCCCCTCACCTGGGCAGGGGCTCCCTGCTGTCCTGCGCTGCCTTCCCGCCCGGCGTGAGGGGCAGCCCGAGGCGGGACACGCTCCTCCATCCCCGGCGCTCCACGGCCGCTCCCGGGCACCCACCGGCGGGGGAGAGCCGCGGGAAGGGCCGGGCACGGGCACCGCCTCGCCCCGGTGCCCCTCACCTCGCCCGAGGAGAGGCCGCCAAAATGGCGGGGGGCGGAGGCGGACCCCCCGCCCGGGCCGGGGCCGGGGAGCGGGGATGGAGGGAGGCGGGGAAAGCCCACCCGAACCCCGCGGGAAACGGCGGGCTCGGAGCTGGGTCTCTCCTACAGGGACAATCCCGCGGGACGGGGACGCGCCCGGCGCTACGACTCACCTGAGGAGGAGGCGGCGGTGGCGGCGGCCAGCGCAGCGCCGAGGAGGCTCAGCGTGGCCCAGGCGGCGCTCGGGGCGCCCATGGCCCCGCGGCGGCAGCAGCAGCAGCGCAGCGGGCTGTGCCCGCCCGCCCCTCGGCAGGTGCCGGGGCAGCGCCTCGGCCCCCGCCCCGCCGCCAAACTTTGCCCGCAGACAAAGCGGCAGCTCCGCGCCGCAGCCCGCCCGCCCCCCGCCCCCCGCCCCGCCCCGGGCAGCGCGGCGCCCTCCTTCCTCCTCCCGGCACCGGGGGAGCTTCTCCTTCTCCTCCTTCCTCCTCCCGGCACCGAAGGAGCTTCTCCTCCTCATTCTCCTCCTCCTCCCGGCACCGGGGGAGCCTCTCCTCCTCCTCCTGCTCCTCCTCCTCGACACCTTGGAGCCTCTCCTCCTCCTCCCCCGCACCTTGCGCAGGGGGACCAGGGGAACCTCTCCTCATACTCCTCCTCCTCTTTCTCTTTCTCCTCGGTAGCTACCTGGGGATGAAACGGCCCCCAGCGATCCCACAACCTGTCCCAGCCGCAGCAGCACCGGGATTAGGCAAAGCAAACGTGTTTGTGTTGGACCTGACCCCGCCGCCTTTAGCCTGGCTCGCACATTGATGCCTGGGAAAGGTCACCCTCTCCCCGCGGGTTTGAAGCTGCTCAGTAGTTGTGTTTGGGTGTCTGTCAGTTTTGTTTGTATTATTGTAACAAGAAGTACAACAAAGGGGCAGGGTCTGTTTACGGAAAGGACGGTACTTTTGTCACTGCCTTGTCCATTTCTTCCTGCCGTGTCACCTCCTTTGCTCTGCCTTTCTAGAGCAAATCCATGGAATAGATGAAGTCTCCAACATTAGCAATCACAAATCAAGCACTCAAACTAAGAAAACCGACCAAAGCCCAAGCTAAACTGTTCCCCTTACAGAGTTTTATTGCTTTAAGCACCTCAACACACACACAGTGCCACGTCCACTCATGAAAAACTCCCTCTCTCACCCCTCCGGCACTACACTCCCAACAGAAGATACTGGAGCCAACTTTTCCAAATGAAAACTGGGCTCCTTTAAGTCTGAGGATAGAGAAAACCAGCCCCGCATTGGAAGTCACAGCCATTAAACTGCTACGAGCCAAAGCCTCAACCTGAAAGGAACTAAAAAAGTGAGCTTAGTTTTACCAGCCCATGAATGGAATCTCCTTTTTTTCCCAGCTAATTTCAGTGTTCCTGTTTCATAGCAGTATCCCAATTCCCACATAGCAGTCAGTTGTACAGAGCTGGGCTGCTGCTGCCTTCACCTCCTGATTAAATGCAACGATGGCAGCTCAATTTGATAATAATTCCCCGTGGTAGTTCCATCTGTTCAGTTTTGATTCACTTCCTAATGAACACTACCATCTTTAACTCCAAGCTGGAGGTCAGATTTCCTTTTTTTTTTTTTTTTTTTCAGGATTGCATGCCTTTAATCACCGTGCTGGAATTCCAGCAACAAATGTGAGATGCAAAATGTGCAGCCTGGCACGGCTCCAAGATCCAAGCAGTGATTTGCATGATGAGTTTCTCAAGTTAATACTCATTAGCTATTAGCAGGAGGTTGTTCTTTATAAAAATAGGAGCAGGGAGACATAACAACTACCTCTGCACGCACCAGCACTATGCAAACAAGTGTTTCATGTTCCTTTCAGATACGGCAGAAATCATGAAAGGAAGAAATGCACAGGCCCTTATTCCCTTCTAACTCCTCAAGTGAAACTCAGGACAACTTGACCGAACCCAAAGGAGCACCAGCAAGAGACAAGGGGTGGAAATAGTAAAAGCCAAGTACAGAGAGGGTTCATTAACTTATTAATGTGTAAAATCCACCTTTTGATCATTCCAAGTGCCACAGCCCTGTCCAGCCCTGCTAGTGATCCAAACAATATGTCACTGTAGAGTCACCACACACAGCAGTATTTTAACTTAACCCAGCATCCCCCAGTACCTGGCAGTTTGGGAAGACTGGAGTTTTCCTCGTTTTCCAAGTAGTCTTGGAGCTGACACTGACCAAGGGTACTGCAGGACATAAATGTCATCATATTTAATCACTCGGAATGTCCAGCTCAGCACTAAAAACACCTCACCCCTGCTAGTTTTGGATGTGGCATTTGTAACATCCCCGCCCTCCTCTTCCAACCTCACCTCCGTGGCAGAATTCACAGCAAAAGCCTCGTGAACTCAGTTTGACCTACAGAGATTCCAAGTTTTTTGGAGTGCAATGAATTCCCGTACAAGTCCAGGTTGAGGCTGTGTCAGCCTAAACCCTGCATTCCCCAGAGCTGCACACGTGCTTCCAGGACAATTTCTTCCTTGTTTGGGCAAATGTTTCTGCGTGCTCTCATCATGAATCCCCCAGCTCATCCCCTGCTTCTCTCCTCAGTTAAATAACAGCAGCTCCAGATAAAAAAAATTTAAAAGCCACTGTACACTATCTGCATTACAAAGGCACTGCAGCATTCCCTTTTTTTCTAAAATTTTTCTAAAATTGTGATTTCTAGAAGCCAGGAATGTACAACACTGTTTCAGTACCACACAGACCAGGGGCATTATCCCTTTAGCATTTAGCAGCACAGTAACACGTATTCAGAACTACACCCGAAAACTTGCAGAGTTCATGAGCTACTTCTCTTGCTGCCCTGACTTCTAGAGGGCCAGATTTACAGTATTCCCACAGTATTCGAATTTTCCAAGTGCAGATCTCTGCAGGAACTTTGTTATTCCACACACTTTTATTCTTTGAGAGCACATTCAGCAGTCTGAGGGCTTCCAATTTAAGCTCACCCATATATTTATGCTCAAGCATCACTTTTTTTAAATCCACCAAAAAGGGCAGGTCTTTTTCCATGGTGGGTATTAAAGCCTTGGAAATTAGCCAAGAGAACAGAGAAGAGAGCAAGAAACCTATGCAAATGATATCACAAGGTTTGCTTCTCCACACCAAGAGGTAACTTACCTTCACACTGCTCTTTCTGGGTCACAAACAGCACATATCCACTGTAATGCCTCATAATATCCCTTATATGTGTAATCCCTTAGTAATAAAGACACTCCTGGCTTACACACAGGCACAAAATGTGATCTTCAGGGTGAAACAGTCTTCCTGTAAAACAGTGTCCTACCTTCAGCTAAAATTCCGAATGCTGATCACCCACTAGTGATCCAGCTGGGATGCACCAAGAGCCAGGTCCCAAAGCACATCCTCGTGGCTTCACATTTCCGGCTCGTCCTCAGCACAAATTCCAAGCAGGAAAAAGGTGGCAGGATCAGGGATGTACTTGCAGAGGATGCTGTACATGAGCTAATGAAGGGAGACAGGCTGTAGATGAGGAGTTTATACAACGTGATTAATTTTCTTTTCACTAGAAAAAACCACTCAGATAAAACTTGTCAGAAGTAATCAAGCCTTTTGTGCAGGCTGATTAAGTGACTATCCCTGGTCATGGACTAGACCTGCCAGCACACAATCACTAGTTACCTGTACAATCAATTATTTAAAGCACAAGGTAAAGGGGAAAAACTCCACAAATCTGAAGTAATTAAAAAAAAAAAAACCAAACAGTTTCTTCTTAATTACTTACCCTCACCTATCTTGTCAAACTGGTGCTCCAGACCAGAAATTCCTGGACATCAGTATTAGGAAGCTAAAAAAGCTTTACTCTACAACTTCAACTTGTGCAGAACAAAGGAAGGAGGGAAAATGTGTTCAGATGGACACTCAAGTGCACTGGCATTGCTTTTTCCACATAGAACCCAGCAAGTCTACTTAGTCAGTGTGAAACTTTCCTCCACACCCCTAAAGAGAATTTTTTGATCAAACTCTGAGCAAAGCACCTCACATAATCCATAACCTATCAATGTGGCCTAACAGGAACATTCCAAGCTCCCTGACTGACAGCAGCCAAATGCTTCAGATGGGAACTGCAAGAATTTCCATGCAGACATATCTGAGCAACCTCTTGGAAAAACAAGCCCTGCCTCCAATAACGGGAATGACTTCAAGTCACAAACCTTTCCAGATTTGGATCAGCTCATCCAATAGGATCCCTGTTGTAAATAGCCAATCCTTTTAGGAACCATCGTACATTTGGGGGTAGAGTTTTACTAACATTAAAAAAAAAAAAAAAAAACCACCCAAGGAGAATTTCTTTTTCCAACACTTGTACAGGAGGGAAGAGCAGGAACGCCACCTCCTGGAAAGAACGGGGAAAAAAAGCGGGAAAGGCATCCTGGTTGCCAGTGTATATCTAAGAACTGTGCTGGAGGAAAGCAAGAAAAATAAGAAATCAGAGCAATTTCCACAGACTGAATGAAATCGGTTCACGTTCCAAGCACACCCAAGACTGGCTGATCCACTTATCCCACGTGGTTGTTCACAAGCCCTTCAAGAACCACCTCTATGATGGAAAACAGACAAGGAAGTGACACTTGGAGCTTCAGGCAGGATTCATCCCACAATATTATAAGTACAGTTCTGCCTGGGATAGTGCAAGCAAACCATGAACTGCTTGGATTCTCTGAGGGACATAGTTTCAGTCACACAGAGATGAACCCGCATCGTTTGAGACAGAAGGTGCATGGCCACTCCTCCCACAGAACACATCCAATTTTTCCTTAGGGGAAAAAAAAAAATCCCTGGTTCTGACAACAGGCTCCTGTTCGTGACATTGTTACACAGAATTTGGAAGTGAAATTCACGAGTTCCATTTATTTTTTTGTTTCCACAGAGCATGATTTGAACGACACCCTTTGCTTCCCAAGCGTGACCGTCAGATCTACAGGGAAAGACCTCAGCTACTAACGGGTTCCTGGACAGGTTTTTCTGCTTCATCCTCATCATCTGCGCTTCTTTCTTCTTCTTCTTCTTCCTTTTCTTCTGCTTTCTCCGCTTGAGGTAAGATTCCATCAAGGTTCACTTGCAAACCTTCACTGGTTGAAGATCTGATCACCAACCTCTGCACAATGGGATCTAGAAAACAAACACCACCCATGAGGTCACTCGGCCCCTTTCCACGGCTCCAGGCTGACTCACCTCAGTACTGATCCCCAGCGTGTCCAGAATCCCAACAAGGCACATCCCTTCAGCCCACAGTTTCCCATCCTCCCTGGCAGATACCTGCTATCACCTATGGAAAGCCTGACAAGAACTAACTAAGTTGTTGATAACCAGTTGCTGTAAATGACTGACAGTAAAGCACAGCTAGACTCCACTGCTGCAAAGATGTGTTCATTACCAAGTTTGCTTCCCACAAACAGGAAATATTTTTTCATCAGGGCCCACCACAAGAATCAATCACTAATCAGCAGAAATGCTACCAAGACCAGATGACTGAATTAGGCTGCCATAATTCACATTTAAAATCATCCAGAACAAAAATACCACCCCCTTTCTGCAACTATTTACTATATTTCAAGTCAACCAACCCTTTATGCTTTTTATTTGGACTCCTCAAGGCATGGTCTGGTCTCTGTACAGCAGTTACTATTAACAGCATCACTAGGAGAGGTGCAAGATGATTCTTTTGGCAGAGACGAGGCAAGTATTAGTATAAAAAGTTGTTTTCTTCGTTCACACAAGGCTATTCTTCCCTAAAATTATGCTCATGAACCACCACTTCCTCTCCAGCTAAGCAGATGCCCCAGAAATTTTGGAAATATCCTGGGAATAGAAAGGTCACTTAATGACAATCAGTTAAAACCACTCAGTTCTTTGTTTTCTTTGCTCTAACTTGAACTCCCACCTTAGAACAGCAGCTCCTTACCATAAGGTGGTGGCTTGAAGGTGCAGATATCATGGATAACTGTCTTTAGATTGGCAATTATGTGCTCAGTAGGCATATCCAGCTGGAAAAGGACAATGCCAGGTTAGACATGGCAGTACTTGAAGCCTAGATGAATAAACCTGAGAACACTGGGTATTTATTTATCCTACACTTGGGTAGATTTCCCTTCTCCATGTTCCCTGTTAAGGAGTTCAAAATCCCATTAGCAGCCCCACAATGAAGACAGGCAATGCTCAGAGGGTTTCAAGTATTTCAACACAGCTCCTACGCCCAAATAAACATCCCAGCTTCCAAACAAGCATTCCACACTAAATCCTGGTGTGCACACAGTCAGCTGTCTCCCTGTTCAAACTTTGGAACAATTCTCTCGGGATCAGGTGTTTAGTACCCTTCCTTCCTGTGCCACCATCAGACAGAGGAAAACTAAACATCAGGCAGGATTGAAAAGAGACAAATCAGAAGGAAAAATAAAAACACACAGTTTGGGGCACAGAAAATAAGTGAATAAGCAGAAATTAATGTTACATTTCAGGTGTAACACAGTTCTTTCTGCTCCAGTCCAGAACTACAGTTATCAAAATTAAAAACCATTAATTACTTGGGTAAAGCAAAGACTTTTTCATCCTTCTGTCCATATTGACCATGGACTTACAAATCCATAGTTTATTTACTTAAAAAAAAAAAAAGGGGGGGGTTAAAACCAGCTGAAGATGCTGCACAACAAAGAGTTCCATCTCCTTCCCAGGTCAGTTAAAGAACACAGTTAAAAATCTTGGGCAACAGATTGAAAACATCTTTTTTTTCCCCCTTCTTTTAATACTAACTTGAGTTCTGCTCAGGAGAGAAAACTCTCAATTCACCTTACCCTGGCTATCCTTGTCTTGATTACACTCTCGTCTTGCACGGCGTACTCGTGACATTCTCTGAAGAGCTGCACCATTTTGGGAATATCACTGCCCAGGGAATCTATTTAAAAAAAAAAAAAAAAGGCAAAAAAAGGCAAAAAGAGTTGTCTGAGTGATGCTTATTAGCACAGATAAGTGTGGTATTAGTAAAGTGGTAATTAATTAAGGCGGTTGAACTCCACTCCAAAGTGCAATTTCACAAACAAGACAGTGGTGTCCTCAGGGGTATTATAGAAACAGTTTCCATCTTCCCTCCTTCCTCATTCATCAGGATTAATTAAGGGCAATTAGTAGGCAAATTTATCCTGGTTCTAATCCCGGATTTGCCTGTTGTAGGAGAAAAGTACAAATCTGGATTCCTAAAATTTCCTTTACCTAAGACAGAACAAGTGGTGCAGTCAAACACAGTCTAACACTCAACATAATTACGCATCCTCGTCAAAAAAACCTTTCAGTGGCACCTCCAGACTTAAATCCTCTTCAGCAATCGAGAGCTGCAAGGAAGAATCGCTTCTTACTTTTTCTGGTGCTCGGGAATTTCCGTTTCAGTTTGTTCCTCAGTGGTATTAGCTTGGGTATTATGGCAGGAACAGCCACATAGAAATCTGCTTGGATTTCATCCTCCAAGATCTGCAACAAAAACAACTCAATATATTTAGCACACAAGTGGGCCTACAAAGCTGTCTGAGCACACAAAGCCGTCCCTCACTCTTCACATTGGCAGGCTGGAGTTTACTGGACATCAGGTTTCTTCCCCTCCCCAGGCCCAAATACAGTTTAAATTAGGTTATATATATAATTCTTAAAAAAATTAAAATAAAAACCAATACCCATTTCATTAATTCAAGTCCCCCCACGATCTCAGCTCCACTCTCCCGAGCTATTTCAGCTTCTTGCTCATTCTGTTGAGAGAAAAACATAGCTATGAACAGCTGTACTACCAGTTAGTCTGTACCAAAAAGGCTTCACTTCTGTAAAAACTTTGGCTCAAGCTTTTGCTCCAGGACAAAAATCGATTCTTTTGGACTATCTCATATAGATATATGGGAGTCTGTTCTGCTAGGATGATTAAGTGGCAAAGAACAGCTGCAGGAGTGTTCTGGACACATAAAACACATGCAAATGAAGTTAATTCAGGCTCACCAACCTCTGTGAAAACCAAAACCTTATTCACTTCATCTGTAAAGCGATGGGGAAGGATGACGGCACCCGAGAAAGGATCCAGCTTTTTCTAGGAAGTGAATCAAAAAACCAGTAAAGAAACCAAAGAGAAATCATGACTCAAGGGCGAGTTACAAATCCAAACGAGGTGAAGAAGCGAAACAGTGACCCCAGAACAAAGCACAGCGAGGTGTGCTGGCAAAACCACTCAAGCGCAAAGTCTGGAGCAGATTTAAACCCTTAAAAAAAAAAAAAAAAACCCGCCAAGATCCCTTACACCCTTCCAGACCTAACCTTCTTCAGGGCCATATCCAGGAACACATTGATATAGACAAACTGCTTGGGGTTAGTGAAATCCAGCTGCTGGAACTTCTTCAGCATGCCCACGGCCTGCTCCAGGTCGTAGAAGGGGCGCCGGTAGAGCCACGTCAGGTACACGTCGTCCACAGGCTTCGTCATCAGCGGCCGCCGCCGGCGGGAGGGTTTGTCCTTGGCTTTCTCCTGCTTGGTCCACTGGGCACCTTTTTTGGCAGGTCTAAGACAAAAAAAAAAAAAAACACAAAAAACCCCACAAATCCCTGTTAGGTCATCAGTTGAAGAGTTTGGCCTGTCAAGAACATGGTGTGTCGCTTGTTAAGGACCTGCTGCTGCCCCAAAGCAAAACCAGCATGAGGGGAACACACCCCCTGGGCTGGCCTTCACCTGGGCTGGCCTAAACCGGGAAAATCCAACAGGGAAGGAACAACTGCAAGGTTTCTCTTCTTCTTCTTGTTGTAGCAGTCTCACCTTATAAAAAAGGTTTCTCCTCCCTTCCTTGCAGCATTTTGCATGCGGTTAAACACCAGCCCCAATTTTCACTCTTCTACCTATTTCCAGAGGGTCTCAAAGCATGGAAAAAATATTTTTTTTTTTTTAAAAACTAGTAACTAGACACTCCATTCCTGTCTAACCATGGCAACGGAGTCTGCAGCACTTCAGAACACTCGGTGTACAACACTGTTCACACTCCTGTACACTGAGGTCCTTCTCGCTTCTCCGAGTCATGCTGTGTTATTAAAGAGACAACAAATTAAACACTAAAAAGCAAACTGGAGACGAGGAAGTGTTTGAAACCGAGCCCACGAGCTCAGCAGCCTTCACGCTGTAACCCTGCCCCGGCCCACAAAATCACATCTCGAAAACACCCGCTCAGTCTTTCCCCGTAACCGTGACACTCTTTATGACAAGTGTTTACGCCACCAAGGCCACTGGGCTGTTGGAGCAACACTGCAGACACCAAGAACTCCCCACACACACCCCCTACCACCACCCCCGCGGCCTTGGGAGCCTCCCGGGATGCCGGACTCGCACTCACTTGGCTGCCGCCGCGAAGGGCCGGGCGGTCGCGGAGCTCACCACGGCGGGGGCGGCGAGGCGCTGCTCCAGCCCGGCGCGGACCCACCCGCGCCACGGGGCCAGTGCTGCGGGGGAAGAGCAAACATCGCTTCAGACAGGCGCCGAGGCCTCCCACTACCCCCGCCCCGCCCGGGCAGGCCCTCGCCGGACCCCAGGGCAGCCCCAGGACGGTGGGCGGAGGCGGAGAGGCGGCGACATCCTCAGCTCCCTCAGCGCAACCCCGTCACCTCTCCACAGGCAGCGGGCGCTGGGCGCCGCCATCTTGCCGAGCCGCCGCGGTGCAGCGTCCAAAGCGTTCCCCGCGGAACTCGCTCCCCGAGACCGAGGATGGTGTTCCCTTTACTGCCGTCCCCCCGCCCGTCGTACCCTGGGCCTGGCGTTCCGCGGGCGCGCTTTTCCCCTCTCCTGGCGTGTGCCCGCTGCCCTGAGAGGGGTAACTCCTTGCCGGGGGCTGGTAAAAAGCCTCCAGTTCGTTTCTTAACCGGCTTGAAAGGGGTCTCGGGGCAATCTCGGGGTTGTGTCATAGCGCCGCGAACAAAACTGGTGTTCCCGCCCCCGAACCAACATGGCGGCGGCTCATGAGGGCTGAGGGCAGGGAGAGCCGCTGACATGGGCGCGTTTCCACCTGTTCCACCACGTCTGCTTGGGTGAACATTGTCAAATTAACGCGAACATTATCTAGTTAACGCTTAATAGTGTGAGCTCCGAGCCCCGTGTAATTCCAGAATGGTACTTTCTGGCTGCCATCACTCCTCTTCCCTTCCGAATGGATTGGGATAAGAGTTGTCTGATCCACACTGCTCCACTCGTGGAGCAGCATCCACCTGCAAGGACTTTGTTTAACTGTCTCCTAAGCTTATCAGATACATACCACAAACTGTAATGGTTAAGGGGGGGGGCCTTTATTCAACACTGATGCACTTTTTTGACTAAAAACATCCCGATCCTGAGCAATCCATGTCTAAGAATTTTTAAATCAGACATGTGTGGCTCTGCAAAATGAGTCAACAAAACTGATCCATGTTTGTCCAATGTAACTCTATGCTCAGCATCCTGGGAAAGGATGGAGATGGGGAATTGTGAGGGTGACAGAAGGAAAAGGAACCCTCCTCCGTTAAAAAGCCTCAGTGAGAAATGACAAAGCATGAGTTTAAAACATATGGTGCGGAATGGAATTATTTCGGCTGGGCATTAGGACTCCCCAATGTTTGACTCCCACTGTGGTGGCAGATGTAACAGGAGACTGTTTAACGTGCAGGTAACGACCTGAATCCTTCACAGTCTTAACTCCATGACTCTGGAATCCCCTTGCAAGCCCCTGGCTTGTTAGACACAAAGTCTCTGCTGTGGATCGTGGATTTTGCGAGAGAAACATGAGCTCACGGTGATCGTGCGCCCATTCCCAATTATGCACTTGCTCCAAAGCCCGTTTCCTACCAACACAAGCACTTCCTGCTCTCCAGGCATCCTTGACTTTTTTGAGTCCAGCACGAGCCCAGGCAGCTGCTGTAGAAAGAAAATTACAATGAAAAGTCCTCAGGGCTGATCTCTTGTCCCCCTTTGTGACCCCCCAGCCACCTGCTGCTCCCTCAGACACCTCCTTCCACCTACCTCCCTGACGCTTTTCTTTTCCACCACTGCTTTCCCACCTGGGTACACAGAGACCCACATCCCTCCCCGTGCCGGGGTGCTGCTTTTATTTTATTTTCCAATCCATCTTTTCCTCGCGTCCATCCCAAAGCGCTGCTGGTGCGTCCGGGAGACGACGGGGCGACATTTACCTGCTCTTCCCTGCTCCAGCCGCCCTCAGGACTCACGGGGGGGGGCCGTGCCACTGAAATCTGGGCGCCAAAACCACGCTTCCCAGCAGAGCAGCTGCCGCCTGCGGAGGAACAAAGGTGTCTGGCACCGAGGCGGACATGTCAAATCCCCTCGGAAAGGTGGACTCTTCCCTCTCGCAGCGCCGGGGGCGAGCGGCCCGCCAAGCCAAGCCAAGCCACGTCCCCTTGGGCGCCGCAGCCCGGTGACAGCTGTGAAAGCCGGGAGGGGGGGGGGGATAAAAGCGAAGGGTGAAGCCCGGGAAGAGGCCTCTCTGATCTCTCGGGGGGGGGTGGCAAGGCCCGGCCGTGCGCGCTGACACGGCCCCGCGAGTGCCCACCGTCCCCCCCGCCGCGGCCTCGGCACCGCCCGCCGCCTCCCTGCGCCCGCCCCCGTCTCCTCCGCCCTCCGCTCCCCGGCCGCAGCCGCTCCTCCTCCTCGTTCTCCTCCTCCTCCTGCTCGCCTCCGCCGCCGCCGCCGTCGCCGCCCGGGCCCCGCGGCTCCGTCCCCGCCGCCCGCGGGCCGCCGCCCGCATGTCGTGGGTGCCCGCCCCGCCGCCCCGCCGGCCCCGCCGCCCCGCCGCGCCGCATGCAGGTGAGCGGGGGAGCGGGAGCGGCCCCGCCGCCATGTCGGGCCCCGCCGGCGGCACCGCGTGAGGGGGGAGCGGGATCGGCCCCGCGGCGCGGCCCCGGAGGCCGCGGTTGGCGCTGCCGCCGAGCCCCGGGCGGCCGGCGGGGATGCCGCGGGGCTGCGGGGGGCGGCCGTGGGGGGAGCCGCGGCCGGCGGGCGAGTCCCGGCCCTGGGGGGTGAAGCTCAGCCGGCGGACCGGTCCCGGCCGTGAGGCAGATCCCGGCCGTGGGACGGATAATGGGGCAGATCCTTGCCGTGGGGTGAACCCTGGCCGAGGGGTGAATCCCGGACGTGGGGTAAATCCCGGTCATGGGGCACACCCTGGCCCTAGAGCGAATCGTGGCCATGGGATAAATCCCAGTCGTGGGACGAATCCCAGCCATGGGGTGAATCCCAGTCGTGGGGCAAATCCCGGCCATGGGGTAAATTCCAGTCGTGGGGTGAATCCCAGCCGTGGTGTGAATCCTGGCTGTGGGGTGAACCTCGGTCATGGGACAAATCCCGGCCGTGAGGCAGATCCCGGCCACAGGGTGAACCCCAGTAATGGGGTGAACCTCAGCCATGGGACAAATCCTGGCCATGGGGCAAATCCCGGCCATGGGGTGAACCCAAGCATGGGGTGAAGCTTGGCTGTGGGACAAGCATTTGGCCACAGCTTCCTCCGTGCTAGCCCAAGTCCCATAATGGGACCTTCGCCTGGCACCGTGGGTGACCCTCCAGCGGGTTGGTGAGGGTGTTTTTCGGCAAAGGATGTTTGTGGAGTGAGAGTGTGCTTTGTGGTGAGGGTCACTGGTCTCGCCACCTTTTCCTAGTGGTTTCCCAGTGGTCCACAGCAGTCCCGTAGGCGGAGGATGGCAGCAACATCACCTGCAATAAAACCTGTGCTGCCAGCCCAGGCCACAGTGCTTGCAAATAGTAGAACACACCTGAACACCGAGTTTTTGTCCCAGTTTGGGATTTGGTTTTTAAACTGAAGTGCCGGTGGTAAACATGGCCAAGGGCTCAGTTGCTCCACCAGCTTTTGTCTGACCTTCTGGAAATCTTTAGACCAGTGGCTTTAATCGGGCCATTTTGGAAACTTTGAATAGGCTGAGTATTTGTTTTGGGGAGGAGCAGCTTCTCAGGAGCCGGCCTGCTGATAAAGATTCTAGGTGGCCTTGGTTAAGCAGGGAATTTCCTACAGTTAAATTCATACCCTTGCCCTCCCCTCTTTGTGACACTGCCCCACCACCCAAAACTAACCTGGAGGGGAGAACACCCCACCCTGAAGTCACTCAGGGTGCGCAGACATGACTGATGATGAAAGTGATGCTCGTGTGTTTACTTTTAAAAAGAAAAAAAATAGTACATTATTTCTAACGACAGCGTGACACAACCCAAGGAATTCCTAGAAGCTGTGTCCCGCTTTGGAGGGCCAGAAAGCTCTGAGGAAGGCGGAGCACGGCCTCTACAAACGCGGGACTGCCAGCGACTTTACTTCTGTGTTCTCCCCATGGAAAATGGGGAAATTTGTGCTGCCAAACATCCCTCTCCCACGTGCTGGACGGTTGAGGTTTGCTTTGCGCCGCAGCCTGACCCAACTTCCTGGACGTAGCCTTCTCCGTGGCTTTCCTTCCCCTCCCAGAGGGTGGTGGGAGGTTACTTCCAGCTTGATTTTATAATTTCTCTCCGGAGCAGATGGGCAGCGCGCGCTTCCGACATCTCGCTGCTCCGTGCTCTGGAATAACGATCCGCAGTATCGTGTGGACTCACCCAAACAGAACTTCTGCTTGAGCACCAACTCGGGCGTTAAATCTCCTCCGGGGATTTTTGAAGATGCCAAAAGTCCTGTTACAGTTCAGCTGTTGGGTTTCACGGAGCGGTGGGAATTCCGCGGTGCTCTGCTGCCTGCTAAACAAATCCCGTTAAACACTTTCAGTTTTGCTCCCTTCTTACTATTAAAAGTGAGGGCGGGCTGCTCCAAGGGCTGAAGTACAGCACAGTTTAATTTATTCCCTTTTATCTTCCCTTTCCTACGGGGGGGGCTCTTCCTCGCTCAGTTTGTGTATTTAATTGAAGGATAAAGTGCGGTGTAAATGGCTCACAGGTATTGCCGTGTTCCTGCGCGAAGTCCAGTTTTCTTCTGTGCTTGGAAGCAAGAGATTCACGTGTGCCAGGGGTAAGACAGGCTCCTCATCGTCAGACTGTTGGAAAAACACAGGCCTTTGCAGATCCATGTTAGTGGCTCCCGAGTTTCCCCCCAGGTTTGCATGGCAAACTTCTGCTGGCACAGCTCTGTCTGCGCGCGCGGTGCCGGAGTGTGACCCGTGACCGACAGAGCTGTGCCAGCAGAAGTCCCAGCTGCAGGAGCAGTTTATCTGCAGAAGTGCACTTTTACTGATAGAGCTTGTTTTCGTTTTTTAAAGGCTGTTTTTCCCTGTCTGCCAGTAGAGCACCGTGTTTCCAGGGATGTAGCGTGGTCAGGTGTTTATTTGCCTGGCTCGGAAGGGAAGGGACGGCTGCTCCGGGTGTATTTGCTCTGTGTGGCTCTCCTCTTCCCATCCGGAATCTGTAGGAGCTCCATCAGTTTGCAGTGGGAATTCTCTCGTGGAAGTAAGTGATGTTACGGCTGCTTGTTTTCTTTTGCTCCAGAGGCGTTGGTAAAACTTCCATTTCATGTTAAAACTGGGATTATTTTCTTCCCATGTGGACTGGGGTTGTTTTCCATTAACACCCTTGGTTTTGCCAAAAACCCAGGCAGGCTTTTGACCAAGTTTAGCTTTCACACCAGTCTTAGGAGAAATAAGCCAGAAGGTGATCCCAAGGTGCATGTGGACTCTGGTAGGAAAATGAAAAGGCACCAGTGGAGAAAAATTAATTAATTTCCACACTGGGTGAGTCTCTACTTAATTTAAATCTAAACCACCAAGAATTAAAACTTACATTTAGGTAGATCACAGCAGCTGTTGACTTTTTTGTTCAGACTCAATGTGCACAAGTAGGGAGGTGTATTTCTTTTTTTTTTTTTTTTGTTACTAAAACCTGCAGGAGGTCATTCTGGTTTTAAGGGGTAAAATTATGTGTCTGTAACATGCATAATTTCTGAGCAAACTTTTTTGAGCCGCCCCCCAAAAATTCTAAAAAATTATCAGAAGACACTTGCAGGTTACTTGAGTTTAGAAAGGGAGATAAATCCAAATAAATGCCTTGCTTACTGTTTATTGGAAGGAGCTTTTGGGATGCCAAAAGGGCACTCGAGGCATGGGATGTAACCCGATTTGCATACTACTGAGAAAGCAAAAGCAACAGTGGAGCTTAGTTTGGGAGTGTAAGATGGCATTCGAGAAAACTTTAAAAAATAAGTTAAAATATGTCTTAGGCATATTTAGATTCAGGAGGATTTGCTGTGGATTTACTACTTTAGAGCATTAAATGCTAAGCCTCTTGTAATATTTTTTTTTTGTCCCAAGTTCTGTGGTTCCCTTGATGACAGGCTGTAATCAAGGCTTGGGTGCTGCTCACAGTGTAACTTCACCTGATTAATTCTTTGGGTTTCAGTGATTTGGCTGTGCAGCTTCTCCATCTCACCTGTAATGATAAAATAAAAAAAAAAAAAAAGAGACCGTTTTAGGATATTTCTTTATCAAGAGCTTTAGGTGGTGACAATAGTTCTGGAATTCTGCTGCTCTCCTTCTGTGTCATAAAAGGCTTGTATAAGGAGAGTTGAGAACAAGAGAAAACATCCACCCCACCCCAAAGAAACCCCTCAACCCAAGCTGAACTTACTCTGAATAACAGAGAGCAGTGGAAGAAAAATCTCTCTGGAGCCCTGCTTAGAAGAAAAAGCTTTGCAGTTTCTTGGGCATCACCCAAAAAGCAACTTTAGGAGTGTTCAGACACCACCAGAAAGCAGTTTGACATGTGGTCATTGAAATGGGATTAAAGATAGGCAGAAATACACTGTATGGTGTCCTACAGGAAACACATTTTATCCCTTTCAAGGGGAGGCGTTAGACCATCCCTCAGAAAAATGCTCCAAGGCGAAGAAGAATCAGGTCCAAGCAGTTTTAGCCACAACTCAGGTGCAGTGAGTGAACAGGGGGGTTTTGGAAGCTGCAGCAGGGAACGGGACAGAGCCCCACTGAGCTGTCGGGTGTCTTGCACACGGGTAGTTTAACTTCAGCTTGTAACCTGCACCTGTAAACAAGGAGCAGATAAGGCTGTGTGTGTGTCCACCCCTGCTTTGGCATTTCCTGATGTAAGTGGTTAATGGCATTTATGACTTACCTGTGGAGCCTTTCCTCTTCCCCAAGTTATGCACACACCCGTGGTCTCTGGAGGCTGTGTTGGAAATGGGAATGTGAACCAAAGCTCCCGATTAAGGATCCTTCATCCACGATTGCTGCTGCAAGTCAGCAGCTCCCCAGACTGCTGCTTCCAACTGCCTGGAAGTAAAGAGCCAATTAAACATCTGAAATGCTTTTTGTAAAAGCAAAAAAATATTCTTGGGCTGAGGCAGCTCCACAAAGTGCAGGAGAGGGAGGAATGTTTAGCCTCGTGTGGCTGCAGAGGGACCCCCCTCTTTGCTTTGGTGTCAAACGGATTTTTTTTTCAGTCCATCGGATTTCACAAGTACAAAGAGAACTGCAAAAACCATAAGCTTTTGGTCAAGCTGTTAATAATAATCGGGATTTGTGGATGGTGCTCAAGTTCAGTGTTTACCCTCTAGGGCAGCTGAATGAATTGCTCGGGTAGTTTCCCCCTCGCTTTTCAGGAATGCTTCCATCTGAGTGAACATCTTTGTGCCTTCTAATCACAAATTAGTTTTGCTTTCTTTTTTTTTTTTCCCCTTCCTAAGAAATCAATCTAAAGGCCCTCTCAAAAGGCTCTGGCTTGGCTTGAGGAACAGTTTAGAGAGAGTGCTGAAGACTTGCTTCTGCAGGTGTTTAGCTCTTCTTTTTTCCACATGGGGAATATCCTTTGCTCTTCTCCCTGCTCCAGGCTGGGAGCTGGAGCGGAATTTAAACTCTCAGAAGGAAATCTGAAGGTGTCACCCAGTCATCCATGGGGATTAGCACAGACAGGAACCACTGCCAGCCCTGTGGAACTGCCAGCCTCTCTTGGCCTTTCCAAAGAGCTGCTTCGCCCTCTCCTTGTTGGAGCACGTATTGGAATGCACTGCTCAGCCCCTGCCCTCTCCAGGTAAAAGAAAACACTCCTTTCCACATTTTCTTGGCCTCGTGGAACTCGCAGCACCGGGCAGGAAAAGGCCCATCGGGGCAGTACTGAGAGGAGTTCCAACAAACTCGCTCCTGCTTCCTCTATAGCTTAAAACTCAATTTCTCTTTCTTCTGCCCCGCTGATTTCCAGCTGGCCCTGGAAGGAGCCAGCACAGGATGAATTCCCCGCCCCGCCGAAATTTCCACTTGTGAACGCCTTTCCTCTGAATCCCTTTTTGTTTTGGAAAGTTAAGAAAGCAAAAGGAGAGCGAGCGGGGCCAGATGACTTCTCACATACCAGAACACAGTCCCAGGTGCCAGGAAGAGCCAGGTTCCCATTGTCAGCTGGCCCTTGGCTTGCAGTTCTTCCTCCAGCCAAATTGCATTTTACCACTGGGAGCAGTTCCGTCTCCAGGCACATGTTTGTACCTGTGCAACGAGCCTCTTCCTTCTCCTCCTTAGTCTCGAGCAACAGCCTGTGAGGGAGTGGAGTTCACCAGACAAATTAGGAATATTTTGAGTGGGTGAGAGAAGCACATCTATTAAGTATTTTGAGACCAGGAGGTTTGAGGCTAGTCCTGTGCTGAACTGCGAGGTGTTTTTCTGCTTGCTGCCAGGTACTGCCTGGGCAGGTAAAGGTGGAATAGTTCAGTTTTAAATCACTGGCCATTTATTTCGTGGCAGGTCTGGACAAAACAGCCCTGGACGTGTACATGGGGGAGATGAGTATAACTCACAAGCATTTTCTACTTGGAAAATTATGTGGTTTAAAACCTGAAGCTGTCAACAAGGCTTCAGCATTCCTGAATCCATACCTGCCTCTTGCACGTACCACTGGGTCTGTGCTCTTGCTCTACACTCCATTTCTCTAAAGCAGGATGGGTTGGACTGTATTTCTCTTCTTTAACTTCCTTTCAGAGAACTCTGTAAATTAACTTCTCACATGCCAGCATATTGAGAAATATCAGAAAACCAACCTGCTTGAAAAACTTCAGCAAAACTTGCCAAAAAGTTATTCCCTGGCTTTAGGTGAAATCCCTTTGGGTGGCCGAACAGAGGAACCCACACAAGTTCAACATCTCTTCTGGCACAGGTTGCCCAGAGAAGCTGTGTCTGCCCCATCCCTGGAAGTGTCCAAGGCCAGCTTGGACAGGGCTTGGAGCCCAAACCAGTCTGTGATTCTATCTGGAAGTTTAAGTATGGTGTAAATGCCCATGGGAAAGATTGGGATCATCAGATACAGAAGCAGCTGAAGTGTCTTTCGATATCCAGATAATGTGCTTTGCTCAGGCTATCAGACAAGCTTTTTTTTACTTCCTGGATTTAAAAAGCAAAGTACATTTAAATATACCCTATGCAGAACAGGGTTTATGCCTATAAATTGCTTTGTTTTAAACAGATCCCTTCCCTCTTATCCTGAGCATACAAGCCCAGCTACTTTGAGCACTGGGGCAGCATCCTGTGGCCTGTTCAAACTGGGCTCATTTATTGTGCCAACGATTGCAAAACAGTTTCCACTATTGGTGTGTACTTTTTCCTTGGTTTTTTTTTTTTTCTTTGTCCTCCTTTCTTTTAAAATCTTGACTCATCCAAACTTACCTGTGGCTGAACAGGGCAGGCCTTGTAACTTTAAAGCTGTCTGCAGTGAGTTTTTATGGTGGCAGGCTGTTAATTATTGCTGGGAAGAACAGATTGTGGGTGATAAGCCGGGCCTTATCTCTCAATCGTGGAGGGAGAGTAGCTGAAGTGTTGCTGGGCTTTGCTTATTTTGTGAAAGTGCTGGCAGCCTCCCACTGAAAGGGGAAGATAACATCGTGGCCGTGGAAATAATCTCGTTTCTTTTCTCCTAGCGCAAACTTTTCTTTGAGGGATGAAAGGTTATTGATGATTCCAGCTGTATTTTAAAGAAAGGTTCATTGAGAAGGCCGCTCCCCGTTTACTGATTCATGATTCCGGTGGAGTTTTCCCTCAAAAAAATAGGTCGATAGCTGACTCCTCTCCAGTTATTGATCCCGAGGAGTTGAATGAGACAAGGTGTTGGCTGGCAGCAACCTGAGCAGGGTCTTTGTCATTCCTGAGCGGTGACTGAATGGCTGTCAGATCAGGCTTGTCAATAAAGCAGCTCTTTCCCTCACAGCTCCGAGGGACTTTCACACACCCCAGCACTTGGAGCTTACTCTGCTCTGGCTGCTGGGATTTTTCTATCTCCCCAGTCCTACGGCTGTCAAACCAGTCCTAGGAAAACCTGCTTTAAGCTCTGCCCCGTGCCCACAGCCCAGGACAGCGTTTTTGCCTTGATCCGGCACTGGCTGCTTCCCTCCCCACACTCCCGGTGACTTCAGTTCCTAATCCTTTAAGCCACTCTGTCCTGGATCTCATTAGAAGCCCAACACTCTCCAGGGGCTGGAGCAGCATTGCAAATGGGTCATTTCTCTGGAACACTGCGAGATACTCGCGTAAATAAATAAATATACTATTTAAACCAGCCCTTTGGGGCCTTCTGATTAGATTTATTTACAGGCTGGCTGTTGAAACTCTTCTTGCTCTATAATAGCCCCTTGTCAGCATTTCTGTTAAGCAGAGCCTTACTTTTTGGGAGTGACCTGCCCTGTGTTTGCATGTAAACCAGCCCCAAGAGCTCCTCTGAAAGCATAAAAGTATAAAAGGCACCTGCAGACAAAGGCAGGTATCACTCTGTGACTTGGTGCAGATATTCAGGAGCTGTCATGCACACAATGAGAGGTAACTGGCTACTTCCAGCAGAGCAGAAACTGTTCTTTTGGAGTGAAAACTGAATGTTAACTAAGTAGAGAAATAAAAATTCCCTACATAATGCCATGTAGTATTGCCGTGCAGTAAATAGTTCAGCTGTTCTTGTAAGTGGGGGTGTGACACTGAGGAAGGGTGGAAACCTGGATATTCTTATGTTACCTGTGATTTAAGAAAAGAGTCTGTGCTTCATTTAGAGGAGATGAGGAAAGGGGGGAATAACTGGTGGGTATATGTCAGTAGGACAATTAACATTTCCATCAAGTGTGTGCCAGTTGGCTCTAGAATTAATCAAATACAGCTCGTTCCCTCCCTTCCCGCTCCTCCCCTTGGCTTTTGCTGGTTTTCTCCAGGGTTTGCTTCTATGGCTGCTCTGTTTCTCTGGCCTTTTATGGTCTTTGTTGGAGTGACAGCAGGAAGCCCCCTGAGATCTCACCACTGCTGAATTTACTGCCAGCTGCACGTTCACGGTTACCTCTTACCTGTCCCTGTTCCCACCAGCAACTTCTATTTCCCTGTGCTCTGTGCCAGAGAGGATTGAGTCTGTTCCCTTCTCCCTCCCAGCACAAACATCCTGACCAGTTACACCTGAGAGGAACAGCTCTCCATCCTATCAGCACCAGTACAGAGATCCCCAGAAGTTTCAAGTTAAGGAATTGAAAGGCTGAACCTGAGAGTTGCAAAGATGTTTAACTCTCTTCCTGTTTGCAGGACACTTACTCATGGCCAAGGAGTCTCTCTTTATGTACTTTGATTATACTTTCCTCTAAGGTGGTTTGAAATCTCCTCAAAAATTGTTTTGGGGTTTTTTTTTAGTTTAAAACCCACGAAGGGACATTTTTATTTGTTTCCCTGCTAATCTTTGCTCCCAAACAGGTTACTTGGAATAAGAAACTGAAAAGAGAGAGTTACCTGGGATGGTACACTCTGGGTGCTCGATGGACTCTTGGTAGAGACAGCAGACACAGAGGTGGCTGGACACACATTCCTGCAGGGAAGAACCGTAAAGAAAGCTCAGATCCAAGCAAAAGGCTATCAAAATTCCCCACTCCCCAATATTTTCCTGCTGGTATATGCACAGTAGATACCATATATATGGATATACAAAGTAGTTTACCGTAAGCTAACACATCTGTACATACCTCGCTATTACCAGTGTTTTTTAAAATCCCCCTAACATACCCTTAAAAAAACCACCTTATTTTCCTGGTTTTCCTTCCCCCCCCCCCCCCCCCGAGTACTTAAGCCAGTTTTTGTATTAGTGGGTATTGGCTGTGCTTCTCATCTCCTTAGGGAGGCCAGAATGGGGAGACTTTTGTCACACACTCCTGAAAGCAGAGCACGCTTAGTGCAGACAAGAGCCTTTCTCTCCTCCCTTTGCAGCCCTTCGGGCCTGCTTACAAAACACGTAAACAGATATTCGGATCATAGATCAACAGATAAAAATGTTTTCCGGCTCCCAGTCCGACTTCCCAGCGTTAAACAACACGTGCCCGTGTGTACACACACGCACGCTCCCGCCCCGTCAGCCGGCGGGATCGCGGATTCCTGGCAGGGATCGCCCTGTGGAAGGGGCTGGCCGGTGCAGAGGAAGGAGGAGTGATTCAGGGCTGTCTGCTGCATAGTTTTCAAAATGCTTCAGCACTTTGACTCATCCATATACAGAGGCTGGGGAAAAAAAAAAAAAAAGGATCACAAAGAATGTCACTCTGCTGGAGGGAGGGTTTGGAGTTGTTCCAGACATCCATGAGCGCAGGGCTGCAGGGAGATGCAGCCACAGCTCTTTTCCATTTGCTTCCTGGTTAGAGACAGGCAATTCATTTATGCATTGAGGTACGAAAGAGCTTAAACAAAACGTGTTGTAGTCACTGTAATTTAAGAAATGCATCCTCTACCCTCCCTGGGGAAGGGACTGCTTGTCTGAAACCCAGAAGCTCCTGTTGTTTGTTGCCCAGGAAAACATACCTTCAGATTAAAAGCCTGTGGTGCAGCCTCGCAGCTCAGCCTTTCTTCTCTGACGCTCCACACCTTCAGTACTGTTCCATTATGCCTTTTTTTTTTTTCAGGCTTTAAATGATCGTCAGCATGGGCCATACACAAAAAAGCAGTCAGTAAAACAGCATAAAAACACAGAAGTCAAAAAAAAAAAAAAAAAGGCAGGCACAGGCCTACTGCTGGCAAACCCAGGACCTGCCTCTGGCCCTTCTTATATAAACCTAAGATAGGGCTGCTTAAGCTCACCTGGGACCACACTTAGTAATCCTGCTCTGCCAGCGAGCTTCAGGTTTTTGGGGATGGACTTGGACCCAAAGACTTATGTTAGGAACCCCCAGAGCTTAAATATTGTTCTTACTAATGCACTGATGTTGTCAACTTCAGGTTTTCTTTAATTTACACAAAATCAGGAAGAGATTTTGTGTTTGATTTACACAAAATCGGGGTCACACTATACGTTTACATGACTAGATCTGTAGCAGAGAGCGGGTTTTAGAAGTCTGAAGTTTTCCAAGGCGAGCCTTTAGAAGAAAAGCCAGCGAAAATTTGCTCTCATGCACATCTGATTTTGGGATTAACTGATTCAGGGAACTCAGTGTAGCTCCCTGAAGACTGAGCAAAAGCAGGCTGGGATTTCTGGATATTGTTTTAGTTCCAGGACAAGCAGGGTGGGAGATGGGAACGAGGCAAAATTCGGTTTTTTGCCTAAAAAAGAAATACACATAGTGGCTTTCAAGTCTTGCTCAATGTTGCTGTTATGTAGAAGGGAAAAAAAAAAGTATATTTGATTTAGGTTTGTTTTCCCTTTTCTGTAACTGTGGCAATGACACTGCTGCCTGTTTGACTCACTGCGATTTCAAAGCCATATAAAAGTGAGTAACAGCTGAAAAATGTGCGTGTCTTTGCCTCACAGCTCAGGGCTCATTTCTTTGGAAGGCCTCTGACAGCCACAAATCACTCTGAATTGGCAGAGCACTTGTCTTAATGAGTGATACTTCAACATAATTTAATTGGGTGCCCTGCCAGGGAGGAAACTGCAGTCCCGGAGCTTTCGGATGGTGTCACCTGGGCAGTGGTCATCTCTGGGCTGCTGTGCATGAGCATGGGGTGACTCAGATGGTCTCACCACCGTGGCTTTAGGGACTTCTGCCACGCAGCACTTGCCCAAATCCTGGGAGCTGGACAGCAAAGTTTGCCATGCCCTGAGTCCAAATGTGCTAAAGTACAGATTGTTTTGAGTATGACAGATTAAACAGCAAAACAAAGACCCACCTGGATCAGTTCAAATGTTTGATGATTAGGACGTAGAGATTGTAAAAGCTCCCTTCTGCCATAAACCCTTTGCTGGCTTTCTGCTCCATTTTCCCCTTAAGAGCTTTTGTGTTTCCCCTTAGAAATCTGTTCAAGTGCTCCTCACTTCTGCACATGCACTTGTTGAAGAGTGAAGATAAATCCAGCAAAACCCAAGCACCAGAGATTTAGCACTCCCAAGGCACGGCCTGTTCGTGTTGGGAAAGGCCTGTTTGTGTTGTTTGATTTTGGGGTTCTGGGACGAGGAGGGAAGGATTTCAGGTCTGATCCCTTGTCCTTAAGTAACCCGTTCATTCACGGCCCCGCTCCAGGCAGTGTGAGCGCAGAATCCTCTTATCCCGTGGCTCTCCTCGCCGTGTGACTTCACCTGGAAATAGCAGGGGGCTATAATTAGATGTGGGGCTCGCATTTGCCCCTGGAATTTCCCTGGGCATTCGGGAAGGAAGCAGCAGCCCTGTAACTGAGACCCTTCTCAGGGGACAGCCCTGCCAGCTCCCGCTGCCGTGCGATGCCGTCTGCCTCAGCTGGAAGAAACTGCAGTGCTGCACGCTCGTAAAGGGTCTGTGGGATGTCTCTTTTAGTTGGACTTGCTGAAAAAAACCTCAGCTTGTTTCCTCAAATGTAGCTGTTTTAAGAGCTTCACAGCTATTGCAGCCAGTTGTAGGAGAAGTGTGGGGGAAAAGCTGCATCCTGTGGAGCAGCTGCTTTGGATTGGTGTAAAATTGAGGCTTGTGGATTTTGTGTGTCTGTGGAAGAAAAGACCAGGAAACAGCAAACTCACCTGACCTTGTGCTTTATAACCAAACACACCCAGTCCTGCTCAGCACAACGGTCTGGGGAGGTATGGAGGAAAATCTCTCCTGATATTTTTGAATGGCACATTGGAGCTCCCTTCTGACTAGAGTCAGGACAATGAGATGAGATGAATTTGGTGTGCCCTTAGGACATGAGTGCATCTGATATTCATATTTTGCACTGGGCTGGAGCCCCACGTGCCCAGAACTAACAAGAACTTTACCTGAGCTCCTGGGTCATTAGGAGTGGAAGGGTCTTGGCTGATCCCAAACACGAAGAAGCCCAAAAGAGAAAAGCTGGATAGTTAATGGGAAAATGGAGCTAACAAACACGAGACACGAACTCCAGGACGTGTTATTGCCGAGTGTCCCCGGGGAAGGGCAATGAAGGAGCGCTGTCGAGTGGCAGATGGTAACGCTTGTGGTGGTCTTTCAGACTAACAGGGATGCCAAAGGAAAAATATGATCCTCCAGATCCTCGCAGAATTTACACCATCATGTCAGCAGAAGAGGTAGCCAACGGGAAGAAGTCACACTGGGCTGAGTTGGAAATCTCAGGTGAGTTGGTTTGGGTTTGAGTTCCGGTTGTTGCTGCCCCAGATCACACCAGACGCTTCCAGACAGGGGATCCTGTTGTGAACGTGGTTTTTCTGGGGGAGGAGGAGGGGCACTGGACTTCCACACTGGAAATCTCATCATTCTGACATCCCCTGCAGTTTGTATCCGACGGTTCCGGAGTGAAGGGGTGGTTCCTTGCTCTTCTCTTCCAGGCAGAGTGCGGAGCTTAAGTTCGTCGCTCTGGTCGCTGACGCACCTGACGGCTCTGCACCTCAATGACAACAATCTTACTCGCATTCCACCTGATATTGCCAAGCTCCACAATCTGGTTTACCTGGATCTGTCATCCAACAAACTCAGAAGTTTACCAGCAGAACTAGGAAACATGGTGTCTCTCAGGTGAGAGGAGTTATTCTGGTTGACCTCTCAAAATTTTGTATCGTGGGATCGGGAGCGAGAATTTCAGTTTGCTTTCTGTTCTCGTGTTCCAAACAATCCTGAAAAATTCCAGATTGGTGCGGAGCTTCAGTTCTAGTAATTACTTTTGGGTTCACTGCCCTTCTTTTCTGATCACTGATACATCACTGTAAGCTGTAAGTCTTCTGTATCACTGTAAGTCTTCTGCTCTGAAACATTCTTTGAGGCTTGGTGATTGCCTGCTGTTTAAATTCTCCCTGGTTTCATTTTGTGTTTTGGAGGTTTTGTGGCTTTTTTTTTTCCCCCTAACGAGTGTATTTCCCTTGTGCTTTGACACAGGAAGATTGGCATGTCTTTCCATAATAAATTCAGGGTGAAAAATGTCCTCTTTGAAGATGAGCAGCGTACGGTGCATCAGGAGTTTTCTTCTGCAGTGATACTCACCCAAAGTGTTTTTGCATTTGCTGCAGGGAATTGCTTTTAAATAACAATCTGTTACGGGTTTTGCCTTATGAACTTGGACGGCTCTTCCAGCTACAAACCCTGGGTTTGAAAGGTGAGCTCCTTCCAGTTCCATAATCCTACAAGGACTCAGGAATTCCTGAGGGGTCTGGGCTCAAAAGCTTTGCCTGTCACCTCAAGGCTTTTTGACAGTTTTTGTGAGATATTAAACTCATCAGCCCACTGCTGTTTTCTGCTGTTGGCAGGCAATCCTTTATCCCAAGATATTCTCAGCCTCTACCAGGATCCAGACGGAACCCGAAAGCTACTGAACTACATGCTTGACAATCTAGCAGGTACAGCCTCTACAGATCTGGTGGACAAGGGAGGGTTTAAAAGTAGAGTTTGCTGCTAAAACAAGATTCTGATTCACTGTGGTATTTCCTACCTGCTTTAGCATTTTTGTCACTTGGCTCCAGTCATGCCCACAAACACACCCTCACACACCCTGCAAGAGGCTGGCATGGATTTTCTGAGCTTCTCCCATGTTACAGCCAGCTGTTCCCACTGGTTTCTGCTTGAAACCCTTCAGTTACCCAACCAAGTGCAAAGTTTTCTTTGCTGAAGCCATTTTGGTAGTTCCCACTAAAAATGATCATCTGAATGCACACAGAATGTCAAATTTAGATTGAGAAACACCAAAGCCATTAAGAACATCCAGTACCTGACTTAAATCCTGCTTTCTGGTTCTGTGACTGGGCCTTCTGCTTTGCCACTTGATGTCCCCCAACTGCAGGGATGATGGATATAGGGCAAGGTTCTTGGAGAAGGGATGTCTGAAGCACACCAGGATTTACCCCTCCTTCTTAAGCAGATTGTTCAAGGTGCAGGAGTATTTCGGCGGTGCTTCTAAATCTGAAAACAAGAGACAATACCAGTCATGAATCTTACAACTGACAATTTTTCTCTTACTAGAGTCATTTAAACGATTTTTGCCTCCCCTGGAGCATAAAAAGACTCAGGGAGTTGGGGGTACAAAGCACATTGTTGTTCAGTCACCATTTTGACTTAGAAATTACAGCTTAGAAACAGAAACCCTGAATTAATCACTGGTTTAATTTTTTTTTGTAGTTCATCCAGAGCAGCTGCCTCCAAGGCCATGGATTACTTTAAAAGAACGAGACCAAATTCTGCCCTCAGGTAACTCTATGGTTCTTACCCCTGTGCTCACACAACACCACACTGAAAAACTTGCCTTGGGCTTCATTTTCCTGGATCAGAGTGAAAACAGCAATTTGTGTTCATTTGTGCTGGAACAATTAACGTATGGCTGTGCTGTAAATACAATTTTTGTCATTTGACTGGGATGCTGCTATTTCTTTTCTGCGTTAGGCTTTGCCATAACTCTTCCAGCCACTGTTGCCCAAGCAAAAGAGTTCATAATTGTAATTTTCAGAGGTCGATAACCTTTCCCTTCCTTTCTTCCTTTCCCTCCAGCTTCATTTACAGTTATGTGTTACAATGTGTTGTGTGATAAATACGCCACCCGGCAGCTCTATGGCTACTGCCCATCCTGGGCACTCAACTGGGAGTACAGGAAAAAGGGAATCATGGAAGAAATAGTCAACTGTGATGCAGATATCATTAGTCTTCAGGTAACTGGAAAATAACTGCATTTTCCATCAGCAGCAGAAAACATGAACCCCCACCTTTAGAATTAAATGTTCCCTTGAGAACACCATAGTCACCTGCTGGATACCAGATTCCAGGGCTTCCCCATACAAGCTCTGTGCTTGTGGGATCAACCTCTGAAATCCTCTGGGAGCCCAAATGTTACCACAAAGAGAAGGTCTTGTTCCAGAGCAGTGAGAGACCGTTGTGCCAAAGGGCTCCCAGGTGAAATATCAATCCCTGGATATCTGTCAGCCTCTCCCAAGTGTTAACCCAGGACGGTACCTGCGTTCCAGTGTCAAAAATACCAGGTGTAATCTCCTGCTATTCCAAATACACCTGTCACTTCACCTTTGGGAGGGATCCCAGGCCGTCCAGGGATGCAGATGAGTTCCCAGCAGGAAGCACTCCCAGTGTAGGGAGTGACACGGCTTGTGCAAACAGCAGCTCTTCGCTCCGGTGGGAGCTCCTGACCGCAAGCCAAGGCAGGCACGTGGAAGGGTTCCCCTTCACTTCTCAGCCTGAGGTGTTTGTGTTCAATTCCAGGAAGTGGAAACGGAGCAATACTTCACCCTTTTTCTGCCAGCCTTGAAGGAACGGGGATACGACGGATTCTTTTCTCCGAAGTCACGTGCCAAAATCATGTCCGAGCAGGAGAAAAAGCATGTGGATGGCTGCGCCATATTCTTCAAAACTGAAAAGTAAGGGGCCAGGAGCAGCTTTTTAAAAACAGTTCAAACCTCAGAACAGTTCTCAGTGATTAGGATGAAGTCTCCCAAAGCCTGAGCTCCCTTTGGGAGTTTTCGCTGTTTCCGGAAGCAAAAATACACCTTTCGGGTCACGTCTAGAGAGGGCTTGAGCGGTTTGGGACGGAGGGAGGGCTGTGAGAACAGGCAAGTGATGGTTTTCACACAGTGGCACCACGGGGGGCTGTGGGTCAGCCCTGCTGACAGGTGGTTCCCTGTGTTGGCTCAGGTTCACGCTGGTGCAGAAGCACACGGTGGAGTTCAACCAGGTGGCCATGGCCAACTCGGAAGGTTCGGAAGCCATGTTGAACAGAGTGATGACCAAGGACAACATCGGAGTCGCCGTGGTGCTGGAGGTGCACAAGGAATTATTTGGAGCAAGTGAGTACGGCCGTGGTGGTGTTTCCAGTGGTTACTCAGTCCCACGGAAAGGCACGAGTTATTTCTAGTAAATCCATCTCCTAGAATACTATTCCCGAGCTTTTGTCCCTCCTTACTGTGTTAAATTCTGCTTGAACAACTCAGCTTTCCCAAGGCCACTGTATTTACGTACGTTTGCTCTTACCGGTGGTTGACAATAATGTTCAGCTTCTATTTTCAACCCTCTTTTTTCTCCCCTTGATTGACTCCTTCCACCCTCCCCCAGTAATTAGATGTCAGTGCTAACATACTGATGTGGAAGAAGGAGATTATCAGGTATCTTTTCCTGCCTCTTGATTGACTGACTGTCACATTTTCATTAAGTTTGATCAAGATGCAGCAGACAATTCCAACATAGGTAAAATTGCCACCCTGCTCTGTCTGCGTGGCTGGGGTTTGATGGCTTCAAAGGAAGAGAACAGCTAAATTCCAGGCCTGGAAGGAGCTGCCTGGGACTTTGTGCCCCACCTTGCAGCTCAGGTAAACAGTAAAAACAGCGACAGTGTTTCGCACCCAGGTACATTGTGCAGGCATATCAGCAGGTCTGAGCAATGAAAACACATCCATCTGATGGCGTGTCTGACACTGAGCCCTGAGTAGCTACACCCCGAGGATTAACAGGTGGGAGCAACCTTTCACTGCCAGAACTGTACCTGTCTGTCCAGGTATGAAATCGCTTCACGTGGACAAGCAGCTGCTCATCGTGGCCAATGCCCACATGCACTGGGACCCCGAATACTCAGATGTGAAACTCATCCAGACCATGATGTTTGTCTCGGAACTGAAAAACATCCTGGAGAAAGCCTCGAGCAGGCCCAGCAGCCCGACAGCAGATCTGAACTCCATCCCTCTGGTGCTGTGTGCGGATCTCAACTCCCTGCCTGATTCAGGTAACACTCACCTTCATTTTTAACTTGCCTTTTTAGAGCGTTTGAATCCTCGTTTTCCTCTTGAGGGTGACGGGGCGGTTTCCACTTCCCTGGGGAGGTGTGGATGAAAGCTCCCCTAGGAACAGCTGTCTTTGGAATCTGAATGGAGAGACTGTGAGTCCTCTGGTTGAGTCACCTGCTTTCTGTAGTCAGCTCTGTGCTCCAGGAAAGCTGGTAGTACCTACAAAAGTGTAGGGAAGCACAAATAGATCTTAAATAAATCATTAAATAAATCCCCGTGCCTGGAGCAGCAATAAGAAGAAGGAAACATGCGAGTTCCTGATAAAAACTTCCTAAGGAGAGGGCTTTGCTTTGCTAGTTAACATCTTTTCCAATCTCCTGGCATGTCTTAATGGTGTTTTGGTTTTTAACTCTGAGGCCAACATTCCCTGAGTCCTGTGTCCCTAAATCCCCTTGCCAACAGGTGTAGTGGAATACTTAAGCAACGGCATAGTGGCCGACAACCACAAGGACTTCAAGGAGCTGCGTTACAACGAGTGTCTCATGAACTTCAGCGGGAACGGGAAGAACGGAGCTTCCGAAGGCAGGATCACGCACGGCTTCCAGCTCAAGAGCGCCTACGAGAACAACTTGATGCCTTACACCAATTACACTTTTGATTTCAAAGTAAGCGGCGATTTGTCCTAATTCCCTGACCCTTGGGTGTCTGTCCCTCGGCCCCTGTAAGCGCTTCGTTGCCGCTTCCTACTCGTGCTGTTCCTGCCGCTCGCAGCTTTATGGTTTCCTGGAATTTTTGAGCTTCCAGCCTGGCTGTGGCCAGTGGTTTAATGGGAATGGATGTCTTACCTCAGTCCCAGGGCGGTGCCTCTCGCCGGTCCCCGTTCTCACGCCGGTGTCTCTCGCTCTCTCCGCAGGGTGTGATTGACTACATTTTCTACTCCAACACCCACATGAACGTGCTCGGAGTCCTGGGGCCTTTGGACCCTCAGTGGCTGGTGGACAACAACATCACTGGGTGCCCACACCCCCACATCCCCTCCGACCACTTCTCCCTGCTCACCCAGCTGGAACTCCACCCTCCGCTCCTGCCTCTCGTCAACGGGGTGCACCTCCCGAGCCGGAGGTAGTGCAGCCCTGCCCCTGGAAGGGCACGGACCTGTTCCCACGGACCTGTACAGTTGTAAATCCAAGTATATAGGAGTGAAGTATGGCCAACCTTAAGCTGCTGCTTCGAGCTCCTTTCCCTTATGTGTTTGATATGAGATTTTTGCACATTTTGGTGCATATTGGTATCATTTGGCACTAGGGCTGGAACCAAAGTATTATTCCCCTTTCCAGGTTTTTAATTTAATTTTTTGTTTTGGGTTGTTTGGGGTTTTTTTTTATTTTATTTTAAACTGGCTTTTTCTTTTCAGTAGGAAGCTGCACTTCTAAACGGACAAATGAGATTAATAACTTGGCATTTAACATATTTCAAGGTAATGCTTTTTTCCAGAACGTGGCGAAATGAGCCAACCTTTTAAGACAAAAAAAAGCAAAACTAGAGATGCTTGTTTTGTAGGAAGAATATTAGAAATACTGTTTGTTTGAACCCAAAACGGAGACTGAACTCTGCATCCAACATAAAATTTGCACATTAGTGAAGCACTTGATACATGACTATAAATGATTGGCAGCGTGGCCCTGCCCCTTGTCTCACTACTATCAGAAAACCAAAGATAGCCAAATATCTGTGATCAAATTCGAGCTCTAAATCCTCCTGATGCCAATTTATTTGGGAGCTGTTGTCGGTCAGGGTTGAATTAAAAAGCTGCTGGTTCCTTCCCAACTGTTAATGCTCTTTGGATGTGTTGGAAATCCTTTTTTCCTTCCTTTTAATGCTCTGGGTGGCCAGTTCAAAACCTTGTGCCTGAAGAGGCATTAAACATGATGCAATTTTCTGAAAAAAAAACAAAACAAAACACAAACCTGTTTGGCTGCTTAATGTTTAAAAAAAAAAAAAAAGGCACAGTGATAGGAAAAGGTCGTGTCTGTGTTTTTAAGTTTTTCTTTATTCTGCTTTTTTGCTGCTATAAGATTTTCTTGAATTTCTATTTGAAACTTTTCATGCACTTTACTGTTTCTAGTCTCCAAATGTGATATTTTTAATAAATGAAAAACATTTTCCATGATGTGAATGAAATTTTTAAGCAGATTGATAAGCCTATATTTATGTCTCATTCGTATACTTTAAAAAAAAAAGTCCAATTTAAATTGTGAAATTAGTTTTCAATACTAAGGAGCCACCTTCTGTCTTGCAAAACTGCCAAGTCAGGCTGTTTCTCTTTAATTAAACATTTCCTTTGTTGTGGATATTATCCATAGGGGGAAAAAAAGACCCCAATTGGACTTAGAGGAGAAACTGTTCCCTGACTCTGGTTGGAGGTTGGGGAGGGGGGGTGGGTGGGCCAGAATGCAAAAATGGGTTCAACAAAATGACAACTTTTCCCTTGGAAAAGAAGTGCCTAAAAAAATGGAGGCATCATTAGTGGTCTGTGATCAATTGGAAGCAATGGGAGCTGAGGAAAATTCCTGTGCGGCACCTGATTTGTGCAAAAAAAAAAACAAACAACCCCAAAACCAAAAAGCCAAAAAAAAAAAAAAGGCCCTTTACAGATTGATTTTCCTCCGGGTGCAGGTATCTCTGAATATACCTCAGCCTTCCCCACCTGGCTATGGCACATGGATTTGTTGAGAGTACTGGAAAGTAGAATAGCATGAAAAACTTAATTCTGTGGACATTACCTTTCCGTAACCAGCTGCTGTATGTTTTTTTTTGGGAAGGAGGGGGTTGCTTTTCTCTGGAGGTGTGCACTGACCTGCTCCTCCTGTTCCTCCACGCACGGTAACTCCCAACGTGAGCAGTGTTTCCCACCATACTTCACTCCCAGTATTTTTTTGAGCTGTTTGTATAAAATGGAATTTCCAGGTCACCCATGGTTGTCTATGAACTGCAGAGGAGTTTAGTAATAAAAACACAAACCCAACACCAATGTTTTGTAATAATCAGGGTGGGAGAGGACGGGGATGGAAAAAACCCCAAACCCTGGCAAACGTGAGCTGCTCGAGTTGGATTTTCCTTTGGTTTCTAAAGGTGGAAGTATTCCGTTGCGGGAAGGTGTTCCATTGGATTTTCTCTGCTGCCAAATGCACTTCCCAACACCCATCACACCGTGTGGTTTTTAACGCAGAAATGTTTTTTTAACAGACACTGCACAAAAAAAAAAAATCTTGTTTATGTTTCAGTCAATGCACATGTTTACCTGCCTTTCTCCTGTCCAGCTCCCTTCTGTTTTCCCTTCCCAGCAGGAGCAGTGAGGGGATGGTGCTTTTTTCCCAGCTGTTCTCTCCATCACCGCTCCTCAATTCCCAGCATGTCGCAGCCAATATCTGGAGAAAAGGCTCCAAGCCTTTCCCTGCTCCTTCCTTTCCAAAACACGGTGCCTGGTGTCCACTTCCAAGCGACAGCACTGCCTAAAGCAAGCAGAGAAAACAAAATCCAACACCCTTCTACAAGCAACTTTTTAAAACTCAGCCTGGTAAATCTGTTCCATATGGGGGTTTTGTGTGTGTAAATATATACATATATATATATATATATATATAAAAAAAGAGAATTTTGTACAATGCAGCTGAATATTTTTGTTTCCTTCTTTCACTCTAAGGAGCGGGAACAAGTGTGAGCAGTCAGGGATGGCCCAGTGAGGTCTCAGACCACCTTTCCTTCTCCAGGTATGGCCTAGTGGGGTCCCAGATAACCTTTCCTTCCCTAGTGTCCCAGCTGTTCTGTGTTTTATGGACTAGTAATCCAAAATCTTGGGCTCTTCCTGTTTCCAGAAGGCAGCTTCACCGTCATCTCCAGCGTTCAGGTAACACTGGGAGAGCTGATGGGCTCCCACCTTCCCAACTCCTAAATCCATGTTCACCCTCTCAAGCTTCACTTTTCAAAGGTGGTGAGCATCTGCAGCTCCCACTTAATCCCAAATATTGGGCTTTTGGAGACCAGCTTTCCACACCCAGGCTGGGGAGATGTCGGCTACAAATCGTGAGTGAGAAATTGAGACCTCCAAGGTTTGGATCCCTTTTCTAATCTGGAGTTGGTTTTGGTCAGGGAGAAAGTGGTGTGGAAATTCAGAGTTAATTCAGAAGGTGATTTAGGGAAAGACTTTAAGGACTCAAGGACATCCTTACCTGACACGCTGGGACATAGGAGCAGCAGGAGGTAGTTCAGCTAAAATCAGCATCACAGAGCAGCAGGTCCTTGTCCTGCTTGGTCACCATGGAGGTGGGATGTTCTTCTGGGGGGTCTTCCCCAAGTACATGCAGTTTTTGGATAAGATTAGACAAGTTTGGTCACAGACCCTCCCTCCCTCTCTCTTCCCTTCAGTGTTCCAAGATGACACAAACCCCAAGAGAACCTGGTGGGAACCACTTACATCTTAACCCTATCTGCCAAGCATCACTTTAGATTAGAAACAATTTTAGGAGAAGATTATAAAGTTCTAGATCCAGGTATGGTGCAATCCCTCCCTGTGACAGTGAGGAAGATGAGCGTAATCCCAGTGCTTGGGTTTATCCTCTTTGGAGGCCATCCCACAGCAATTATTTTGGGAGCTTGGGGTTTTTTTTTAGTCAGATTTCTTTCTTGTGTGCTGCCTTTGCACCCGTGAGGTCCCGTCCCTGAAGAGATGGAAGTGCCCATGGAAGGGGGGAAGCTGCAGTGCCACCCCTGGACATGCCTACGCTACGATTTTAGGGGGATTTTCGCCTTGTTTTATGGAAAGAGCAGCTTTGCTTTAAATGGAGAGTGCCCTGGGGTGGGAAATGCTGCTTGACCTGGAGGTGGTGGCGCCTTGCCAGCTCCGTCCCTATCCGAGGGACCCTCGGAGGCTGCTCTTCCCACCTGACACAGGGACAAGGATAGGTCTCCCCGGGTTTGACACCAGCCCTCAGCACCAAACATGCGAGAGCCACAGCCTTCAACTGAGACCTGAGCAAAAAAAACAGAGAAAGTTGCTTATTCCATGAATTCCTATGGAGTGGGAACAGCAGAAACCCAGGCTCCCCTCACAGACCTGGCCTGGGGAGAATCCCAGTGCTGCCAGAGCTAAGCAGCCCAGCCTTTCCATAACCTCCGGGCAGCTGGGGAAAGGGAGGTTGTCAAAACCCGGAACCGCCCACCCCAAAAATCCCAATTTTCCCACGAATCCGGGCAGAAAGAGCCGCCACAGCTGAGGGGGGGGGGAAGCACATTCATCATTTATTGACGGTGCCCTCGATGGGCTGCGGTAGCCTGCGGGAATATCGCGGCACACGCCACGCGGAGGGAGACGCCGGCTGCCTGAGGGGGGGGGGGTGTGGGAAGCCTTTTTTTTGTCGGGCGGCAGGGAAAGGCTCCCGGCCCCTGCCAAAACCCCGGGAGCAGGGCAAGCGCCAGCGTTGTGCCGCGACACCCGGCGTGTCTCAGCGCGGAGCGGTCGTGTCGCTGCCGTCCCAGCGGGAATTCAGCGCCCCGGGGCTGGCGTGGACCGGGACGGCGGCGGGGACGGAGCGCGGGAGCCGTGAGGGGAAGGGCACGGCCGCTGCTGCGCCTCCCGCCGCGGCCGCGCCGCCGCTGCCCTCCTGGCGGCATTCCTGCGTGTTTGGTGGGAGGGAAGAAACGGAAAGAAGGAAGGGGTGAGGAGGGAGGCATCGCCCCGCCGGGCGCGTTGGAGATTGCCGCTTTGTCCCGCGTACCTCTGCGTCAGCCTGTGGACGAGCAGCTGGATCCAGGGCGCCTCGGGGGCCACGCACACCCTCTTGTTTTTCTTCAGGGTGAGGCTGCAAGGCCACAAGAAGCCCTCAGCCCCCTCGCACGCCCCTTCCCCAAAGCTTTTCCAGCCGACAGAGGAAACTCCCCAGCACGGATATGGGGGCACCCCGGACAGCAGGGAGATGGGATTTTTGGGCTGTGACCCAAAGGAGCCACACGGGGGGAAACCCCCTTTAAAACAGGCAACGGCGGCCCTGCGCCTTGCAAGAGTCACCCCGACACTTGGGAGCTTCAGAGAGGACACAAGTTGCAGGAATTGCTTCCCAGACTTTCCACTTACATGATCTCCTTCCTCCGGCAGTGCAGACCAGGCGGCGCGACGTCGATGGTGAGGATCAGTCCCAAGTTGATAACCTGGGCAGTCGATTTGATGCACTTGCACCTCATGTTGGTCAGCAGGCTCTCCAGCGACAGACCTGCGCCCCAGAGCAGCCCACACCAGCTCTCAGCCCCCCGAAGGGGAGGCGGATGGAGGGGGACATCCCACTCCCCACTATCCCATCCCAGACAGTCATGGGGCCACTTGCAGGGACGGGCTGGTGTTAATGGGGTTTGCAGCAAGGCTAATCCCTCCCAGCACAGCCTCTTTTCCTGTACGTGGAGGGGGTTTAGCAGGAGGTTTTGAAAACTTAACCAATATTTTATGAATTAAACCCACTGCCCACCCACCAAGCACTCATGTTTCACAGGGGTCTGGAAGAGAAGCAACTTAAACCCATGAAACAAATCCCCCAGTCCCAGGCATCCCCCTCCAGCTTAGCCAAAGGATTTAAAATATAAACTCAAGCTCAAAGGCAGGCGAGAGACAAATTTGAAAGATAAGCTCAAAGACAGGCAGGAAACAAATTTGAAAGATAAGCTCAAAGACAGGCAGGAAACAAATTTGAAAGATAAGCTCAAAGACAGGCAGGAAACAAATTTGAAAGCTTAGCAGAGCCCACGCTCAGCCCCATCTGGGACACCCAGTGCCACTATCCAGCTATTTGGAGAGGGACACAGACACCCCAAAGCCACTCACTGCCCCCAGGCACCAAGTTGCTCAGGAGCAGGAGCAGGGCCAGCGCTGCCAGGAGCAGCCTCATCCTTGCTGCCCACCCAGAGCCAATGCAGGGGCTGCCTTATAGCCAGCCCTGAGGGGATTTCACAGGCTGGGAAGGGCCTGAGAGGGAGGAAAAAGGAGATGCCCCCACGCTTCAACTTCCCTGCCTTCGCTTCCCCCCCATCGCACGTGGCCCACGAAAAAGGCGGAAACCGCCACGGCCGCCTCCTAAAACCTCCTGCTCGCCCCATGTTTTCGGGGAAAGGCTGGTGCCCCCGTGCCCCTGCTGCCCCCTGAGCACCCCGAGCCCCCAGAATGCCACAGGAAGGGATGCAAGGGACGGTAACCTCGGGCTGCCACACCTTTATTGGGCCTGTTGGGTTGTGCTCAAAAAGGACACCCAGCGCATGGCCGTGGGGTGGGAGGGGAGGGAGGCAGAGACTGGCATGGTCAAGGGTTTAAAGGAATAAAATGCCAAGGGAAAAGGGCCTCAGGGGATCAGGCGGGAGGACACTCCCCCCGAGACTGGGGTAAAGTGGCAGCAGGATGGGAAGGGGGGGCAGTTCTGGGCCCAGCACATCTGGCCGTCCCTCCGGTGGCAGCTTCCTCAGCGGGGACGCTCTTTCTTCCTCCTGCCAAAAGCAGAAGAGGGGAGGAACGTGTGAAGACAGGTCCCCACGGGATGCCCGTGGTCCTGCCAGGAGCCCTGTGTGCTCAGGGGGAGCGGAGGGGTGGTCTTACAGGTGAGGGAGGTCCTGCAAGAGTTTCTTCACCCAAAGGGTATCGGGATCCACGCAGACCTTCTCCAGGGATTTTAGCTTAATCCTAGAAAACACACAGGCTTTCAGCACCGTCACTTCCCCCTCCTGCAGTGGAGGGGTTTTGAGCCGCCGAACACCCCCCCGTCCCCCTTCTCATAAAAATGAGCATGACACTGAAGTAATTCAGGGAATATGGGGGGAGTGGGAGGCTCATAACCCCCGGCACACACTTACACCACCTCGAGGCGCCGGCAGCTGCTCCCCACGGGCCGCACCTCGATGCTGTCGTATTTCGCCGGGGGGATGAAGGCTCTGGTGGTTTTGCGGCAGCGGCAGCTCAGGTTGCCATTGGCTTCCAGGAGAGCTGGAGGGGCACGCGTCTGCGGCTCACCCGTCACCTCAAACCCCACTGCCATCCCCAAAACCCTTCCTGTGCAATGCGTGTGCCCCCACATCTCACCGGGATCACCCGCTTTAAACCCTGGAGGCGGCACGGCAGGATAACACCCCCGAAAGCCTCATCCCCCCCCCGCCCCAAGCCCACCTGAGGGGAACCTCACCTGCGTCCCCGGGGCGGTGGGTCACCAGCAGCACCCCCAGCAGCAAGGCCGCCCACGCAGCCATGCCGGCCCCACCCCGGCACCGGCAGCATCCCCCTATTTGAGCCGGAAAATAGGAGAAGTGAGGCGGCACGGGCGGCCCCGGGGTCGGGGTGGTTTTCTCCCGTCCCGCTCTGTGCTGACGGAGCTCGCTGAGCTTGCAGCGCTGCCGGTCAAACGTGGCTCGGGGCTTGGCAGGGGCCCAGGCTTCCCGAAACTGGCTCCGTTTTCCCCTTCCTAGAATGCTGGGTCTTGTGAAGAGATCAGTTGTTTCCCCCAAGTTTGTTCTTAGCCCACACAGCCCCATGAGCCCAGAGGTTTCTCTGTCCTGCACGATCTGATATTACTATTTTTTCCCACAGCCATGTTGTCCCTACACAGACCAGCAGAGCTCTGGTGACATTTGCTTTTGGTCTTTTCCCCCAGAACTCTGCCACGTGACCTCACACCCATTCCCTTTCAGCCTGGATTGATTTTTAAAGGCTTACAGCTGCCTGCAAACCCCAGCCCCATCACAAACACCAGCACCTGGATGTGGGATGCGTTGGCTGGATCCAGCTCCCTACCAGGAACATCGTGGCCTCCAATCAGGACTCAGGGAAACAACAGGTTAGGATGGGAAGGACCCTCAACAAGGGGGAATAGCTTTACACTGACAGAGGGCAGGGTTAGATGGGATTTTGGGAAGAAGGTCTTCCTTGTGAGGGTGGGGAGGCCCTGGCACAGGTTGCCCAGAGAAGCTGTGGCTGCTCCATCCCTGGAAGTGTCCAAGGCCAGGTTGGATGGGGCTTGGAGCAACCTGGGCTAGTGGAAGGTGTCCCTGCCCATGGCAGGGGGATGGAACGAGACAAGCTTTAAGGTGCCTTCCAACCCAAACCATCCTATGATTCTATGTTCTGTATTACTTCAAAGCTAGGAGATCCAGGGAAATACAACAGCAGGAAAAATCCTGAATTTTATTGGACTTGAGCTCTCGGGACAGGACACGCCACGCTGTGCCACACAAACCCCAGACACACACTCTGTCGCTGAGCACTTTGCACAGAAAGAGTCACAAAGTCATTCCTAAACAAGCAGGAGCAGCCCCTCACAGAGAACGGCTTCGCAGTCCACGGGCTAGTAAATAAATGAAGGATTCAGATTAACACCGATCCAGGGACCAAATGCAGGGGGAAACACCCCCACAAACCCACCGTGGGGTTGGGGCCAGCAGTGAGCCACCCTCCCTACAGGCACTGCCAGTCTTTCAGGAGGGGGGGAAGCGAGGGCAAAGTGAGGAGCAGCCAGGTCTGCACACCCGGGCATCGTCCACCAGCCCATCTCGGGGCTCTGGGCATCAACTTCCTTAGCAGGAAACTTATTTTTTCTTCCTGCGAAAAGCAGAAGGAGGAGAAATGTGTGAATGCCGAGAAAAGCGGGTCCTGGGGGGAGGAAGCTCCTGCCCCAAGCAAAGGAAGTCACTGCCATTTCCCCGGGGCGGGAATCACTCGCTGGGACAGCCACAAACCCGGCACGGGCATGGAGTGGGGTGGTTTCCCAGCCCAGCACCGATGCACTGCTGCACCTGCAACGGGCCAACTCTGCTCCTGCCATTGCTCCCCCCCTTTTCTTTTCCTCTAAAATGTTTTTGGAGACGCAGCACTGTGCATATAAGCCAGGGAGAGCATGACCCTGGATCGTGTGGAACTTGCACAGCAAAGAGTTGCCCCTCACTGCCTTGGGAGCGGGGTCCCTTGGCCACCAGCAGCCCCCCGAGAGACCCCCAGATCCACAAGCACTTCTCAGGAGTGCAGATGTGCTGGAACGCTGTCCAAGGCCACCTGAGCCAAAGGGGTTTCCACCAGACCAACTCACGTGCTAGCGATACGCTTCAGCAGCTTCTTTACCCAAGGGGCTTCGGGATTCACACACACCTTCCCTGCAGCTCTTAATTTAATTCTGAAACGCAAGGAGAGCTCCTGAGCATTCCTGTCCCCTCCAAAGGCAGGGATTCAAGCAGCCAGAGATGACAGGCAAGAGTCAGCTTTTGCTCACAGTGCCAGAGAAAGCAGCCAGAGACAGAGGAAGCCATGGGATGGCCAGGAACAAGGAAAATGCAACACGTTCCCATGCGGAGCAGAGACTTGAAGACCAGAGCATGGTTCAAACACAGGTTTTTTTTCTGGAGATTTACAAATGTATCAGTGCTGAGCAGTTAAAGAATTCTGGGAAAATTAGTTACGGCCCAGCATTTTAAAGATGTGCTCCCTCCAAGCTGCAAACAACCCCTTCTCCAGCACGCTCCCTGCTAAGCACCAGCATGAGGAAATCACACTTTCCCTGGCTGGAGACATTCCTTTGGGTCCTGTAGCAGGTGTCCTGGGGTGCATTTCCACACCTCATATTTCTCAGGGAGCAAGCCAGCAGCAGTTTTGGAAAGGTTTCCAGCAAGGCAGCGTGGAAGCAGGATGGCGGCAGAAGCACAGCACTTACATGATCTCCGTGCGCCTGCAGGTGCTGCCCACGGGCCTTATCTCAATGCTCTCATATTTCTTGGGACTGATATAGTCCGAGGTTGTCTTGGCACACCTACAGCTCAGGTTCCCGTTCACCTCCAGGATGGCTGGGAGAGAGAGAAGGGGGCAACTTACAGACACAAACCACGCTGTTAGAGATGCAGCAGCTCCGAGAGCCAAAGGAATTTTCCCTTTCCATGTTTTCACCGACAGCACTGCAGGGACCACAGTGAGAAGCCGTGCCTCTGCCTCATTTCCCTGCTCCCACACACCTCCTGAAAGCTGAACCAGACCCTGGCAAAGGACAGTCACACTTTCTCCCTCAGCTAAACAGGCAGGAAGATCCCAGTCTCCTCCAGTCCCTGGATGCGGGTGATGCCCACCCACAGCAGGGAGCCGACAGCAAAGCCACCCGGAGCTCACCTGTGTGGGCTGAGTGGGACATCACCAGCAGCAGCAGCAGCAGCCAGGGGAGCACGGGGACTCCCATCCCTGTCCCAGCCAGCACTCGCATCCTGGCGGCAGGATCGGCCCCGGGGACGCTCTGAGGAGCCGGGCGCACAAACACCCCTATTTATTCGGGAGGGTCACACGCCGACTCAGGCACAAGGTTCACACTTGAGCAGTCAACAGTCAGCCAGCAGAGCATGGAGAGGGGTGACATCATTTCTCGGCTGCTCCCACAGCCGCCTCGGGGGCTGAATTGACAATATTATTGATCGAGACCTGCCACTGGGACGAGGCGCAGATTTGGATTCCCCACACCCTGTTTCTGTTGGGTCTGTGCTCATATCGCCCTTCACTCCCTTGAGCATTTACCCCTCAACCACACAAAAAAAGCCCAGAATAAAACCAGAGTGCCAGCCCCGGCTGAGCAGAGGGGGTTTAATGCACTCAGACATTTACATATTTCTTTCTCAGGGCTGTATTTCCCCCACGCTATTTTTGCTGCCTCTTTCATCAGCAAAAACGCCTCGCCGTGGAAAAATAATCAAGATCTCTGCTCTGTTTCTACTCAGACCCTTCAGGTCTCGTGCTCGGCTGGACTAGTAACACACCCAGGGTGGCCGCAGCAGCCTCCCATGTCCGTGGATGTCAATGGGACAGGGGCCGCCCTGAATAAAGTCTGCAAAGTCACCAGCCAGGAAGCCAAAGGGGAAGGGGGACAGGCGAGGAGGAAGGAAGAGGGCACAAGAAAAGCGATGTGGTTCGTGTGATAATGTTGTAATTTGGAGCTTTCAAATTGCATCAGCATTTTATATAGTAACAAAATGGTACATTAAAAAAAAAAAAAAAAGAAGAGTCTTCCACTCAAGCTACTCATCTCTCTCTGAAAACCTGGTTTTTCCTCTAAGTCCAAAAGTCTTGTGAAGACCTTGTTCAAGAGATCAAGGTCAAAGAGAGATGACTGAGTTTAACTCCCTGTACACCAGGCTCATGGAGAGGCCAGGGAAAATTTCCATGGGCTATTCCCCAAGTCCTACAGAAGGAACAAGCACCTTGCTGTCACGGCAGTGAAAAAGGACATGGCCTTAAAACTGGTTTTTGTTCAGTCCTTTCAGATCTAAATTTCCTTGCAGAGAGTTATTAGAAGCCCAACCTAGGGCTGGTTTTGCCGGGTTGTGGAAGGGTTCTCTCGGAAAAAAAAACAGTGGGGAAGGCAGCGATTCACCGGGAGAGATGACCAGTCACCTACACAAACTGCTACGGAAGCACAAAAGACCTCTCCAAATCTTTCTAGGTAGGAAAGGCGGAATCAACGTGGAGGCGGCGAGAAAGGAGGACTTGGCTGCCCTTCCAGGGGTTCTGAATCAGCCCACTGGTTCTGATGGGTGACTAACGGGCAGTTGAGGGGCACTGTGGGGTTTTGCCAGGAAGGAAAAGCCACAGTCGCTGTGGTGCCCCGTGTTCCTGCACACCAGTGGGAGTTTTGAAAAGGGAGAAGCGGGGTGAGGATCTGACCTGCCGCTGTATTTAAGTTAACCGCTTCCTAGACACCAGGAATTCGGAAGAGGGGCTCTCACATATCGATCTGTGGCCTCATCCAGGCCAGAAACAACTGAAACACATACAAAACATCCTCACAGCTTCTCTATTTTCTGCAGCAGCTGCGCCTTTGCAAGCAAGACTTTTATTTCAGTCGGTTTTTATCTTATTTTTATTAGATTTTTATCAAATTTCTTACACCTGCCGAATCCTTCCCCCAGCACTTAAATCGCAGCCAAAATTTTTCAGCCCGCTCCTCCCTTCCCCACAACTCACCCAGGGCTCCTTGCAGGAGAAAAAAAAAAAACAAACAACTACGGGGTTTTTGTGTTTTAAATTTCCCCCCCAAAAACCCCAACCGCAGCGAATCTTCACTGCTGCGGTTTGTGGTCCTGTACCTGCTTCAGAGACAAAGATGCCTCCTACTGAAACCTGAAACCCACACCTATTTCAGCCTCAGTGTGAAAGCACCAGAATTAGCCAAAACCTAACGAAATCAGTCCGTAATTAGGTTGGTTGAGTGACCCGTAGAGCTTACTGTCATTTACTGTCTTCAAGCCAAGGTGAACAGACTTGCTGGTGATGCAGCAAGGGGACAGAAATCTCAGTTTGGGCTCATTTTTGGTGACAGCAGAGCAGTGACATCTCTGCAAGCAGGTGAGAAACCTGCTATGGGCATTTTTAAAACCATTTGGTCTGCTCGAGGGCCAAACACAGGGAATACGGTACGAGGGAGCTTTTGAACGAGACGGGATAAGGCAGAAGGAGAAAGGCTCCGAGCAGGAACCAGAGGAACTAAGGATAATTTGGAGAGCTGTCAGTGTGACATTCCTGCCTCCCCAGTCAATCCTGAGCCAAAGGAGCTCTGTGGAGCAGCTTTCCACGGCAGGGACAGCCACAGTAGGTGTTGAGCAGCACGTCAGCACGAGCCCCGGAGCAGGGGCAGTTTTTGGGACATCCCGGCCACCCACCCCAGAGATGCAAACGGCACCGAGCGAGCCCAGGAGAAAAGCCCCGGACTGCTGTGCCAAATTGCAGTAGAAAAGCACCGTGGGGAGCACCCCGGCGCCCCACAGCCCTGCCGAGCTCTCACTCTGTTTCTGACCCGAGTCAATCCGAAACGCCGAGCCGAGGAGCGGTGTTATCCCTCCAGGTCACACCGGGAGAGCCGAAAGCACTGCGCCGCCCGGCATGGATGAGGCAAGGCTGGAGGGAGACCCGAGGGCTTTCCCAGAAAGTGCCACCGAGGCCTCATGGGCCCTGGTTCCCTTCCCACACATTTACATGTGGGCACAGGAACCGGTCTAGACGCCGCAGGTGCCGCGGAGCGCCCGGGCGCCGTTGGAGATTTGCATCGCGGTGACGGCGACGGCTCAACCCCTCGCCATGGGAGCAACGGGATGATGAGGGACACTGAGTCTGGCTGCGACAGGAGGGAGCCAGTGGACACTGTGAGCCAGCGGTGCCTGTTGACAGGGCCTTGCTGCTCTCTCTGCACAGTCAGAGCCACTTCAGCCTGCAGTTCTCAGCGTCTCCGGCAGCCGGGAGGAAGGGCTCCGGCTTTTGGCACTTCCTTCTCAGGGTAGTCAAGAAGCCATCCAGGTCTACTCACAATGGCTTAACACGCTCCTGCAAAGTCCTCCAGCTAGATCTTGCTTCACAAGATGGGAAGTTGCCACCGCCAACAACCCCCAGCAGCACCTTTCCCTGGAATACCAAGAGGATGCAGCAAGCCCACGACTGGAAAAAGGATTTAGACCCTGAGACTACCAGGATATGGAAGGAGTCACGTGAGCTTTCACAGTCAGACCTCTCGGTGCATGACAAGGACCAAAGAGATACCCAAAGTGCCACAAATACAACAGGGATGGTCTGCAGGTTCATCTCCCCTCCACGCTCCAGAGGGAGCAGCCTCCTGAAGGCATGTTCTGATTTCTGGAGCCAAGTTATGTCCTGTTTGGGCAACCTTCCCAAAAGTCCTTCCCAACCTTCCCAAACATTTCCCAAAAGTCCCAGCACCAATCTCCCAGGAGTGCTATGGCAGAGTCTCCTCCCCTTCTCCTTGGAGTCTGACATCTTGATAAATGCAGCTAAAAGTTTGGTTAAACATTTTCTGTTTTTCCAGTTATTAGTGGCTTCCACTTCAGTTGAGCCCATAATTAAGCTGTCTCCACATTACTTGGCTTGCAGAATAACCCAGAGCCATTTTTTTCGCTCATGTCCACTTAATGCTTTGAGGCCTTCCCTTATCCTCTTTTTGCCAGGTGCCTCCCCACTTGTTCTTCCCTCGGGGAAGATGCTTTCCCCACGTTTCACCCACAAGCCACCACAGGAGTAGCTGTACTTAGAAAAGCCCCAAGCCAAGAGCGACTGTTCTCCAGCAGCGAGTAGAAGTGCACATGGTAAGGAGGGGAAATCCAGGTCTGCACTGAGAAGGAAGCTGCAATACTAATGTCTTCTGGGGAAATGAGCAGCCCTCCCACCCCTTGGAAAGCCCCTTCTCAAGCTTTCCTCTTGAACTCAGTACCCCTTGAATCAGCACTTTGGACACCAGAGCCTTGTGCCCAGAGATGCTCTCGAAGGAGACAGAGAAACCTGAGCCCAGCTTCTGCTAAGGACAGAAGTCTCAGCGGGAATTGATACTGAAAGGAGCTGTCTTGGGCTGAAATAACCCAGTTCACGTTTGGAGGGTATGAAAGGAAGGCAGGTCAAGCACACAAGTCCTGCTTCATGATGGAAGGTCGGCAAGCTCTGGCCTGCCGGGTGGAAGTGGGGAGGGAGATGAAAGGGCAGCACTCAGGGAGAGAAGAAAGGCTTCGGGAGACACGTGAAAGTGAAACCAAGAAGCACAAAGCCATAAAACCCATGAAATCTGCTTTGATCTTTCCTCAGCTTTTATCTCGCTTGTCGCTCACGATGCACGCCCTGGAAACTAATAAGGCCTAAATTAGAGTCAAATCTGCCGCAGGGCACAGCCGGGGGCTGGATCCAGAATGGCCCTGCAGCGTTTCGGGCATCTCCCCTCCCTTCCATACCCCCACCCTGCCAGCCCCTCACAGACACTCACTAGAGCATCTCCTGGCTTGAGGTTTTGTCGTGCGAGAAAAAAGTTTTCCATCCCAAACCCGAAGCTCCCCGCCGCTGCTAATCCACTGAAATGGAAAAGGGGGGGGGGAAAGCCTTTTTTACCTAACAGACTCATTTTTCAGGGGTGAGCAACAAGAAGGTTGACCCAGCGAGTGCAGCTCGGAGCGGAGACCACTAGAGAGCAGCAGACACCAGCGTTGCTGATGGCAGCCGAGCAAGGGAAAACGGGGCGGGAAAGGAGACTTCCAGACGGCCCGGGATCTGCCCAAGCGTCCAGTTGATCGGTAAAGGATCACAATCCGCGGTGAGTGAGTGCACAGAAAAAAAAAGTTAAATCCTTGCAGGTGTTACACGTGCCTGCTCTCATCACAAAGGTGTGTGTGTCTGGGGGGTGGTTCGCTGAAAAGGCGGCTTCCAGAAGTATTTCTGAACCACCAGCTGCGAGTTTTTCCCCCAGCCCGTCATTTCTGCTCACGGCTTTGCACCAGAGTGGGGTGCCCAAGGAACGGCCGTGGAGACGGGATGCAGCCAAGAAGGACCAAGTGGCTGGGTGTTGGGGTGGGAATGAACAGGGGAAACTCAGACCTGGGGAAGGAAAGGGAAGGGAAGGCAGGAGATGAGATGAAAGTAGGGCTTCCTCCTCTCCCAAAACGCACAGGTTGGTGCTCTTTGCTCAATTCCCAGGCAAGAGCAGTAGCAGAACTGGCTCGTCTTGATGTTCTGCAGCAAAGCAGAGTTCAGGGGAGGTTTTTGGGTGGGGAGAGGCACAGAGGCATCCTGGAAATCTAGAAATGCAGGTTAGACCCTGCAGACCCTGCAGCAAGGTAAAGGGACCTTTGTCTGAGGGAGGAGGGAGGAAGATGCTGCACAGATCACCCTGAAAAAGGAGGAGGAGGAGGAGAGGGAGATGCCTTCTTTCTCCTGCGTGGCTGGGGAACTGGATGAAGCCAGCACCACGCCCGTTTTTCCAACTCCAGAGATTGCCAGAGGCATGAAGATGCAATGCCTTTTTAGCATGTGTTCCCTGGCTCTATTCCCGGCTAGAAAGCTGGGAGGTTAAGTAATCTTAAGCTGAGACAGGAGCCTTACTGTTCAAGCTGCACACCTGGAAGCAGCTGGAAGCTGTTAGTGTCACGGGAAGCCAGCATGCCAGTCGGGAAACAAAACGGCTGGGGCTTCCCACTGGGAGCAGGGGGAGAACTGGGGAGCAGACTGCCTGCCTCCATCACTCCTGTGATCTCACAGTGTTCCTGGGAGAGCACACATTTGGGATTTCTTTCTTGAATCCCAAAGAGGAGCCATGGTGGGATCCAAGTTTAAGGGAGCTCAAGGCAAACATCTTCCCTAATTTCTCCTGGGTTTCTGCTTGTAAGGGAGTTTTGCATCCCATAGAGATGCTTCCCCCAGGACACTGTTGGATGCTTATTTGCTGAAAGGCAACTCGGGGACAGCCTGCAGTGTCACAATTCCAGAGAGGAAAGGTGGAGGAGGGAAAGACTGTGGAATGGGGCAGCATTTTCCCCAGGGTTTGGGCAAACTGTTCCCCAGGAAGCATCCAGCCCTGGGGACTGATATAACTGTCAGACAGGCTGGTTATGTCTGAGCCTGGCTTTTCCTGTCTGGTACAGCTGGTTATCATTCCAGCTGGAGGGGAGTGATACTGGGAAAGTCACCCCATGGGACTGGAGGGCATTCAGCTGCTCCCCGGAGAGCTGCTCCCCAGCTTTGCAGGGAGTGTGGATAAAATGCATTTCCATGCCAAACATCTTCAGAAACTGGGATTTTTAATACTTGGGAAGTATCAGCCAACACAAACTAATGCTTTAAGTCCACCCCGCTGCTTCGACACTCACCCAGGGTTGGGAGGCAACTGCAAGGGACCCTCCCCAGTTTGCTTTGTCATGCTAAAGGAAACGATGTTTATCTGCCCCAAACTCGCATGCATGGGACTGAGAGACCGACAGCAACACAAGAACGTGATTCACAGCACATTTTCATCGAGCCCTGCCTCACCCACAGTGTTTTCTGTGCTGTTGAATCAGCCTGTGGAAGTGTTTAAAGGTCACAGTGCTAAATGCCATCTAAGTATTTTTGCTACTCCGACTGTATCGGCCCCAGGATTGTGCCTGCCCTGCTTCAGGCAAGGAGAGGAAAGCTGCTGCATCCTGCCTCTGATGCCTCAGGATATCTGATGATGTGCAGGAGGTCACACAGTCCCTATCCCATCTCTCACACAGCTCCAAGGTGAGGTGTCCCAAGTCCAGTCACACCTCTGTGTCACCTCCCGCCTCCTCACAGGTAATGCCGCAGCTATTTGCCCTGCCCAGCTGATATTTCCTCAGTTCCTGAGCTATTTTCTGAATTGCTCGAGCTATCAGATCGTTTGCATAAACAGCAGCACACTCACACCCTCCCTCCCTCCCTCCCCAGCCTCTCCTGAGGTTAGTCACCGTCCTGCCTAACCCCAGACTAACCCGCGGGCAGGGAGCCCACATTTCTACCACACCTACGGAAAAAACCTTCTTTGGAGGTGCACGTAACCACACACGGTAAGTTCCTGCATTTCAGGGTCACAACAGAAGCCCCACAGCAGCCATTTGCACATTGAATCACAGAATGGTTTGGGTTGGCAAGGGACCTTAAAGCTCATCCAGTGCCACCCCCTGCCATGGGTAGGGACACCTTCCAACAGACCAGGTTGCTCCAAGCCCCGCCCAAGCTGGCCTTGGACACTCCCAGGGATGGGGGGGGGGGCCACCAACTTCAAGTTACAAGTACTTAAAATAGGAGTAAAACCACTGTCCTAACCCCAAACCTGTATTCTGTAGACAGTGTTTTCACTGAGGAAGACAGGCTGGTTGAGAGACACGGTGGGAAAGCTTTGTGTGGAAAAAGGAGAGTCCTGACTCTGCTCCTTCCTGCACTCATTCTCACCTTATTCCTCTACTTCCAGCATGACAAGACTGGTCAGGTAAACAAAATCATACTCCTCTCTCCAGAAAGCACAAACAAGCAAAATCATACCCGTCTCCCCAAAAAGAACAACCCAGAAGAAACAAGGCACAAGCAACCCAAAAGGCTGTTGCTGCAGGTTCACAACAGGGTAACAGCTGCTCTCCCCATTTCAACTCCATTAGAGAAAACAGGCTCTTCCCTTAAGACCATCTTTTCAACCACTTAGAAAAGTGCTGTGTTGGCACAGAACTCTCTAACAAAAAGAGTAAATTTCAACTCAGCTGCTTCCAAGACAAGTTGTACTGACACCAGGTATTATGGCAACACCTAAATAAAGAGAAAGGCTCCCCACTGTGCAGAGACTTCTACTTGCATCTGAAAGAAGGTGAGGACAAGGCATATTCCTGTGAGCAAACAAGTTCCTGTTCCAGTTCAATAGGAGCCACCAGCATAAACTACTAGTAAAACAACTGGAAAAGCTGTGTGTACTTACATATGGGAGTCTGACTGCTGGAGGAGCCACGAAGGGAGAGCCCTGTCACCTCTGCAGCCAAACTGTGCTTCACAGTCTGCTGAGAGACGTGGCACTGGGTCTCCTACCATGAGCAGGAAGCTGCAAGGGAGTCTCTACACCTGGGCTCAGCTAGGAAATACCCAATTCCCTGTAAAGCATTCCCACCTGGGAAGGCTGAGTGAGGGGGCAGCTTGTTTGGGTGCCTTCCTCAGCTGCCTCGTGATGGGCAGCAGGGGGAGTTGGGAAAAAGAAAAATTAATGACATTTTACCCTCTGAGTCCTTTCCTAAAGGCTTCTGCCATGTCTTAGTAAAATCACCAAATCACTGCTGCTTGCACAGGCACAGGAGTTCCCTGTCATTCGTGTCCTGCTGCTCTCTCCCCATTTTGCAGCAAAGCTTTTTAGCACGTGCCAATCCCCCAAGTCAGAAATTAGCTTAACCATTAAATTTGTGCCCAAGGAGCCAAAAAATCCAGGATTAACAGGCTCTCCTCTCTCCTTTCATTCTGCTTACACACTTCCAGTGACCCATTTTACACAGCCCTGAGGGCTGGAGGGGCTCTGCAGCCAGACTTTTCCTGCTTGTTCGTATTTCCACACAGATGCAGGGCTGAGCTTGTTTTTCCCTAACCATGATGAAGAGGATGCAGGGTAGTTTCTGACTGTTCCAGCTGCTTTGTGGCAGGTTACCTGGGACAGATGCAGTGAGAAACAGAGATAGGAGTTCAGAAAACTGATTAAAACGGACAGGAGGTGAAAAAATTCAAACTGCCCTTATTCATACCTAGAGAAAGCTGTAGCAAGATCTTGCTAGGAAAAGCCCTCCTACAGGATTAGCCCTGCTCACAGGCTCCCTCTCCAACAGAGGGGCTGCCAGACTCAGGTCACGTATCCTTCGTCCTCAGTGCAATAAATACCCCAGATAATGGTTTAAAACAATCCCCTGAAAGGCTGCACATAGAGGCTTGTCAAGCCTCGAGCACCCTGCAGGCTGCACTTGAAAACCTCTGTCCTGGACAATTTATCAGTCTGGGAGGTTCTTTTCTTACCCCCACCCCGATCTCCTTATTTGCAGGTTGTTTCCACCTGTGGAAGTTTCCTTTCTGCTGGTGCTGTTGAAGCTGAACCCCAGGAAGAGGCTGATTTCCATCCAGTCCACTACAAAACCCTTTCTCTCCACATTGACTGTCTTCCTGCAATTTCTTCTCTACATGAGAGCATTTCCCTGCCAGTTCCCATGAATTCCACACCCCTCATTTCCTCTAACCTTGCTCTTGCCTCTCTACCTTCCCACCCACACCTATTGTCCCCCTCCATTAAAAAATAACAGACAGCCACAGCCCCTTTATATTTTATAGCATATCTGTGGTCTTTGTAAGGCACTTCAGGCATTTTGAGAGTTTCAGAGCACTTGCAGGGATAATAATTGTCCTGTGCTCTTACCCAGAAGGGCATGGAAATGCTATCACAAGGTTCAAATAAGTCAGCACACTTAGATACCTTTCCAAATGAGTTTGGAATTTATTTTCAGGCCTTTAATGAGAAAATCATATACACAGAGTCTGACTTCTTTTCTCTGGCCTTGGTGGAGCAGGGAAATGAGTTCTCCTAAACCCTCATTCCCTGGAAATTGTGCCCCAGCCTGGATCCTCCTCCCTGCACATACAATCAGCATCACTAGTGAGCTTTAAAATTGCTTGTGGTTAAAGATAAAATGGTCAGAGATTCTCCATCTTACACTTTGTGATTCTTCCTTCTATCTGTCTGCTCACAACTTGCTGTTAAGACACAAGGTCTGGCCACTTACTCCTGGCAAGGTATTTCCACTTCTGAAATGGAAATTAGGAGACTAGCCCAGAATCCAAGTGTGGATTTGAATTTCAGACTTCCTGAAGCTCAGGAGCATTCTGACTTGGTTCTCTTTTAGCCCACAGTAAAACTTTGCCTTCTTGTTTCCAAAAACCTGTTACTAGAGATAAGAACTTGCTCAAGCAAACATTTGCAAAACTCAGGTGTTGATTAGATCTTTTACATCCAAAGTCTTCCCTCTGGGATAACCCTAAGGATGTACAAGACCTGGGTTTCGGAGCTCATAAATCTCCCCGACTCCTTTGGAAAGCAGAGGCAGATGGAAAAATCACCCTCTCTGCACGCAGCAGGAAAAATGCTGCTCCAGTTTGGCATCCAAGTTGCCTCCCTAGATCACCTCTGCCTCCTGAGGTTGTGTTTGAGGCACGGGGAAGGGGAAGGACAGAGAGGCGTGCGCTGATGTCAGCTACCCGAAAAAGGACTTTGACCTGCAGGGCTGCCGACCGAACACCCCCGAGGAGCAAGGCATTCCACAGAGCCTTTTATGTGCCTCTTGTACACCCCTTGAGGGATGACAGGGCGCTGTCACGTACTCTTGCTTACTAAAATCCAAGTCACTCCCTGCTCCCAGCTCAAGAAGTGATGCCAGAAGATATAAACTTGATCACAGAGCAACAATATCGAGCGATGGCCAGCGCTGGCTGAAGGGCCCCACAGGGTGCAGAGTCTGAGAGATGGGCCTGGAAGGATCTAAAGGAGGCAATAACATAAAAGCTTTGACCCCAGTGAAGCAGAAAATGATTTCTGACCAGAGCCAGCATGGCTTTAACCCTCTGAGGACTCGAAGCTATGCAGAAAGAGTCCAGCCCTGTGACTTCAGGTGGACCTTTTGTTAAAGAGATGAACCCCAGGGGCATTCCGAAGGCAGGCTTCCATGGCAACTGTGGGAAAAACCCATTAAATATGGGTTTTTTTAGCAGGAGAGTTGGTAAATTCTCCATTACACCAAGTCTCTTCCAACAACTGTGGCAGTACTGAAAACCTTTCAGATAAACCCCGATTAAAATGTACATCAGCACAGGCAGCACAGTGTAAATAGGAGTTTATTTAACAGTCAAGCCTTCAGCTGCTTCCTACAGAAATCAGTCTGCAAGCCCTGGTTCCTCACACATCCCACCTTTCCACAAGGGTTCAGCTGATTTATCCTTGACAACCAAGAACTTCAGCAAGGAGCTATTCCTGGCTTTGTTCTGCCCAGGGGGAGCAAAGGAAGCCAGAGGTTCAGGAACACACAGGAGGTCCGGGAGGAAGTGTGGGACAGAGGAAGGAGTTGCATTTGCCTTTCCAGGCCCGGGACAGAATTTCTCACCACACACTAATCCTTGACTTGACTGGGTGGGAAGGAAGCCAGAGCCAAGCGCTCTGGAAATCCCATCACAAGTGTTTCCTTCATTTAGATGTTTAATAGTGCTCACATCCCTGATGAAGATGTACTTGCTACAGCCAAAGAAAACCCCACCAGCACTCTTTGAGGGAGAAATTAAATGCTTCATTAATTCAAAAATGGTTCAGATTGCAAATCAGAACCAGAACGTACAGGTCTAGAGGCAAGATTAGTAATAATTCATGAGCAAAATGCTATGTTTATGCAACACTAAGGATGAGATTTTAATTGCTTATTACTCTAATTGATTTCATTCAGTTGTTATGGCAACTTTCTCCTTTTAGTAGGTGCACTACTAAAAGCAGACACGGGCTCAGGCCATGAAGCACGGTAGTGTGTGACGCTCCACAGCTGCACCACATTTTGAAATAAATAATTCTCATTGTCCACTGAGGATTTACTGACTCACATTTTGTTGGGCTTCAAAGGCCTGACAGCCACGGGGGATCATAAGAATAACTCACCCCCCTGTTAGTGCAAGCACAGAAATGGCCCGAGATCGTGAGGCAGCGCTGATGTTCAGAGCAACTGTTCCCTTTTACTCTGTGTTTCAGCCTTTCACGCTACAGTCAAGCACAGAGCGCTCCAAGCTCTGACAGGAACATCCTTCTTATTCCATCAGAAGCAAAAGGGGGAGCTGTTAAGGACCAGGGTCTGAACACACTGACTGATTTATTCTGAATGGTTTATTGCTCCGTGTCACTTGTTATATGTCATCGGGCGGTGGGGAAGTCAAGCTCCCTGTTTAAAAGGCCATTATCATTATTTAATTATGGAATGGCAACTCACTGGGAACAGAAATGGTTCCACGACTGATCCCTTGTGGCCCAGTCCAGCCACAGGAGAGCAGAAACCCACGTGAACCTTCAGCACTACACTTCCAGTAGGTTCGGCAGCACAGGCAATCACATCCCAGAAAACCGGGATGCAGCTGGGAGCTGTCCCGGGGGATGGCTTCCCCACACAAGCATTCCCTCTCAGCCCCCTCCCACCTCAGTTATGCAAACGAGCACGTATTCCAGCCCTGGAGCCTGCAAGCCTTCCAAGCCCCACCACGTGGTACCAGCAAGCCCCAAACAGCATTTAAAGCCGTGCACTCCTCTGCCATTAAAAACAGGCAAAACAACCCCCAAAATTCCCGTTCTTTGAAGGGAGCCAGGCAAACCCCCTCGGAGGGATCCGCAGCCACCTGACCCGGCAAAAATCAAAGCGGAGCCTAAATTATCAAACCACATTACGAAACCTGAATTATCATCACAGAAGTGAGCCTGACAGCGCTCTTCCAGGCCAGGACGAACTTAAAAGGGGCTGAATGGCACACCTCGAGCTTCGGTAACCTCCCAAGCTGTGTAAACCCAGGGATATCGCCCACGGCTTCCTACCTTGCTCGAGCCCACCTACGCCGCGCGCGCGTTCCTGCCGGCTCCCGAGCGAGGCTGCACTGAGGTGACCCAAGTGGGCACCTTTGAAGTGGAAGCTGAACATCTCTTTCATGTTCAAAGCAGCCAGAACACCAGACAGCGAGCAACCGGTGCTCTGAAAACTCGGGAGCAAGCGCTGGCAGGAGGCACAGTTGCATTCTGTGATCAGCTCCCAGTGGTACGTGCGAGTTCTTTATTAGTCAGAAGGGGCTTTCACACACAGCTCCCCGGGCCAAGCGTCCATCCCTCTCACCTGTTCCACGTGGGAAGTGAGAACTCCTGTAGTGTGTTCCTGTGTTTAAAAAAAAAAAAGTAGGAGCTATGAAGGCCATGAAGAAACATCCGGGGCAGGATTTCCCTTGGCAGACGGGCTCCCCTGGCACAGGCGATTCCCATCCGGTACTGCAGTCTCTCCCTTTTCTTCGCCAGCTGCTCACCAGCACTCCTGGGGGATCTGGAATCCAGCTGCAGGATCATACACCATGTACAGCACGAAAAAAAGTGACCAACCACCACTCCCAGCAGTTAACAAATACAGCACTTGGTTTATTTTTGTTCTCAACTGAAACAAGACTCAGTAGGTTCCTCACCCAAGGACTCCCGAAGGGAGCAGAGACTTGCAGCAAGAAGTCTTCAGAGGTACAGTATTTGTATCATACAGAGTACACAATAAATTACTATCTACATGCCACAGACCTACAAAAAGTTACATACAATGTAAAAAAATACAGTATTTTCTGCTCGGTTTTTTAATTTTAAATTTTTTTTTTCCTGTACATTTTTTTAATTTACATTTTCATATACATTTTTTGTAAACTTGTTTTGTTTGTTTTTAGAAAACTGAAATCACATAACAGTTATGGACTTGAACAGCATCACTCTTACCTTCCTAAAGCAACGCCTGCACCTACGGAACAGCTTTTTAGCTTGTTTGCTCCTTCATTTCTACTTTGGCACCACCACAGCCTCACACCGTGATTCTGAGCTCGTTTAATCCGCTTTAGCCGTGCTCTCACCACGGAGAGACACCATCATACTTCAATTTGTGCTTTGATAACACAGTTCAGAGGAAAAACCGTTACATTAACTACTTCACCATCACATTTACCTGATATTACTGCATAATACCAACTTCTCCTGCACTAACTGCTTCACATCAGCATGCAAACAAGTCTGATTATGACTCAATCAATAACATGAATATACTGAAAAACAACTACAAGGGTTAAATATTCAAAGGAATGTAGACTTAGCAGGGTTTACCAGGTTAAGAAGTCTAAGCTAATAGCATGGATTGACATGTTAGGATTGGAAAGACACTGAAGTATACAATGTGGATTTCAGGGTAAAAACAGCCGTATTAAAGGAAACATGAAATTACTCCTGGCCACGCACTTTGTACTGTCTCAGTGAAAACTAGATTTGACTAGAAAACTCCTGCTGACCACACACACTCCTGGTGTGAAATAGGGATCCCTGAAGTTAATAAAAGCCAAGCTTCAAAAAATTGCTACTTGGAGTACACAACTCAAGACCCTGCTGAAAAGGAAAAGCAGTTTGTGTTTGGCCCGTTGGAGAGTAAATCATTCCGGCCTGGCACTATGTACACACACCATTCCACACAACCTACTCAGCCCGCTGGATCTAATCCCACCGCAGCAGGGAGTGGAGCTGCCCTCAGGAGGGACTCCAGGCCAACCTCCTGCTCAAAGCAGGGTCAAAGCTGAATTCAAGCCAAGCCCGGGTGTTTGTCATGCTGAAACCCAAGAACATCCCAGGACAAGGACTGCACAGCTCCTCCTGGGCCACTCCCATGCTTGACTGTCCCCATGGAGCACATTTAAATTCCAGGAAAGCCTCTCACTCTTGCTCCATGCTTCTCAGTCAAGACCCTGAAGTAAGCTCAGGTGTTGAGCTGCTGAGGGGTTTGGACCACCAGGTACAGGGCTACATTCATGGCTGCTGACAACAGAGCTATACAAGAACTTTTTTTTTTTTTGCTGATCTGGGGACCTGAAAGTGTTTTGTTTTTAATTCCTTAAAATTACAACAACAAGAAAAATCAAGGCAGGCATTCAAAGCACTGATATACCACAGCAAGTCTTTGCCTTAATACAGTTTACAGATTACCACCTTATTTATTATTGCCAAAAGACTCTATGGTGCATTAGAGATCTCAACCTAATACAGTCCAGATGTAATGCTAAGACCCACAGCTGAGGGTTTGCCACTTGGGTTTGGGTTTGAGTTCAAAGAAGAAGGTGCCTTCCAGGTCACTGGGAGGAGAACTGCTCAGGCTTTCCTCTCCGCTGCTCATGTCTTCACAGGAGTCTTCACTGGAAGGAACAGTGGGAAAGGTCATTTTAACAAGGCCTAGTGACAGGGAGCTGCCATGAACGCTACAGGAAAAGGAGAACTCCCAACAAATGAACCGGGTGGTGGCAGTTTTACCAACCTCTCGCTCCCGTTGAAACATCCCCCCTCCGGAATCGTTGGCAACTCGGGAACGCTGTAGTAGCTGTTCTGGAGGTTCTGGGCTGTTCGTCTGGAAACAATCCAAACCAGCTTCTTGTGGTCAGGCTTGCAGCACTCAGGGGAGGAATAGTCTGCCAGGCATTTCGAGACCAGCTCCCTCCAGTAAAGCAGGTCACCATCACTTATCTGAAAAGAAACAAAACCCAAAGAACTTATTTAGCCTGTTACGCACGGGCTCTAAAGATAACCCCTCCATTTCACCCCCCCGGGAAAAAACATCACTCGAGAGATAAGTGAGTCATGACCGTGATACCTTTGTCAAAGTTGCTTTTGAAGGTGAACTCCCACCAACTCCTACACACCTCCCAGACAAGGCCATGTTCAAGTCTGAGTTGACAGTTTGCCTGTCAAGTTGTTAACGTTTTCATTATCACTTCCCGAGGATAAGTGAAACAGAGGTTATTCCATTTTAAAATGGAATGAAAAATTTTAAAATTCCTTTTTAAAACGGAATAATACTGTCCTTTAAGGAACTACTTTCACCCCTCAAGAAACTGGGGTTGTACAACTGCTGTCTTTCACACCTGACCACCCTCTGGGTGAAGAACCTTTCCCTAATATCCATCCTAACCCTCCCCTGACACAGCTCCATGTTGTTTCCTCGGGTCCAGCTATTCAGGAAAAAAAAAATAACCAGCCCAGCAGTCCCAGAACAGACTGGAAGTTTCTCCAGAACACACAGCCAGAGCTGCACAAGTTCAATCAGCTGCCTGTTAAAGCACGCAGTGCACGGGCACCAGCTCAGCAGTTCTCCTGATTTTATACATTTTTTAATTGCTTCCTTCAGCTGATGCCAAACTGAACCTCTAAAAACACACTCAGGGACCCACTTAAGGGGTCCCTTAAATGTAACATCATCCACCACTTACAGTGTCAGCCCCAGCAACTGGACAAACAATCCACTGACAGTATTTACCTTTGAATGCTTCTGAACACGCAGAAGGATCTCCAGCAGCTCCACAGATTTCAACATCTGAACTTCCAGAGTGAGAAGGCACAAGGCCAAGACAGATGGCTAAAAGGACAAGGAAACAGCACTCAATATAAAAAGAATCATAACCCTACCTAGAAGTTAAAGAAAACTACTTCTACTTACTTTTGCTTTAGAGAAGACCAGACGGCAGTTGCAAGCTTTCAGCTGTGCTTCCAACTTGTCCAGATTCAATACTTCTTTCCTGTGAGACACCCAAGAGGAGGAGGAGGAGGTGGATCAACAAGCATTCCATTGTCAGGAAGTAAAAAAATTGAGGAGCTGCCTCCTCTACAGCCAACGCTGTGACCCTTTGGGAGGGAATCAGGGGGGCAAAAAGGGCTCACCCACCTTTCTGAGGTATGACAGAGTACAATAGTATGGTACAAGTGCAAGAAGGTTAAGGCAGTAGTAGCTTTAAATTCAAAGTGCAACTTTTCTGAAATGATCTTTTCCATCCGTTTCAGGTCGGACACAGTGCATTTACATTGGCTGATGCGGATGATCTCGGGAGCAGCGGGGATGTTGCATTCCTCCTCCACGACACGGGCGGCCAGCTGGATGCAGCAAACTCCAATGCAAGACAAGTGCTTTGGCTTCACCTGAAAAAGCACAGGAAGCACTGTGAGTACTTCCCTCCCCACGAGCACCCTGATTGCACGGCAACAGCGCCCGGAATATTCACAGTTCAACAGCCAAGGACTCGCTTATCTCAACTAAACCTGGTGTCAGCCAGCTCCTCCACCGCCCCCAGCCAAAAACCAGTTGCAGCAGTGCAGCTGCAGCACATCCCAGCTGGCAGAGCCCACCAAGCAGCATCGATCTGCCAGGGCAGAGGAAGTGAAGTTGGAGAGCTGAGCAGCCTCTGTTCGGGCCGTTCCACATCACTACACAAATCCACTGCAGTGAGAGCTGTAATTCCTCACTTCCCCGAGCGGCAGTGCTCACCTTCCCTCACTGACAGCCCACACGGATCCAGTCTGAGCCTGTTCCAGGCAGCCCCATCCCTCCACAACTTGCTCCTGCCTCTGCTCTTCTCTCCCACCCATTTTGTGCCACCTCAAGGACAGTCAGAACCACAAACCTGACGCAACTTCAGTTTTTCTGCTGATTTAATAACAGGGAACTGCTTTAGGTTCAGATTTCCTGCCTTAAACCAGCACAAACACGATAAAAACAACCAGGACATTTATCACTTGGTACCAGTTCCAGAGCTAAGTTAAGCTTTAGCACAGTACCCAGAAACAGTCTGGAAGACAAATAAGTTTGTTTTTCTTAATTCCTCCTTTCTTAAACATCTACATGGCAAAGGTTACAGACTTATTAGAGAAATAAATCAACCTGCTACTTGTCTTCAGAGGTAAAAGAACTGTATTCCAGGTTTCCAAAGGAGACTCCAGATCTGTTGCTAGCACAGAATGAATCAACAGCCACACTTGTACCTTCATAAGGGCCAAGAATCTGTCCAGGATGTTGACAGCCAAAACAAATGTTTCGGTTGCAAATCCAAAGAAGTTGGTCAGGCTCCAAAGATCTTCCACCTTGGCATTCCTTTGTCTTGGACACAGAGTGTTTTCATTCTATGGCAAGACAGACAAAGTCAGGATTATTCTGTGGCAGCAGCAGCAGTGACCAGAACCACTCACTCCCTGTATCATCTTTTATTTATATCAAACAGAAGCAATTTTTTTTCCTCAGACACTTTTATTTCACTTAACTTTAAAAAAAAATTTAGACACTTGAGATTCCAATCACACCCAAGGTACAGAGGTTACAGCCAGGTCCTGAGTCTCACCAGAGCAACACTCAGCACAGCCACGTTTCCAATTCTTATGTAAAGACATATTTCAGACTTATTTACCAAGTGCGGGCATACACAGCGGCTCCTGACCTTAGAGATGACCACAGAGCTGTTTGCCTGCTCGTCAATATTTAAGGAACAACAACTCTGCTTTCACAACAAACAGGCAGCCTCGTTTCAGGGACTTGTTTTTGTTAAACATTAGGGCCCTGCACCCCCCAGAAAACCTCCCAGGCACCCGACGGAACGCAGCCTTCCCTGAACTCCGAGGAACTTTGGTCTTTTACGTGGAGATGTTTACGGTCAATTTACATTTTGCTGTCAAAGCACTGAGCGCTTCTGGGTTCGTTTCCCCAGACCTCGCTAATGAAAAGCCGCTTGACATCCCACCTTCCCTGCGGTGGCGGGAGGCTCCCCTGATGAAAACAATACAGAACCGCTTGCTCCTGTGCTCACTCTAAACCTAAACAATAAACACTGAACGCCCAAATATTTTGCTTCCCCTGTAGGTCGCAGCTCTTGGAAAATGCAACGTTAACACCTACGAATGAAAGCAGAGTTAAAACAAAAGGCAAGCGGCGTATAAGGAGGAAAGAATTAACTTTTCGCAGGTAACGCACGTCCACTTGTTACCTCGAATTTTCTTTAAAACCACGCATTTTCTGCCCCCACCCCCCTTGCCAGCCCAGCGGCCCGGGCCCTCCTCACCCACCTCGGCGGCGGCCTCGATGAGGCTGAGCCCCTTCTCGCGGGGCTGGAACCGCCCCTCCAGCTCCAGGTGGAGGTTCAGCTGCTTGAAAAGCCACAGCGCCTCGCTGCCCATCTTCCCCTTCCTCCTCCTCCTCCTCCTCCTTCCCCTCCGCACCTGGGAAACAAAGGGGCCCCGCAGGCCGGGGACGAGGGGGCGCCGGGCCCCCCCCGCGGCCCTTCAGCGCTCGGGGAGGGGGAGGCGAGCCCGGCTCCCGTCACCGCGCGGACGGGGGTGGGCTCGGCCGCTGGCCCCGCATCCAGGCAGGGCGGCCTAGACTCCCGCGGGGAGTCACGGCACCGTCACGGCACCATCACAACACCGCCCCCGGCCGCCACTGCTGCAGCCCCCGCCCCGGCCCCGCTCCAAGATGGCGGCCCCGCGGCCCCGCCCACGCCTTTTGTTGTCCCGAGCGGAGCGATTCCCGCTGGTGAGGCGGCGCGCGGAAGACAAATAGTCCGATCACACCCGCGCGGCCCGGCGGCGCTCCGAGAGTTCCCGGAGGTCCGAGAAAGGCGCGGCGGCCCGGCAGCGCTCCGGCTCGGCGGGTAGCGGGGCGGCACCGCGCCGCCCCGGATGGACGCCGAGGCCGCGCGGAGGGACACACAGAAGGGCCGCATTGCGCCTTTAAAGGGCCGCTAGCGGCGCCTCGGCCGTTTTGAAAAGACCGCCCAAATGTCCCGCGCCCTGATTGGTCCGCCCCGCCCCGCGGGGTGGGGGGTGTGTTGTTTACTGGCGTCGATTGGCCGCCGGCCGTGGCCGGGTCTCTCCTGATTGGTCGGGCGAGTTCTGCCTCTGCCTCGCCCACAGCTCCGGGCCCCGGCAACCGCGAGGGGCCCGCGCGCGCCCCCTCAGGCCGCGGCGGGTCCCGGCGGGCACCGTGTGACACAGAGCTCCTGTGCCCCCGCACCCGCCCGTCCTGCCTTATCCCGTGTCCCCGTGCAGGGTAAGGACGAGTGCTCAGCCCCCGCGGGTTTAATGTGTATCTCTGTGGGACCCTCCTCCTCGTGCTGTTCCTTGAGGCTTCCAAACACCCGCCTGGATTTTAAAACCCCTCCGCGTCCTGCTTCAGATCGACAGGTTTGCGTACAGCCTGGTGTGGCAGAGTTTTTTGGGATGCGCACTTCCAAGCTTCCCATCCCCGTGGAGTGAATCCAAGGCTCGGTGTGTCAGGAAGGAGATGGTGGGTCGGCCACTAAGTCAGAGGCTGCATCAAAGACCTTCTCAGCCTGCAGCTTGACCAGATAAAACAAAAACCCCATCGTCTGGAGGATTTGTGGGGCTGCCCCAACGTGCTCGTGGATAAACACAAAGGGATAGATGTCCTAGGACAGACCCAAACCACAGCGACTGGCTGTGTGTACACACTGGAGACAAAAGCCTGTGGAGGCGGCTCCAGCAGATTAGGACTGGGTTTGATCTAGTGAGGTTCCACAGCTCCAACAAACAGAAACTGTTTATGAAATGTCTCGGTCTGGAAAAGCAAATCCGCCTTCTCCACCGAGCCGTCAGCAGCATTCCCCTGCCAAGCGCTATTTCGAGGCACAGTCCCTGTCTGCTCTGCCAGCGATGACGGCCAACGCTTCCTTCAAGTTTATTTGGATGCCAAGCGCTCCAAGATTCCCGTAAACACGCGCGACTTCTCCTCAGGGTAATTCCTGACGGGGGCCAGCGCTCCTGTAGGTACCACCAGCTGCACCCGAGCATCCCTCCCATCACACGGTGAACGAACCGGCGCACCAGATGATTTCTGGGGGGGGACACACAAAAGCCATTGTAGCTTCTGAAGTGGGAGCTGTGGATCTGCTCCAGTTTGAAAAATGGTTAACAATTGTGAGTGGAACCAGCTTCCAACTGGTTCCATGCAGTGACATCATCCAGGTGACATTTACAGGATGAGGCTCTCGGCTCCAGTCTCTGTTCTCCAAATGCCCTGGGCGGTCACTCCTTTTATTTCTCCCCCACATTCTGAAGTGTACTTTGCCGCCACAGAAACGGAACATGGCTGTTCGTCCTCCTCCAACATAGTGGAACATAAGTTCCAGTTTACCTAAAGGACAGAAAAGGTTCATTTTGCAAGCACAGAGCATGACAGCTCTAAAAATACCAATTCAGACACCTACTTGAACACATGCATTCCTTTCCCTTTACTAATTTAAACCTAATAGAACACACTGAAAAATTATCCTTCAATACATCACGTAACCTGAGGGGGGAAATCTCTTATCAGAGCATGGCTCACTTCCCAAAGCTGGGAGAGAAGGATCCCTGCCTCATCTTTGTTCCTCGGTGATTAACTCATTTGTTGCAAACAGGTGAGTAGGATCGAGAAAAAAACCCACCGAACCCCAAGGATCCTTATCGTAAGTGATGGACTCCAGCTTTGGGATTAAAAACAGGCAAAAGGAGTCTGCTCCCTGTGCTGTCTGGACCTGGCAGAACAATGGAGTGTTGTGGGCAAAGGAGGAGTCGTGGTGAGGTCAGGAAACAAAATCTGTTGTTGTTTTCTTTTTTTTTCCACTTATGCAAGGAATAATTTTCTTTCAATGTGGCATTTATTTGGGATCCAGGGGAGTGTGAATGTGGGGGGGAGGGCTTGAGAAGTGTTTTCAATATTCTGAGGAAACACAGTTTATCTGTTCTGTAACATGCTGTGCTTTAGAGAGCAGCAAGTCCTGCCTGACATTCTTTGGGAACCCAAAGATGCATGTCCCATTAAACTGGGATTATTTTAACCAGCCTTGCTAAACTGCCTTCCAGTGTGGCTTGGCAAAACTTGTCCTGGCATGTCTGCACAGCAGTTCCTCGGGAATAGTTCTGGATGGCTAATGGCTGTGTATTGACTGGCAGGGGATGATATCAGGGACGCTGACTGGGCGCTGTGGCATGTGGATCTCCACACCGAAATAGGATTACAACCTTCCTGATTAAGGGACACAGAGTAATTAACGCTCCAGACACAAGCAGTCTGCCCACCCTGCCCACCCACGGAAGGAAAACGGGGGTCACTTGGAACAACAGTTCCCTTGAACCACTCAACCAAAGAGCTCCACACCATTTATGGCCACTAATTAATCCAAGTGCTCCACTGCTGCCCCATTACCCTGATATGGAGGACAACAGCAGTGCTGGCAACTGGAAGGCAGAAGTCACAGAGTTGCATTTCTGTACCAAAATGCACCTATTAGAAAACAGATACAGAGGCTCCACAGCTTTGTACATGTACACACAGGTATGTATACGTATCTGAGAAATGTTTTGCAGATTCTGTTGCTTTTAGAAGCAGTGGGACCGGTGCCTGGGGATACAAGCTATCAAAAGCCTCTGCACGGGCTTCCCCTCACCAGGCCCTTTGGGAAGAAACATTCAAAGAGATGAAATGATTCATAGGTCTGTCAGAACTTAAAACCTTGTCCCCCAGACAGCAGCCCCCGGAGGGAAGTGGCATTTGATCCTCCAGTAGCCATAGGAGCAATGTCCCCACCGGTGCAGCTCCTGTCTGTCCAGAGGAGTGTAATTCCACACCCCTCACCTCGTGCCCATGGAAGTCAGGCTCAGCATTCATAAATAAATGAATTTATTCAGATTCATTACATGCTGCCCACAAGAAAAAAAAGAAGAGACAGGTTTCCCAATAGAGGAATAATGTAAATAGGAGGTTGGTGTTGGGGAAGAGGTTCACTGGCCACACGGACAAATCCAGAGTCTGTTAGTCCCAGAGACCACACCCCAAGTTTCCAAACAGCTCTTGGAATAAGGAAGGGAGAGGGCAGAAAAAAGAAACCCAGCTTGTTTGCTCAGGAGACTTAGAGCAGAAAGCATTTTGAGCTGACAAGACCCAAACACAAATCAATGGAAACTTAATAAGTTTAGGACAGACTGTAAGTTTTCACTTAAATAAATCTGCCATGTACTGATACCACATACTCTGCTTACCGAAAGTAAAAGCTGCCTTATTTATATAAATACCTCTATACCAGCACAGCTGCACCACAGTCCTGGGACAAGGCTCCCAAGATGAGATTACTAGAGGAGAGGAATCCAAAAATGTACTAGAAAATGTCCTTATTCCCAGTGGCTGGCAGAAAACCTGCGAAACGCAGCTAAAAAGTTCAATCGCTTGTAGTGCTAAAATCCCGAATCGTGAAGGAAATTCCAAGTCTTCACTGACACAAAAGGATTCTGTTCCAGAAATAACACCAGGGACAGGCCCCTGTCTATTATTTCACAGCATGGAGCGAGCCCATGTAGGGTATGCTGGGAAGCACAGAATTCCATGATCCCTGATACTGAGAGAGAGTGAGGAAAAGCCTGGAGAGCGTGAGGTGGCTCTTTGGTGAGCCTGTGGTGTCACAAAGGCCTCTCTACACAGAGCTGGAAAGATCTGGAGCAAAGAGCCAACAGTCCAGCGCAACCTATATTTTTAACATCATCCAGTCTCGTTTTGGAGGCTTTGGAAAGGGCTCTGGCATAGGAAGAGGAAGGGGGAACGTCACCCCCAGCGCAGTGCAAACCCTCACGTGCAGACAGCACCAAGGGGAAGGGACTCGTGGTGACTTCACCAGGGCCACGGCAAGAACATCTGCTGTTTTGTGGCTCATGGGTTGTTGTTGTTGCCCCACCTTGCTGAAACTCTGCTCTCTGGGCACTGAGAAAAAGGGAGGAAGCAGGAAAGACTCCAAATCTGTGACACACTTCAGAGCTTACCCAGTGACTGCAATTATTATTCATGACTTCTGTAGGGGGTGGGTTTAGGCGCCCTTTGTCTTAGTCCTCCCCGATTCCCATTCCAGCTATTGCCAGAACCCGGTACTGCTTCTCCAAGCCTATTAAAATATCTGTCCCTGCCCTTTTTTCAGCTAATACTGCCAGATGCACAAGCCCATTTTCTGCAGGAGGACGTTGCAGGCAGAGTTTGATGGGCAGCTGGAGCTGCAGCCCCAGTCCCGCTCCCCCTAACACTGTTGTGCAGCGAAGGGAATCTCTGAGAAGCCAAGAGAATGACATCAAACGGCGATAATTTGCCTTCAGTGCAAGTTAAATTGTCTGAAAGGCAGCTGTGTGTTTCAATAGCCTTGTGCTTGTCCAAGCATGACCACAGAACCAGCAGTTTGCTCAGAGGTCTCCTTTCATAACCATTTGTTACTGGAAGGTGCGTTTAATTCACTGTGTATTTCTGTCACTTATTTTAAGTGGGTTCTTTTATTTAATTGACAGGATAATTCTAGGCAGCGTTGTACTTACAGCTTTGGAAAGTTGGGGTTTTTTTCCTTTTTTTTTTTTGGAAAGGTAGTTGTGCATAATTGCAGGAGGCGTTTTCAAAATCATAGGGATTCTGCATAAATGGAATTTAAATTAGTCATTAAAAGTTAACCCATGGAAAAGAAAAAAAAAAAAAGAGAAGCAGTCACCTTTCTGCCTGTAGAACCAGGCAGCTGCTGAGTAAAATGATTTGCTAGGAAGCACTCAGTTATGAGGGCTGGGAATGGATATTGTAAATTTATTTTATGATTTAACACTTATTTTCTAATTTAACATTTCATTTTCTATAACTGGGATTAAACTCTAAGAGGCCCGAGGTCCCTTTGCACAAAGAGTCCACGAGACAATATGAAGATACTTACAAAACAAAATACTCCTTTCTCTCCTTTACCACAGTTATTTAAATTCTTGTATGTCATTTCCTAAAATTGACTTCTTTGGGACAATGTCCTTTACACTTTGCCTAGGGACAATCACTCATTATAAATACGAAATAACGTCAACCTGTATGTTCTTCCCTTTATCAGACAATACAAACACAGACTGTCACAGATGGAAGGTTTTTTCCAACTGTAAATGCAAGTAATTGAGTCTGGAGAAGTGGTTATTCCTACTCAAATACTAGAAGCTGGAGTACTGGAATTCTTGTGGAGTCTGCTTATCTTATTCCTGTGCCAGTAAGGAATATTCCATTCCCCCCCCCTTGCTTTCTAAATGACTACCTTTAGTCATTTCATGTCCCTTGGTGCATAATGTCCTTATTTCCCAATAATTTTATACTTTGTTGCACGAGAGGAAAATTGCCCTGTGCTGGTGTGAACAGAGAGGTACAAATTTCCACGCCCAGTCCCACAGATGTTTTCCAAGGAACAGCTGCAAGAGCATTTCCAGCATAGTTGTGTCTTAAGCTACCGTATCCAGGCACGTTTCACTAACATCCCCTTGACACTTGCCAGAAGAGCTAATTCAGATACACTTTCTCAGATGCACCCTCAGTGAACACGATCCTGATCCACATGGAAAAGTGAAAATCACTGTTACAGGGCGGCAAAGGATCCACGGGAAAAGGCACAGCTACAAGTGGCACAGCAACACCACACACTGGGCAAGGTTATGACCTCCTGCAGTGCTGATATCAACTCCCCAGGACATAAACTACCCACTTATTAACGATGATGTCTACAGTGCAGTATAACCACAGTCAGCTGATTAAAAGCAACGGAGAAAAGGAAGGAATTTTGATGTTCTGGAAGGGAAAAGTGGAAGAAAACCTGTATATTAATTGACACCCCCGTGTCATCCACGCTCCCAATACTAAAAGGTAAAATGGGGAATGCTGTTGAGGAGGAGGCACATTGCTATCTGCTGTTGGTGCTCCTGCATGCTGTGACAGCCATTTCTGACTAATCATCTATTTTCTAGGAAGAATGCTGGATTTACAGGTGCGATCCCCAGGGAAAAGGGACACAGTCTGAAGGCATTACTGTTACCGAGTGACATGAAATAGATTTGGAATGGAACACGTTCCAAATAGGAAAGCAAACCGCAGGAAATAGCTGTTCTGGTTGAGAAAATTGCATTATGGGGCTGTTTATTTAGTAAAACTAAATCAGGTAAAAAGGTTAATTTAGTGCCTGCAGTTCTCCTCTCTGAATTAATCACTGAATGAGGTGAAAGAGGTGCTTCATTTGCTAAATGTGAGCACGTATTTCACAGCTCCGGTGGAAAGCAGAACTGTGTCTCGGTGTTTTGAGAAGCTCCGTGCTGGGGACAGACAGGGAGGGAATCTTGTGCAGCTCAGATGCAAGGGTTTGTTTCCCTAGTAAATAATTTAGATTCCTGCTGGTAGGAAGAGCAGGGTGGGAACGGCTACGAAGTCCTCAGAGGCCGTGGGGATGTTCCACTCGAGGTGACACTCCTGTAATTCTGCTGCAGATGGTTTCTGAGGTCAACAGCCTTTAACAGCTGCGGTGCAAATCCACATTTGAGCTCAGAGAAACGAAGGAGCCTGCATCTAGCTTCTTTTTGTCCTTTGCCACATATTCTCCAGGAAGACAGGATTATTTTTTTTCAAAGGGCACCTAATTACTGCCTGTAGGAACAAGCACGGCCGATGTACTTATAAGGCAGAGCAGCCTAATAATTTGTATATTCTGATTTCCACACGGCTTACTGGGAAAATCAGCATTCCATTGGTTCATTCATTGCACAAAAAAGGGTAAGATTTTTCAAAACTAGCTAACGATTTTGGATAGTTCAGTTCTCACAGAGATCAGACAGTTCACTGCTCAAACCCATTTCATTCCTCTGGGAGAATTCCTATGTGCCAATGATTTTTCTTTGACGAGCACTTCCTCCCTGGAAGCTGAGCAAAGCCTTGCCAGGTCATTTCACCATAAACTATGTTTTTAGGATTCTCCTTGTTACCTTCTGCAGCTTTTCCCAACATTCCACACTTGCAAACTGTGCCTCTCACAAAGAAAAGGGAGTTTAACTTTCTTTGCAGCTTTTGGAAAACCAAGAAATCCTGAGAGTCTGTTTCCATTATTTTTTTTTAAAGATTCTGTTCTTTAAACCAACATCAATATTGCCTCCTCTGGGCTGCTCAAAGCCTGCTTGGATCATAGGGTAGCAATAAATATAGATAAGTTATGTAATGACTGGAGCCAAAGCACAAACACAAGGAAAACCACAGGGATAACTGGATAACTCTGTCACAGAGCGTACCTGACCAGCTAAACCCAAACAGCAGTTGTTTTTACAGGTTTGCATGTTTCCAGCCCCTCGGGATATTCAGATTCTTGACAAACTATTTGAATGTAGCCTCCCAGCCTGCCCAACACGAGGGTGAATCTATCCTTGCTGTGCAGCTGCTGTCTGCACACAGATTTGAACTCCTCGAGCTCTGCGAGCCCTTGCTGAACTTTGAGTGCACCGAAGCTGGGTGGGTATGAAAATGAGCCTTAACCTTTGCATCCCTGCGTTTAACTGACTGGTCAAAAGTCAGGCAGGGAGCAGCACTTGGGTCTCCACAGCACCACACAGAGCCAAACCACAAGACCATCCGTTTTTTTTCCCTGAAGGGTGTTCAAAAATAGACAGAAATGTCTGCTGCAAGGATACACAGAATCGTAGAATGGTTTGGGTCGGAAGGGACCTTAAAGCTCACTCAGTTCCACTTCCCTGCCGTGGGCAGGGACACCTTCCACTAGCCCAGGTTGCTCCAAGCCCTGTCCAAGCTGGCCTTGGTCACCTCCAGGGATGGGGCAGCCACAGCTTCTCTGGGCAACCTGTGCCAGGGCCTCACTTCCCTCACAGGGAAGGATTTCTTCCCAATATCCAATCTAAACCTAATATCTTTCAGTTTGAAGCCGTTGCCCCTTGTCCTGTCACTCCAGGCCCTTGTAAATAGTCTCTCTCCATCTTTCTTACAGGCTCCCCTCCAGCACTGGAAGGTCATAATTAGGTCACCCTAAAGCCTTCTCTTTTCCAGGCTGAACAATCCCAATGCACATGGACACCTCCTGTCCAGCCTCTCATCCACTAGCACCCCCAAGTCCTTCTCGTCAGGGCGAGATCCCTTTTCCACATTTCAGTTTTTGGCTGTGAACCCCTGCAACCAAAGTGTTCTCCCTTGGCTGACATGGCCCTTGGGAGTCCTTACACTGCTCCAAGACATCCAGTTTTTGTCCAGGGCATCAAGTCCAACGCAGAACACCTGCCTGCCGTTGGACAGTGGCCGTGCTCCAGGTGTGCCTCATTGCAATCACCAAGGTCATTTCTTTTCTCTAGGTTCAATGTTGCCTCTTTCGGTCTCTCCCTGGACAAACACACGGAATTCTTGCTGGCTGCCTCTCTCTCTTTCCCAGCAGTGTCTCTCTAAATCCCTTGGTTGTGGTGACTGCCACAAACCACCAGTGGGATCTTGGAAAACTGCCACAGCTTTACAGACTTCTTAAACGCCGACCCTTAAGCAACGAGTCGCAGAAGAATTAGAATGGAATTGTGAAAGCGAGATAAAATTCTGGTGGGACTTGCCCTTCTCTGCACCTTCTCAGTCTGAAAAGTCAAGATGAAAATTAATAGAAATGGAAGGGAGCAGCACATGGCAGGCTTGGATTCCAAGAGCAGTTCACCCTATGCATAGAGGGGTTGCCGCAGCAAAAATAGCCCTTCATTTCAGCCTTACAAGTTACTAGGGAAAGGGTTAAAAAAAGCCTGTGACAGATGAATTTTTAGCAAACCGATTCAGAGTTAATTTGTCAGGAAATAAACTGAAAAAAAAAAACAACTATGCTCTCTCTGTGCTTGATTTATGTCACTGTGCTTACTATCTCTAGAGGAAATCCTCCTTTGTGTGCTGTCAGAACAGCCAGTAATTACAGACACTGGAAGGAGTTTAAAGAAAACGAGTTGCCTTTGCTCTGAACTTCTTGCTTTTATCTGTTCATTTCAACCTCTGGTGGTGTGGCAAGATTCTGACACTCCTCACCATGCCAGGATTTGCATGCCAAGTATTTATTCTGTTCCTGGTCTCTACTGTACTGTATTGTAACACAGTCCCAAACGCATTTAAAAAAAAAAAAAATTAGGTTAGAAAAAAATTTGGACATTCACAAGTTTAGTTGTCCAGTTCTTAAAGAATAAGTGAAGGTGTAAGACAACACCTCAGCTTCCCTGGCATTCATGCAGTCAGTGGGAATGGCAGCCTGGATACGAGAAGGAAAAGTGCAGTGACACCCTTTGTGCTGGGGAAAGGCCTAAGGAAGCAAATAAAGTCCAGGGCAAATTCCTGTTTACATTCTGCAGGGAGGGCAGTAAATAAGGGATCTCCATGGAATAAACAAGGAGGTCTGTCCCAGCACACGCAGGCTGGGAGACACGGGATGGGCACAGAATAGGCGAGAACTCGGCGCTTTTGCCGAGGGTCCACACAAGAAGGGGTTTAATTACAAACAGAGGCCCTTTCTCATCGCTTCGCGAGTGTTTTACACGCAACTTTAAACACCTTCCCCCGGGCCGGCTCCGCTCTCCCCTCCGCGCTCTCGCGAAGCCGCGCACGCGCGCGCGCCGCGATGCCTTCGCGAAGCGACCGAGACGCGCGATTCTTCCGCCAGAGAAAAGAGTCCCTTCTCCCCTCCCCGACTTCCCCTCGCAGCCGCCCGCCGGCGGGACCCTCACCGGGCGGCGGGGGGGAGAACCGGGAGGGGAGAACCGCCTCCAGCCGCCGGCGGCCTCCGCCCCTCCTCACACGGGGCTTTGTCCCCTGGCGGCGGCGCTGAGGGGAGGCGGTGAGGCGGCTCCGCGCTGAGGGGCGCTCGCGCCGCCTCGCCGGCGCTTCTTCCCCTCCTACCCCCCCCTCCCCGATCCCCCCGGGAAGCGCCTGGCTGCGGGCTGCCTCTCGCTCCCCCCCCCCTCCCTTTTCATTTTTATTTTATTTTATTTTATTTTAACCCCCTCCCTCCCTCCCGGGCGGCGGCGGCCCGCCTACCTTTCCTCCCCCCCCCCCCCTCCAGCCCCAACCTCCCCTCAGCCTTCTCTCGCCCGTCATGGCGACATGAGGAGCCCGCCGGCCGCCGCCGCCGCCCCGGGCATGGGCCCCGCACGGTGCTGAAGCGCCGCGGAGGAGCCCCGGCGCCGCCGCCCCGTCATGGGGTGCTGATGGCCGGGCCCCGCCGGGCACCCCGCCGCCGCGCAGGGGAGGTGAGAGCCGGGCGGGGACGGGGGGAGCGGGGACGGGGGGGCGAGGGCTGCGCGCACGGCATCGCTCTGCAGCGCTGGCGTTATAAACGTTTTAATTTGTGGTTACAGACGCGCAAAGCATCCTGCGAGCGGTGCTTTGTGTGTCCGTGCGGGTGCGGTGCCGGTGCTGGTCCCCCGTCTGTGCCCCAACTGTGACTTTCTGGTGAAGATTTAGAATCGCAGAATGTTGCGGGGTTGGAATAGACCTTGAAGATCTAGTCCCAAACCCCCCTACCATGGGCAGGACACCTCCACTAGACCCGGTTGCTCCAAGCCCCGTCCACCCTGGCTTTGAACAGTGCCAGGGATGGAGCAGCCGCAACCTGCCTTGGACAACCTGTTCCGATGTCTCACCACCCTGACAGGGAAAAATTTCTTCCCGATAACTAACCTGAATTTCCCCTCTTTCAGTCTGTACCTATTACTCCTTGTCCTGTCACTACAGTACCTGATGAAGTCTCTCTCCGGCTTCCCTGTAGGGCCCCGGTTTTGTTCTGTTCTCTTCACGTACTTCATTTGCAGAGATTAAGTTTCCTTGAAGGAAGAGCAGCGTTGCCTTCTGCAAATCCATCTTCAAAGGGGTGTTCCGTAAATTCATTTCAGGGGTCAGCTGAAAGGGGCGAGATTGCCATGGGTTGTTTCATGCCTGTGGTAAAAAGAAAGCAGACTGGCAAAAAAAAAGTCCTCCTGAAAACTGAACGCAGGAAAACCTGTTCCCATATCCTCCCCCTTTTGACCCTGTGAAGGAGGGAGAAAGGAACAATCCCTCATTTTCCTGCTCTTAAAAATCAGGGTGTTAAAAGACAGACTGTTTCAAGCCTGAATTTAAAAAGGCTTTTCAGCATCAGCCTTTGTCTGCTCCCAAACATTCTTTCCATAGTGCGCTGCAACAGCCAGTGCATGGCACAGCCCCTTTTAAGAGACAGAAGGGTGAGATTTTTTTATTAACCAAAATACTAAAACTGACCAAGATGGATGTGGCCCTGACACGCTCTGGAAAGGGGAGCGTCTCCCCTTTTCCATGCAGAGGTGACAGCTTTGATTGTGCCCCCCATCTCTGCCCTACTGCAGGTACATCTGGAGCCCAGGTTAGCCAAGGTGAGGCTGGGGAGGAGTTTGTCTTCCAAAAAGCAAATCACGGCATCTTTTCCTTGTCTCGAGGGTTTGATTTTGGATCCCTGCAAATGAATCAGTTTTGGTTTTCAAGTAGCTTGGCTGGCTCTCCTCTGTGCCTACACAGACCTTGGTGTGGGGTGTGGGAAGCTGGTGTTTTGGCTTCTCCCCAGCGGGAACTGAACTTTCACATGGTGTACATATACATATACTTTTAATTATCCTTCACCCCGATGCAGAGCTCGCGTGTAGTTTGATGTGGCAGAACTGACCTTAGATGCTCCTTTTACTGTGTCCAATCTGTACTTCCAAATCCTGTGCTTTGTTTGCTCTGGGACCCTACTTAAAAATACTGATGTGAACTGGCAAGAGCCTTGCTGTGGTGGGACCATCTCCTTGGTGGATGCCAGGCTAGGATGTCCTGGGGCTGCAGCCCATGGACGTACATTTATCAGTTTAAATAGAGGTCAGTCCAGGCACGAGGCTGTTCGATGCCGCTGCCTTCGCTCCTGTCGCTGCCCCGGGAGAAGCTTTTTGGTGGACAAAGTGTTGAGAGCCTTTTAAAGCTTGGAGCATGTCCCCTGTAATTACAGTCCCTTACCTTTTCCATTCCAACTCTTCTGTGCTGACCTGCTTCTCAGCAGAGCTCATGCAGGGACTGAAGCGAGGCCTGGAGCAGTGTCCATGTGGTGGAAGATGCTTCCCCTTGCACACCTGCAACCGTTCAGTGGTTAAAGCATTAATTACTTTTGACCTCCTGCTGAACTGGATTTTTGGGAGCACTTACATTCACGGGTCTAATCTTTGTGTTTTTACGAGATGAGGTTCAGCACATCTGTCACGCTGATGGAAATGAGCCATCTGAACCGGGCGATGGAAGGGATAGATAAGCAGCCTGCAGTTTGTTTCAGACAGGTTTTAAAAAGGCTGGACAGGACCTCAAGAAAATTAGACATCATATTTTGACTGCCAAATTATAACTCTTAGGACTCCACTGCCCGAGCAGGGAGCAAACTGTGAGTGAAGAAGACCTGTATCTCCAGATGGTGTGAAATGTGGGATCTGAATTCCTCCCCTGCAGGATGTACAATGAGTGTCTAGAGCTGACCTGCCCAGGAAGCTGCCAATTTGTGCCTTTTTTACTTTGCTCCCGTGACTCCGGGTGCAGGGGAGGTACTGACCAAAGAACCACCAGGGCACTCCAATGAAGCAGCAGGAAATCCAGGCTTGCCATCGAGGAGGTGGATTTCAAGGGGGATTCTGGTTCACTGAGAACAGTTTCTTTGAGATTTCAGCACAATAATAGCTGTTTTCAGAGGCCAAACAAGCACAGTGAAGTCATTGAGGTGGAAGGAAATGTCAGGTGTCTCCTGTCTCAGTACGGAGCAGATGTGGTCTGACATTTTCCCTTCCTGTGTGTTTGCTAACTGCAAATATTACCAAGACTGATTTATTAACCATATTGGCTATTTGCACTTGCTATGCCATAAACTCATGTAAAAGCTCACTCAGGAATGACATGTTACTGCAGATAGTCTGTATTGCTCATCAGCCCGGACATCAAACATTTTCCTTACCGGGGTGATGGGAGGTGCTGGATGAACCCATCTGCCAGAGGCTTTTGTGCCTTTTTGGTGGTATTTTGCTGTATACCTCAAGGTCCTGTTTCTTGGCTGGGGTAGCCCTTGACTACAGCGGTCTGTCAGACAAGACCTTGGCTCCTAAATGCTTCAGCCCTTACTTTTTAACAGCTTGCACTGTGAATGTTCAAGTTTAAGCACTCCTAACTGTGGCCATGCAACTACAGAGCCTGCAACTGCTGTAGTAATACCCTGAGCATCAGAGCCAGCTTAGTGTGCGTTTGTGAGAGCCCTGCAGGTGTGTGTGTCTGTGCCGTGACAGGAGCAAGGCGGGATTCACCCGGCTCACGTGTGGCTGAGCAGCGGGAACGCTCCGGCTGCCGTGTCACCCTGCCGCAGACACACCGCCCCCTTCCTCTTCATCCCCCGCCTCCCGGAGTTCCTTTCCCTGGCTCCATTTATTTTAGGCTGGGGACTGTTTTTAGGCTGTCCAGAACCACAGATATCAAAGCTGTTACCTTCGTACTCGGAGGGCAGGAGAGATAAATACATAGGGAAGAGCCAGGACTGTGCCTGTGCCATCCTATTTTTGCGGACAATTGGAATTATATCCTTTTCTGTATTGTCTCAACAAGAGACTAATTAGTCAGCAAGCTTGAGCTCCTGGAGGATAATTAAGCTTTATAACTGTGGGTTCTCTTTGGTTGATGAGAAAGAGAAGACAGTACCCTCAGAGCCCAAGAATGCTGCTCTGCAGCTACTGTGCTGTACCTCATAATTGATCTATTGTTTCAACAGCAGATAATTCCTCATTTCCTCATAATTATCTCTTTTTACTGCCTCACACTGTATCCTGATATTAGCTGTAATCACTGATAATTTACCCCGAAGCCAATCAGAATCTGCAAAGCAAAATATTGGCCTTGGTGAGCACTTAGGCTTTCAGACGAAATTCCCTTTTGTTGTTGTCAAGAGGAATCAAGCCATTGTAGTCAGACATTTTTTGGAAGTGGGTGTTGAACTGGGTATAAACTTGTTTGGTTTTATTGCTGTTCATTGATGTTAATGACCGACTACTGCCGAAAGACAAAAAGAGCTACTGCTGAGTCCTGTCTCTGTGTTTTTGCCCACAGAGGCATTGTATTTATTTGGTTTCAGAGGATTATATTACTCAAAAGGTGGTGCATGATGCTTTCAATTCCGAATGCCTGTTGGCCCTCGCCTGTAGAGAGTTGGCTTTTATGAGCTTGAAAGCCTCTGGCCCTATTTTATGAAATTACTGCTCACCCTCATACTTTGTGAGCTTGCTTTTCCTTGGAGTGACTTCCTTCAAGTTACTGTTGATTTCTACCTAGTTATATTGGTGGTGGGAGAAGTGAATCATGCTCTGCCTGTGTTGCTTTTAGGAGACTGGCAGTGAGACATTACATAATGCCAGGTTTGGTTTGCCCCTTCTTTATTTCCTTTTAAAGCCTTCCTGCTCTGCTTTCAGCAGTTGCTGCCTGAAGAACAGGCGAGCTGCTCTCAGTGTACTTGTCACCCCAAGTCCTTTGTTCACCAGCCTCATCACTCCCATAGTACCTGCACTGCCATACCTACTTTGAAGCCCTCTGTAAAATTTTGATCAGACATTCAAATGGCAGAGATACCTTTGCCTGGCCTGGCAAGGTGGATCCTGTCGCTCCCAAGCAGGTGCTGCACCACAAGCAGGATTCTGTGGTTGTAGAACCTCAAACCCTTTCACCGAGACTGGTTCTGCAGCCAACTGGTGGCCAGCGCTGAGGAGAACATCACTTAGGGCCTAAGAAGCCTTTGTCTGCCTCCCCTGGATCTCCGTAGTCATTTGAATCACCCCTGCAATCATACACCACCTGCCTGGTGTGGCCTGGTTTAGGGGCAGGTAGCCCATACTTTTTGCCCAAATGCACAGGTGGCTCCCCTTTAACAAGAGTGGTGAGCCTGTTTTGTTGTTAAAAGCCTTTAGGTGGGGCACGAACTTTCCTTTTAGTGCCAGAAATCACCTGCTTCCACCCTTTCCCTTCTCCAGACACTTACATGCTCCTTGAGGATGGAGGTGGACACTGCCTGCTTCTGTGTTGCAGAGGGGGGCTGAGGCTCTCCCGGATGCTGAGTCCCAGACAAGGTCCTCTCCTTCTCCCATAAAGCTCCTCTGCTGTTGTTGTGCAGCCTGCTCGCTCCCTCCTAAAAACTCTTCACTCGGCGCCACAGCTCCTGCAAGACAAAAAAATCCTCTGCAAGGGAGAGGCCAAACTGCCCCACGGTGTGCCACACCAAACCTGAGACAGGTTATACTGGAACAGGCCTACCTGAGTCCCTCCTTCCTTCGTCACAACCTGCAGAAAGTAGTGGTGCCTCGAGTTGCCCCTTATATAGCCCTTGCCCAGGTGCTGCTAACGGGGTGCCTCACCCTCCCTGATTAGGGGGCAGCTGGTGATACTCTTTAGGAGCTGCTATGGCTCCCTCAGGCCCATGGCCTGGTGGCTCTTCAACAGCAGCACCCTCATGTTTCTCAGAGGGTTCCCAGGTGTTCCTTTCCAATCCTGGATGTTGTCCCCAAAAGAGCCAGAGGGTCCCAAAGCAGAACCCAGAGGCTGTTATGTAAACCTTGGTTGGTCATCACTGGGAGCTGTGCTTATGGTGTACAGACAGCTTGGTACAGGGCCAGCCATGGCTTTCTTGGATTTATTTAGGCTGAAAAAACCCCATAAAAATAATAGGCATCATTTCAGCAAACGCTCATTGTTCTTTGCTTTATCCTGGTGCTTCAGTTCTGGACAAGGAGGTGGCACCACCTTTTCAGCATGTGACCACTAATTGTCCCCGCCCTTGATGTGACACCCCAGTGCACACAGTCAGGCTCACATTCCTGACCTGGCAGCAGGGCTGTTCCAAGCCTTGGGATCTGCTGCCGAACAATAGCAGGGCCCATTCCTACCAAAATCAGTCTTTTGGCTGATTTTAATAAGCATCGTGAGGAGTTTACATTTTCCTTTGATTTTTAGGTTCAAATAAACCAAAATCTCGCAGCAGAACTCATTAAAATGTATTGAGTTTCATCTCCTCTTTGCATCAAACACATCCGTTGTGCAGCTGGAGCTGCTCTCCCAGGGCTGCATTCCGGCTTTACCTTTTATCCCCAGTGTGCTCGATATGTTTCCACACGCTGCCCCAGAAGGGAGGGGAGCTGTGATTCAAACAGCTTGTTTGCATCACTCGGGAGCTGTGGCACGGAACATTTAAGCCATTACTGACCAAAGGCCTTTCTGGGCAAAGGCTGCTTGAATGGGCTCATCTTGGCAGTTGTTAGGCAAAAAGCAAATGCAGACCTCCTCCTCCTCCTCCTCCTCCCCTGGCATTTCCAAACAGAGCCGTTAGAACAGGGAGTAGTTCGGGCATGGGTCTGGAATCATGCCCATCCTGCCAGGAGGGAAGAATGGTGACACTGTCTGAAAGTTCAGGCAGGAGTTCATCTTCTACCTTGTTTTTTAAAAGGCCCTACTTTGGAAAATACCATTTTAGCTTCCCTTAAACAGCAAACCCCTGGTGTCAGTCACGAGGCTGGTGGAACAAAGTAAAGCAAAGATTTGTTAAAACTGGTCCTGTTTGTGGTGCAGCCCTTTCCAGAGGGCTCCTGCTCCTCCTTCCTTGCTGCTAAATGGACCCTGGGATTTCTGTTTCTAAACAGACTTAAAACTCCTCCCTTCCCTCCCATCAAAACATTACTCTGCCTTCTCTTTTTGCTGTTGCCCACCCGTGGTTTCAGCTGGCAGGTTCCTTTAAGATGTTTGGAAAAATTCATCCGTTTGGAAAACCAGCACTAAAATGAGGTCAGCTTTATTTGCACTCCCAGGAAAAATCTGGTTGGAGGAAAAGAAGTGGCGAGCATATGATGTACGTGAGCGACGCTGCCAAAATATCTCACAGGCTTGCCTTTGTAGCAGGCTGTGGGAGTGAGCCCGGGGTGAGTCACACAGACAAGTGGCAAGGGCCCTCTTCAGCTCCCAGCCTGCATGAAATTACCTCTTCCCCAATTTAGGCTTAGGCACAACTCAGACCTGCCGCTGGCTGAAGGTGCAGTATCCCCTGCAGGCTCGTTTAGGTCTGACACTGACACATTCCAGGCTGCTTCACTGCAGGGCGAGGAAAGAGTTAAGCTTGAGAGAAAGCCCCGGGTACTAAAATTAACATCTATCCCAGCCCCCCGCCCACAGCTTTGAAATTTCTAATCACAACTTGCAGTTAGAGGATTTCTTCTAGCAGTAGGTTTGGATCCTTTGAAATCACAGATGGCTGGCTGGAGCTCCGAGGAATTCAGTCTCCTCCTCTCTTCCTTCTGCTTTGCCTTCCCCCCGCCGCCCAGAAAAATCTGTTTGCAGGTCAGCTGTAAGATTTTATTGTTGCTTGCTACAGCTGAAGCAGATTTGGCTGCTGGTCGCTGACAAAGGTCTGCAGAAGTCGGTGGTTGGGCTCTACTGGAATTACCCCTGGTGTTCAGAATACCCACCTGGACCGATGTTGTTAATGTTTCCAAGTTGAGCTGTGTTAAAAAAGCAAACAAACAACCTCCCCAAACAAACAAGAAACAACCCACAACCAAAACCAAAGAGGTTTCCCTTACTGCTCTGGATGTATTGGCACAGCTGAAGGCACCAAGATCAGGAACTGTGTTAGGAGCTTGTTCTGCCAGTGAATGTTCCTGTGACGGCATCCTTTGTCTGCAGGAGGCACTTTTTATTGTCAGTGCAAGTGATTACAAAGCCTAAAAATAAAAAAGCCCTCCTATTTTGCATCCTACACAAACGCATCCCCAAAACCATAGAGTGTTTCTGTCCAGAGAGCCGTCTGCCCCAATTCCCCCAGAAACTGCTTTTGGAAACCATAGCCTGCAGCACTTTGCAGCCTAAAATTTCTCCTGGGGAAACTGAAAAGTATTTCTTTTAGTAAAGTTAGCTATAAACATGGACCAAAGAGAGATCTTTATGAGGTGGGTTACATTCTGTGGACCAAGTTGGGCTATTTTTAATGGATAAGCAGGTGATTTTTAATGGCTCTCACAAGTGAAAACCTCACACCAGAGTTTTGACTCTCAAATTTCAGTGCAAGATCCGACCTGCAGCTTGTGACTTCTTAGGAGACGTCAAAGCCGGTGCCTTGACTTGGCTCACTTCTCCTTTATTAACTTCCAAACTGCTCTTTAAGGGGTTTCAGCGGAGCCACTTGACCTTCCAGTGAAGATTAAGAAACCATAGGCACTGTGTGAGCAGTGGTTTAAAAACTCCCAAAGTGACCACAGGGAAAAAAAAAAAAGGCCAAACAAAACGCCACCACCGTGGAGCTGAAGTTTAATTTTAAATCAGGGAAACAGAAGCAGAAAGCTGGGCTGAGGTAGTTCATGGTGGCTGTCCCAGCTTGGGCAGCTCCTCCAGCCGTGGGTCTCAGAAAAAGGAGGGAAGCTTTTGGCTGGAGCACCCTCCTACTGTGTTCTGAGAGGTGCTGCCGCACTGACAGGGATCTGTGCTGCTGGTGTTGCTTTTCTGCACTGCTCAGGTTTTATCATCCTGCCCTGAGCAGAGAGAAGAGCCTCCGGTCCCTCTGTGATCTTCACACGACTTCCCTGTGCTGGATTTTGGGAAGCTGTGCCGGCCCTCCCATTTCTCATCCTCTGGGATCCCGCTCTGCCGTGCCTCCCTTGTGTTTTGGGAAGCCTGCATACATGTGCTGGCATTTTTTCCAAATGGCATGCATGTATCTGATGGAGAGCTGTGTAAATGGAGATGCAAACTGGATTCAGCCTGGGGGTGCTTGGCCGGTTGCCTGGCCCTGCTCTCTGTGCTGGAAAAGTCTGTGCACCGCTCTTGCTCCAAGGGAAACTTTCAAGCGCGTCAGTCCTCTTCTTTTTTCCCCTTATAAAGGTTATAAGGCCTCAGCCCTCGATTGAATTACGTCCCTAGTTCAGAAAGGAAAGGTTATTTTCCCCTCTCTTTTCCCCTGGGCAGCTCAAGAGGAGCTGGCAGCGCTGCTCACTGGTATGTCAGGGTGCTCCAGGAACACCCCGAGCTCTCTGCTGGGGCCACTGACTGGCCCAGGCAGCACAGGGACAACCTCCAGAGGGATCAGGATGACTAAAAGTGCTTTCCTGGGCTCAGAGGCCTCTGAAACCTGTTGGTGTTGTAAATACAGTGGAAATGTTTGCCAGTCACCACAGAAAAAAGCAATGCCTGAGGATGCTCACTTTGGCCTGAAATTTTTCCTGTGTTTTCTCCAGTGATGGCTAATTACTCTCTTCCCGCAAAAGCAAGAAAAGACTATCAATATTTTGTATTAGGAGACATGGTTGGGCTAAATATAGCTCCTGCTTTTTTCCTAATGAGCGTGCAGCCAGGAGCTCCTGGTCTCCTCGCTCTCCGTGCTCAGCACTGGGCCCGGCTTTGGCCTCTGTGCTGGCTTGGCTGAGCTGTGGCTCTGGTCCTGACCTGGTCCTGTTTCTCCAGGCACATATTTCACCTGGTGCAACTCTCGGCTCTTCTCCAGGTGTGTCCTGAGAGGCTGTAGCGTTACCAGGGATGTAACAGCTGGCAACCTGCAGGCTCAGTCAAATAATAAATAAATAGGTAAATCACCCATCTTCTGCCCTGCACAGGCCTGGAAAAAACCCTTTTTGGGGCTCTGGACTTGAAAGGTGGGAAGGGGTCCCCCAGCTCCGCCCCTCTCTGCCGAAGGGAACAACATATTTCACCTGTTCCTTTTGATTTGAACTGCTCTTTTCCATCAGTGCCATGCTCATTTCCCAGGGCTTTACCCCTCCTTTGGAAGTGCTGGTGGCTTTGGAGACGGTGGGGGATCTGGCCTTTGGGAACCTGCCCAGCTCACGGGAAAACCTGTGGTGTCTGATGGGAGAATAATGAGATGCTCATGAAGCCCCTGAGGGAAAGAGCTGAGAGAGGCTGTAAATGTGCATCCCTGTTTCCCCTTGGCCCCATTTACAGTGAGTGTCCTCGGGATCAGCCCCAGGTTTAAAAAAGAAATGCAAAAATGACTTAATGCACATAAATAACGTGAGGTTGGAGGTTCTGGAGTTTCGCTTCCCCAGGCAGAATATCCCCCTGGGCAAGGGAGGAACTTCTAATAGGGATTTTTCAGCCCACACTGACCCTTTGGGGGTTGGTGGGAAGTGATTGTGAGACACACTGCAGACCTTTTGGAGCCCTGCTCAGGAATCCTGGATTCAAGGTGTTCCCTCTAGCTGGAAAACCTTGGGTAGTTCCATTGATACCTGGAAACCTTGTGTAGGGGTATGCCTACCCAGTACAGCCTCTCCCTTGTTCATGGAGAAGCATTTGTTTTATAAAAATCTAAAATAAAAGGAGGTTTATTTCAGGACTGAGGGCCTTGACGTTTATTTGTCACTTAAAACCTTATGGGCTTCAAGTGGTACTGGAGTGTGGTTTTATACCTGGTGCAGGATATGTGAATGAAGAACGATATTTGTTCCTTATCAGTCTTTAAGGTTTCCCTTAGCTCTGGGAAAGCACCTTGAATCTTCATTTGTTCAGAGCTTGCTGAAATCCCCTCTGTGTTTGCTGTGCAGCTCCTCCCTGTCTCATGGATTTGCCAGCAGCCTCTCCCACCTCTCACTGCTGAGGTCAGAGAGCTCTGGCAGAAAACCTCAGCAGCCCACAGAGGGACTGGAAGCCTGTGGGTGATTTTGGCCCAGTGTTGTTCAAATCTGAGCCACCTGGGTTGGGTTTCCGTGGGCAGGTTTGCCAAGCAGCGATCCCTGCGTGTCCCAGATGAGCCTGTTCCGTTTCCTGCAGCTGTAGTCCCCTTTTTGCTGCCTTTGGCTCACTGTTTCATCAGGCTGTCTTTGGTTTTGCAGGTAGCTGTATCCAGCTGGGTGGCAGGTGGATCCAAGGGTTACCATGAAGTTTTCAGGACCCCTGGAGAGCCAGAGGTTGTCTCTCCTTCTGGAGACGGCAATCTCTAGGGAAGCTCAAATGTGGAAAGCACATGTGCCGAAAATTCAGCCCAATCAGGTAATATCTCTTCTTCACATCATTGATCTCAGCAAAGGCAGGAGGCTGTCCTGGGTGTGTTGGTATGGGAACAACTGGAGGTGTTTTCAGGAGGGGTTACCTTTACCTGGGGAATTGGCCTCTCCAGGGAGGGATTCCCCCCTTTATTTGAGGGGCACACCTGCCCCCGGGGGTGCAGAACACCCTGCGCAGCACACAGTGGTACGTCTCTGAAAGCACATACAGACGTTGTCTGAATTGTCTTAATTAAATTAATTTTACAAAGTGTGTGGTTTATTAGTGCCCATTTCTACTGGGCACCAACTTCGCAACAGTTCTTAAAAGCAGCTCCATTTCTTGGACTAGTTCATTAATAACAGCGTTGATCTGACCTGGGAAAGGCACTGCTCCAGGAAGAACCCCACTGACTCCAGCAGGGCTATTTATGGAGCAGGGTGCAAGCTCGTGTCAAGGGAACCAGAGCCAGGCACCGGCCTGTTCCAGTTAGGAATGTTCTCATAGGACTGGAGGAAAATTCGGAGTGGAAGGGTCCGCAGGGGCTCCATAGTCCAAGCCCCTGCTCGACTTGTGCAGCAGGGAGGTTGGAGCAGGCTGCTCACGGCCTCACCCAGCCCGAGCTGGGCCTGTGCTCCTTCGGAAGGAGGTGTGTGTCTCACACGTGCACCCAGAAGCACCTCTGCGCTCCACAGAGTTCTGTTCAAAACAAAGTGTGAAATGTGAGGATGGTTCTCACAGGGTTTCTGCTCCTTCGGTGCTGGGTTGGGCTGAAATAACCACACTAAGGACTCGGATCCCGTCTTGCTGTTGTTACGCCACATGAAACGTTCATACAGGTAGGTCAGCTGTTGTCAGAGCTAATCCCTGTGCTGTTTGTTTTTTCTATCTGGCAAACAAGAAACTGCTGCTGTTGGGTAGGAGCATATACATTTTTAAGGGCCTCAGTATTAGTTTTATTAATCCACATTGTGGTTTCCAAATGAGTGACATGGTTGTCAGAGGTGTGAAGCATATGTAGCTGTGGCTGTCTTGGGGCACATACAGTTTAAGCCTCTGGCTTATGGTAAACCAGCCTGTCACTCCCTGCTGGCAGTATTCCTGGGGTGATTATAATGTTGGGAGATAAGATTAGAGGATAAGAGAGTGTAACCACACCAGAGTCATGGGGGAAGATTTCACAGGGACAAGGCACTTGCGTTTCTGCCTTGGTGAAGGTGGCTCAGAAACCACCACCTACCTGCCTTAGGCAGACCTCGCAGCAATCCCTGTTCTGTGCTTGTCCCCAAGGGTTTCTGCTCCTGGAATTGCCACCCCCAAAACTGTGTTGTCTTGGTGTCACCTTTTTCTTCCTGTTTTCCCCCTTGCGAGGCCACGGGGCAGCTGAGAACACTGTGTGGAATCACAGGTTTCTGTCCGTTCCTGCGGTTCACGACACCCAGCTTTTCCAACTGTCCCGTGTGCCCCCGGCGTTCATTTTGGCGATGGTGCTCAGTGTGAATTACCCCATTTTCTGTAAAGTCTGGAAGCTGCCTTCTGCAAGCAGCTGCAGCGGCCTAAAGCCTCACTTGCACGACACTTGTTTATTTGCCGTGACAGTCGGGAAATGTGCAGCCTTCTGTGGATCAGATCTGGCACCCCGGAGCGCGTGGAACTTTCCATTCCCTGCTGCGAGGGTGGGCTGACTGCACAAAGGTTTAATGAGCTCACCTGGTTTGCCAGGGACAGACGTGAGTGCGTCTGCAGAGATCTGAACAGCCTGACTGGAGACACGCAAGGGGGTATTTTGCAGGAGGAAACTTTCAGTTTTGACTCTTGGGGAGACATTTTTGGTTATAATGTTTAAAACCGGAACAAATGCAGTTTCTAAATATGTGTCAGTTGAGACCTTTGAAAGGAAGAAACAAACCCATAGTTACAGAAACAGGAAGACTTTCCATTTTTAGGACAGGGTGCAGAGTCTCTTGGGGACTTTGTTCCTGGTAGTTTAATATATGTGATTTTTGTGTTTCCTTAGTACTTTTTGTCTGAAAACTCCCATCCCCTACTTTAAATGCAGGCCAGTGCTCCGGGTATGTGCAACATAGCAAAGCCAGATCTCACAAGGTCTTTTCAGCCTGAAAAAACAGATGGGCTGAGTCTGGAACCCTCCTCATGCTTCTGAATGGATCTGGTCTTTTTCTTCCTTTTTTTCCCTTGTGGCTTCCCCCACCACTTGAGTTATACAAGATGCAGGTGACATTCTGAAGTTTTCATGGGATTAAGGCTAGAAATCAAGCTGTAAAGCCTGGTCAGAGGTTGATTTTTGCATGTTACCAAGTAACTTCGCAGCACAGAGATGTGTGAGCCAAGAGTTTTGGGGCTTTTTTTAATAGAAACAGTGTCACTTGTGTCATGCCTGCTTTCTTTCCTGTTCTGGCTCATTCTTCCTGTCTTCCCACTTCTTCTCTGGACCTCTTGAGGAGTCAGAATATCTCAGTTTATTTCCAGTCCTAATAAAGGTCACCTGCTCACTCCCCAGGAGGCCACACAGGAACAAACAGGGGAAAGGGCAAAACACCTGTCTGGGACAGCAGACATGAAGGAAAACAGTATCAGGTGAGATGTTTTTCCTAGACGGGGCAGCAATAAACTGAGTCATGTCTGAGTTCACAGATAATGTTTATTTTAGCCTGCATATTCTGGAAGTCTCGGGGCATTCCTAGAGGTGATCTGTGCCCATGTCGTGTCCCCTGACCCTCCTGTCTGGTGCAGAAGGGACACACACAGAAAGTACCTCTGCACCAGGCAAGAACTCTGGGCTTTCCAGTCCAGAGGGACTTCCTCACTTTCAGCCACCGAGTGTCTCATTGCTGCTTTTAGTTTCAATTAACTAAGGAACAGTGACCTCGCTGCTTAATTAATGTTACTGTGCTGCATTTTCTTACTTTTATTCTGAGGGTGGCACAGGGACACCTCCAAGGGAGGGGAGTAGAGCCCGATACTTCGTGTGGGAGGCTCCTTGCCCTGTGTGGAAGCAGGAGCAGCAGCAGGGCTTGTGGGTGCAGGGGGGACCAGGTCCCACTGCTGTCTGTCTCTTACACTGGGCTCGCTCAACCTTCCCTGCTCTGTCTGTGTGTGCGAGAGAATTCCCCCCTGCCTCCTGCTCCCTCATTTGCAGTTAGGGACTGGAGTAGACCCTTTCTGTAGGATGATGCTGAAAAGAGCTGGAGACTCACCTCCTTTCCTTTGCCAGTTTAATTTTGGAGCCTTCCTTGTGCTGCACATACACTGAACTGAGGGTGTTTGCAGTTGTTCCTTCCCATCACAGGCCCATGGGGCTTTAGGGTCGTTTGGTTTAATTTTATATCTTACACACGCTTAGGGTTTGGGTCAAGCACCATTTCCCTTCCCAGGGCCAGGACAGGCCTTACAGGCACCGAGTGTGTAGTTTGTGTTACAGCCTTGCTGGTAAAGATCACTCTGGGGCTGAACTGGGGCCTTTTGGCCTCAGGGCAGATCTCAGGAGGGCTGAGGTTGAGAGGCAGTCTTACCCTTCCCACCCCTGCTGTTTTTAGGAGAAGGCCTAACCTTTTGCTTTGGCAGGCACAGGGAAAACAGCGCCAAGCCAGGGCAGACACTGCCAGGAGCTGTGGAAGCCGATGCCCATTTCTGCCTGGATCTAGCAGGAATGAGATTTTCCAGGGATGGAAGGGGCAGGGCTGTGGTGGTGTTGAAATGCCCCCATGCTGCTGAGGCAGGGCCCTCCCTCCCCATTCAGAAGCGCCACAGGTGCCATTTTCACCCCCTCAGCCCATTTTCCTCCACAGGTACACCCTCAGTCCCTGTTCTGTGTCCGGAACAGCGTTAGCAGAGCATTTAATAAACTCTCCTGCTGTGTGGTGTGTTCATTGTGCTCCCAGCACACCCCTTGAACTGGCATTCCTGGGAGGAGCACAGGGCACTGCTGGCAGTGAGTGTCCTGCCCCTGGGGGGGGCTCACGTTTCACCCTGAAACTGCATCAACAGTTTTAGAAACAACCATATTTCTTGGAATTGAGAAAACGGCAGGTACTTTTTATTGAAGCATTTGAGTGGCAGCTGAGAGCAGAGGCCCATCTCGATCACCAGACAGTTCTGGTGACACCAGGGCACCATCCCCTGCTGGGCTTGGGACATAACAGTAGGCAGGCCCTTGTTCTCCTCAGGGCACCCCTGGTAAAGCAGCGCTGGGACTGGTGTACTTTTCCCAAGGGAACTGGGGGACACATGTGAGCAGCAGTCACCAGCTGTGCCCCTGCTGTCCCACAGCCCAGAATCCAGCCCTGGGGCTGGAGCCCTGCCACCTTCCCCACCTCTTCTGTCCCACCAGGAAGGGAGCTCAGTGCAGAGTAAAGATGTCACACTGCCAGTAACATGGCACGGGGTGACACGTGTTCCCAGGGAGGCCCCTCTGCGATTACAGCTCTGCCTTCACCTGGGCTGGACTCCAAGGCAGGAGGGGCAGCAAGCCCTGGTAGAAAGCAAGTTACTGTCTGTGGAAGGTACACAGTAGGTGTTTGGGTGGTAGACAGAGCCTTAAGTACTGCGTTTGCATCTCTGTGGGGTGGTTTTATTTTAAATTTTTGCTGCTTCACTCTCCTGGTGTTGCTGGGAGGGCAGTAACAGCCCAGCTGTTTGTGCTTCTGGATACATCCTTGCTAATCATCCCCAATAATCCCCACTGGAGTGAGACCAGACAGTTCCCTGGATGAGGTGAAAGGCTCCGGAAAAGCTGTAAATATTTCTGAACTCAGTCACCCAGAAGGATTTGATGTCAATGGCTGAGCTGTACATGTGGTTGTAATTTAGCTGTTGTCCAAACAGATCAATGGGGAGGACAGGGGCCAAAAACTTAAACCGAACACCAAACCCAAAGCGCAGGTGAAATTGTACCTGCTCCACCCCAGTTCCCAGTTACCTGAGCCACTGAAAGCCTTTTGTACACTGTTGGCAATTTTCTTTATTTTAACATACACTGAGCTAAAAAATAAACCTTCCTCTCAGAAGTCCAACTGGATCCCTCCCCTCTGGCTGGTTTTGTTCCAGCTGGGCATTCCTGTGCATCCACATGGTTCTGAGGAGGTTAAAAAAATAATAAACCTCTGGGAGCTAAGCTGGAGCTGAGCCTGTCAGTGTATGAGAAACTACAAGACATCCTTCTTCTTATCCCCACTGTACAGTGACACTGGAGTGAGGTTTGGGGTTGCTGTAAGGAAAGCTTGCCCTTCCAGGGCAGGTTTTTGGGATGAGGTAAGTAACTGCAGGAAGAAAGTGGTGATTGAGGCTGGCTCGAGGCTCCCCTTGCCAAAGGAGGCTTTGTTCTCGTGCAGAGAGACTCCTGCAGAGGTAAAACCTTTGGTGTTTTGGGACCGGCTCAGCCCGTGTATAGGAACAGTTTGTTTTTCTCTCCCCCAGGATGTAGCCATTTCTCCAAGGCAGAGGGATGAGGTCATCCAGTGGCTGGCCAAGCTCAAGTACCAGTTCCACCTTTACCCAGAAACGCTCGCCCTGGCCATCAGCCTCCTGGACAGGTTTTTAGCTGCAGTAAAGGTAAATATTTGTGGATCCTTAAATTGGAATAGATTCCTACCCCCCACTCAGCTGTTGGTGTGTGCAGTCTGACGGAAACTCTTCCTTCCTCCCTGGTGCTCACACCCCCTTCCTTGCTCTGTGTGGATAGGCTGGCACCTGCTGCTCCAGAGCCTCAGTCTGGGGTGGGCTCTGAGATACCAAGAGCCCAGTCTCACCCTGAACAGACTCAGAAGGTAAAGGCAGTGCCCATGAACTGTTATAACAGTTACAACCCGAGGCCCAGTGCCCTCGGACAGAAGTGTTGGGAAGGTCTCTGCTCACCTCGATTTCGTGGGTTTTTTAGCTACATTCACCTCATGTGTTCCACTTGGATTGCCAGGAGCACCTACTAGCAGGGAACCAGCTGGGAGAAAAAGTTTGAGATTTAGGCCTGGCAAGTAGGCTGGTGCAGGGAAATGGGGAAAAAAAAAAGGGGGGGAAAGAATATAGAGCCAGAGGCCACTGTTGTTCTGGGAGCAGTTCCCTGCCTGCCTGCTCTACAGCCAGGCTGATGGACTTGCAGCTTTTGGCTGATGTCCAGTGGGTGTGAAGGAGACAGGGGAGCACACACAGGTGCAGGCTTCTGTGTGACACGTGTCCCCTCCTGTGGTGCTGAACCCACTGTGTATTCCCCAACAGGAGAACAGAGGAACCCCCTTGTTTTTAAGGCTGTTCCACCACAGAAACTGCTTAAAAAGGGGGTAAAAACCAGCACTTGGGCTCCTTGCAAGTGCGACCTGCTGTTCCTCTGGCCCTTTGAGTTACCTGGGTTGTGGCTTTGTACCTGCCCAGTGACTGAACAAACTCTACTCCAGCCTGGAATCCCTGGCCTGGAGCTGTGAGGTCAGGCTTTGGGAAGTTCATCTCTTACCGTGTTTGCTCAGCTACCATTCTGTGCTTGGCAAATCCCTGTCTCACCTGCACGTGTCTGATCTCACCACCAGCACATTGGGTAGGCTCTATCCCTTAGGAGAGGGAAGCAGGAACATGTGCCGGCCTGTGCCCTTGCACACCAACGTGACTGAGTTTGGTAGAACACAACTGACATCATTCATTAACCCACCCTTTAAACATTAATAAATATTGCTCATGTTTTCATACAAGCCATGGAAGGTCTTATTTTTAAGGAGATCACAAAGTAGCTGATTTACTGAAATGCTGAGATGGGAAAGATTTAAGTCCCTCAGCAGCCAATGCCCTCAAGGACAGTTTTTCTTTCAGTAAGTTGGAGCAGCCAAGGAGTGTGTACAGAAAGCCTGGGAATACAAGTCAGGAGCCCTCTGTGTGCTTGAGGCAGCGAGCAGGGATTGGGAAAGGCGCTTAGCTGCCCGAGCATCAGGGCTCTGTGCTCCTTCCCCCAGCTCTCCTCTCCCATAAAGCTCTCATTCCTCTGATGCAGCTCAACTCCTGTTTATCAGGTGCTTTCCCATCCCCAGGAACACAGTCTGGGATTGCTGGGACTGGCTGTGACCCACAGCAGTCTTGGTGTGTGTCACTGCACAGCACTCGTTAGCCCTCAGCAGGGCCCAGTTCTGGTCCTGCCCTAAGGGATTTCATTCTCTTGGACACCTGAGTGCACAAATGCGGGTTGTGAGTGGATTTTCAGGTTTGCTGCAGGATTTTCACTTACCTTTGCTTTCAGCATCTCCAGCTGTGCCAAGGTTTAGGAACAGACTGCCTTTCCCAGTCCCTGGCCACTGTGGAGGAGGGGACCATGTCCAGTGGTTGTTACACTGATGGTGGGAGTGAAGCCCTTTGTAAAGACAGTCACATGGACAGAGCTCACAGACAGACCCCTCTCCCATCCAAATTTCATTTACCTTGCCTAAACCATCTCCCGTGGAAGGGACTGGCTCTCCTCCACTAATCCCTGGGCCACAGGTTTGGGAACTGTAGTGCAAAACAACTGAGTGGTGTTTTTCCAAGTTACACTTCCCTAGGCAAGACAGTCCTTCCCATTTCTGCTGCAGTGCCTGAGCCCGAGCTCTTTCCACTCCAGTGCTGCCCGTTCCGATCACGGGGCTGCCAGATCAGATCTCTGCTCGGCTGATGTCACGGAGCATGGATTTGTGCTTGGCACAGCCTGCCACTGCCAGGGCATAGTTAGAGGTCAGCCTGCTGATCCACATGGAGACCCTGGGGCTTGGGATGTCCAACCAGAAGGATCAGGGCATCATTTCTGCATCATGCTGACACAGAGACTTCTCTGCTCTTCTGTCCTGCAGGCCCGTCCAAAGTACCTCAACTGTATTGCAATCAGCTGCTTCTTCCTCGCTGCAAAGACCATTGAGGAAGATGAGGTAACTCTGTTCTTCCTACCTTGCCATTGTCGGAGTATCTGTCCTTCCAGTCCTGCCTTTGCTTGCACACAGTGGCTGACACTTGCCAGGACAGGAAGGAAGCATTTGGTAGGATTTCTTTAACAATCCGTTCTTTTTTTGTGTTGGCTTTTGCAGAGGATTCCAGTACTGAAGGTGTTGGCTCGGGATAGCTTCTGTGGTTGTTCTCCAGCTGAAATCCGCAGAATGGAGAAGATCATCCTGGATAAACTGAACTGGGATCTTCACATGGCAACGCCACTGGATTTCCTTCATATTGTAAGTAAGGGGCTACTGATGGTCTTTCAGGTGTCTGTCAGTGCAAATAGTGTGTTGAGAAGCACCTCAACAAAAATTCTACCTGTAGGGGAGCAAAGACCTTGGGATGTTTGTAATTCCTCTGTGCAAGCACTTTCTGAATGAAAAAGCCTTGCCAAAGAAGCCAGGCAGGCCCCACTAGAAGGGCTGCACCAAGCTTTGGTGGGTTCAACGTGCTGGGTTTTTCCCCCTGGTGTGGAAATCCCTCCAGGGTTAAGCTGGAGGATGCCAGTGTGTCCGAGCCATCTCACGAGGCGTTCCTAAGGTCGGTGCCTCCAGCTGCCTCCTGTCCTTGTCTCCCCGCAGTTCCACGCCATGGCAGTGTCCAGCAGGCCGCAGCTCCTGGCTCTGCTGCCCACGCTGAGCCCGTCACAGCACGTGGCAGCGCTCACCAAGCAGCTGCTGCACTGCATGGCCTGTTTCCAGCTGCTGCAGTTCAAGGGCTCCATGCTGGCACTGGCCATCGTCAGCCTGGAGCTGGAGAAGCTGCTCCCCGACTGGCTGGCTCTCATCATCGAGCTGCTCCAGAAGGCACAGGTGAGGGGCGGGGAGGGACCACGGACACATCCTGCTCAGTGCTCCCACCAGCCAGGGCTTTGGGATCCCTGGCTGGCAATGGCTGCCTGCTGGTACACTTGTGTGGGGGTGGCTGGGCTTCAGCCTGGAGGAACAGTGCTCCATCCTGACCACATCCAGTGGGTGACAGAGGTGGGAGCCGTGTGCCCTCACGTACACAGAGTCCTGCTGCATCAGGGAGAAAATAACACACCAGCACAAAATTCCTAGTCAGTGGTTCAGGCATTCATTCCCAGCATACTGGCAAGTACTGGAAAGGCTCTGGCAGTGAAACCCTTTAGTATCTTTTAAGCTTTTTCTCACCACTATTCCCATGAGGTGTAAGAAGGAGCAGGGGCCTGTATCCCAGAAGGTCAGCGTGGTAGGGGTGCTGTATCACTTCCTCCTCCTGCATGGCTGGGTGGTGCTGTTGGAGCCCGTGCTCTCTCCTCACCATGGCAGCCATCCCACAAGGCCGGTACCTTTGCTTGTCTTCCCCCTCCAGATGGACAGCTCGCAGCTGATCCACTGCCGGGAGCTCGTGGCACATCACCTTTCCACTGTGCAGCCTTCTCTGCTGCCCAACTCTGTATATGTCTACAGTCCCCTCCAGCAGACCCTGGTGACCTGTAACAGAGGAGCGTTCCACCGCCAGCCCTCCTCTGTCCCAGGGCCGGGTCTCTCCAAGGACAACGGCCGGCCAGAAGCGCCAGTCACAGGTACAGCCGCGCTCTACCAGCGCCGTCCCGCCCCCGCCGGCGGCTGCAAACAGGCCTCCGCCAAGCGCAAGGTGGAAGAGATGGAAGTGGACGACTTCTACGACGGGATCAAGCGTCTCTACAACGAGGACCTCGCCCCGGAGGTCGTGGCCCTGGAGAACATGGGCTCTGTTTGCGGCGCCGACGTCTCGCGGCAGGAGGGCAGCGTGTCCCCTTGCCCGCCCCTGCAGCCGGTGTCTGTCATGTAGCTGCGAGTGCCACCACCCGCTCCAGGAGCCCCGCCGGACCCGGCAGCCCGTGTCCTCAGTGGGGGGAGAAGGGGCCATACCTTGTCAGGCTGAACTGAAGGGAGCCAAAAAAAAAAAAAAAAAAACCCCAGGAAAAAAAAATCCCAACCCCTTTTGAATTTTATTTCTTGTGCGGCTAATTATAGTTCCACTATTTAAGCACTTAAAAACACAAAAAAGTATAAAAATCTAAAAAAAGACCCAAAAACCAACCAAAAAAAAAAAGTAGCAAAAACCTGTTCCTTTCTAGTGTTGTCAGTTCCACTGTTTTTCTGCTCCTGTGTGTTGTAACCCATTCTCCACATCTGAGAGCTCACATCAACCCTGCAGAGCTGTTCCAGGTTTCCCAGCCAACTAACACCTCTCTGATCCCATTCCGACCTGCTCCTCGCTCCCCTTCTGCTTGCTCCTCTTTTTAATTCTCAGCCAGTCTTGTGCTTGACGTTCTGTCCTGCCCCACAGCTTTTTCTTTTGCCCTTCTAAACAGAAAACCTCTTTTATTTTGTTAATACTTGGGTGTTTAAATGTGATAATACTGCATAACTGGATTTAAACAAAAGGTTTTAAACAAAACCCCAAACCAAGTCTCGCAAGCTGCTCCACACTTCAGTAATGCCCACAGGAGTGTGAAGGTGCGCTGGAAGAACCCTAGGGCAGCTGGCCCTGGTGCTCTGCCTCACACAGAGACTTCTCCAGTTACACCGGTTTGCTTCTCCCAACACAGAAAGCAGTTACTGCATTTTCTAGCACTAGAACCAAAACGGTATTTTTTTCTTGTTTGCACCGAGAAATGTTGCACTCAGTGTAAATTTTCACCAATGCTTTACCCTCTCCATGAAGTGTAAGCTTTGAATTGTGCAGAGCCTGGTTTTGCCCACACTTTTCCCAGCACTGCTGGGTGAGGTGCTGGGGTGGCTGTGGACCCCTGAGGTTTGGAATGTGTGTCCCTGTCAGTCACAAAACCAAAAGGAAAGACCTGATATGCTCGAGTTTTGTGTTCATGTAACTTCTAACCAAGAGTCAGACCTTTAAACCCGTCTCGTCCCTGTGACACCCCGTTCTCAGAACGCCCTGTCCCGACTGTACGCTCTCTCCACAGCCCTGAGGAAGGTATCGTATCTGGAGCCATTGTACTGATGAAAGCCTTCTGGTAGCAATAAAGAAAGTTGTCCTGGATTCCCAGGCTGGTGTTGTGCTTTTCATCCGAGACCTGGATCAGTTTTACCCAGATGCTGCCAGGGAGTTGCTCTGTGCCAGACAGCTGACAAAGTGCCTTAAAGTGCCTTCAGGGGTGCTGGGCAGCCCCCTGGGGTGCCAGGGGAGTCACCAACATGAACTCGTTGCCTCCAGCAGTTCTGGCTTTAGCCCCAGCTCTGGTGCTCCTCACTCCTGGCTCTTCCCTTTCCAGGCCGAGTGCATGGCTGGAACACTGCTCCGTCTCCCATCCTGGAGCCCATCCTGCCCTGTGCCTTCCAAGGTGCCATCTCCTTGACGTGCATAGACCACCACAAGAGCCTTCCCACAGATTCCAACTCTTCCTGCTCGTGTCCTGAAAAACCCCTCCCCAGTCCATATTTCTCAGAGGGGTGTGTGTCTTCCTTCCCTTCAAGCCCTTCCTGCCATCCTTATGCTATTTCCAGACCCTGACCTTCTCATCCAGTGGCTCGGTTTTCTCCAGCCAGGCTGCTGTGCAGTCCTCTGGGGGTGTCAGAAGCACAGCCCCAGCAAGGCACCCTGTCAGTGCAGGAGAGCCCCAGCTCCTGTGCTCTCTGCTTCCAGCTCACCGCATGTTGCACACCTTTTCCAGTTAACTTACACTGGCTTCTCCCCCAGGCTGAAGGGCATGTTACCCCTTGCCCCACTGGCACATCAGCACACAGGCACCTGTGAGGATCACAGCCCAGTCCCACCACAGGGTCACCGCCCAGAACCCTTCCAAACCTCCCTGTGCTGCCCGGAGCCGCGCAAGCCACAGCACCGACTCGGCAAGCTCCCGGGAGGCAAAATCCTGCAGAGGCAGGACTCGGTCTCCCTCATTGCCAAGTGAGTGCTTTCCTGCTCCCAGCCCCAAACACAGGCACCCCCCAGCCCCAGTGAGTTGCAGAGCGAGACAGACACTTTATTTTGCTGGCACTATGCACAAACCCGTACCAATGATCTTGTGCCAGACAACTCCAAGAAAAAAGGCTCAGGCACACACCCTGTCCCTGGTCCATGTGACCCACCTCTGCGGTGTCCTGCTGTCCTGGCACAGGCCCTGAACACCTATGGGCAGCTCCCTGGCTGTGCTGCCTGCACTGGTATACACGTTTACAGTGCTCCGTGGCTAACGAGGTGACCTTCAGACACAGCCTTACCTTGGAAAATGAGTCATCCCAGCAAGAGCAGCTCCCTCATGTAGCAGGTCCAGCTGACTTGGAAACAACCCACATGGCCAGAGACAAAAGCCATTTCCCACTTCCCACATTTCCTCCCCAGAAAACCCCCAGGCAACATCTCCTCCAAGCTGCCCCCCCATCACCTTCAGTAGCTGGCTTGTACCCCCATCACCTTCAGCAGCTGGCTTGTACCCCCATCACCTTCAGCAGCTGGCTTGTACGCAGCTCTCGCTGTCGGAACACAGGGCTGGCCTGGAGTGCTGCCAGGGCTCCCCGTTTCCCACAGGAAAACCTTCCCTGATGTGCCCTTGTCTCCTCATGTTCCTGTGACCTTCCCACAAGCTTCACAGCATCCCAGTACTCCCCACCACGGACCTGCCCAGAGTCTGTCTGCTCCAGCGGGGCCCGGAGCAGCGAGGGCAGGAGTGCAGCCCAGCACACGGGGCAGGTGAATGGTTGGCTGGAGAGGAAACCAATTCCCAGTTGCAGGCTCAGCTCCCTGCTGCCCCCTCTCCCTCATGAGCACTGCGATAACACCACTGCATTCACAAACCCCAGCACGTTTCTGCTCAGTCCCCAAGCCCAGGGAGCTCCCCAGGGCACGGCAGGGACATCCCAGCAGAGCACTGCTGCTCTTTTTCAACGCCTTTAGCCATAAACCCTCCCCTGCTGCGCTGCTCCCTGCAGCACCCCAGCTTCCCTCAGCCCCCTGAGGATGTGAGAGCACAGATCCCCTCCAGCAACCACACGAAAGAGTTAAGCCCAAAGTATGATTTTTAACTCAGACACCCACTCCCTCCAATGGAAGAAGTGGCTTTCCCAGCTCTGCTGGGGACACCTGGTAACAAATAACCTCTCTGAGTTGTCCTCAACAGGTTTCACGTTGCCATCCTCTCCCCACACTGGCACCTCTTCCCCAACAGCTGCAGCCGTGGAGGTAGCAGCCCAAGGGCACATTGCCATCCCCTCCCCAGCCCCGGGGTGTGGGGAAGCCTCCACCACCCTCTGCAGCTCAGTCTCACTGTGGACACCGGCAGGGCCTTCTGCTCCCTTCCCTCTGCCCCAGTACCCACCACCACTGGATTATGGCTGTCAGATGTTTCACCTTGTTTTCCCTATGGATCTCTTCTCCCTGAGTTTGCCTTTAAAAAAAAACCACCCCACCAATCAACCCCAAAACCTTCTGCTGACACCATCTGCCTCAACAACCTGAGGCAACAAATTCCACAAGTTTAGTACCTGCTCCTTAAAAGTTACTCCTCTGGTCTAGTTGTGACGATTTGCTGACTTAGCAGGTTGGCACCCAGCACCATCATAACTTGGAGAGCTCTGCAACAAGAGTCACAAATAAATCTGGGCTGCAAGGGACCTCTAGAGGACATGTGCTGCCACCTCCCGCTCACAGCGGGGCTGATCCTCCCTCACCTCTGCCTTTCCCTGGCCAAACTGAGCCATCTCACCTGGCAGCTGCTGCTCCATCCCATTTACCATTAGTGCCCTCCTCTAACTCCACTATGTCCTTCTGGAGACACGAAGTCCAGAGCTGCAAGCAGGACTCAAGGCACCAGCACAGCAAAACTCTTATAGAGCTGCAAAATAAAGGCAGTCTGTGTAAGTGTTGGTATTTGGTTTGTGCTTCTCTTCAGATTAAGCTTTAAAAAAATTCCCATATGGAGTTCAGAAGCCACCAGAAAAAGGGTTTTACCCCTCTTCTAACCTTCTTGCCACAACAGCACTACAGGTGGGTCACCCAGAGCTGAGCCCCTGCAGGGGATGAACCACCACCTCCCCCAGTCGAGCCCAGCACCTCCCAGGGGCAGAGGAAATGCCCCAGAAACCATGGTCTCGAGAGCAACTTGCATACTCCTACTCCCACATAAAGCCATCCTACAGTTTTAAAATATAACAAAATAGCCCAAGGAAGGAGAGAAACATAACAGCTGGAGAACTGCACAGCTTCCTAGATCTGGCCACCTCAAGGGAAGCACTGGTGGCAGGAGAGCAGGTACCACCTGAGACCTCTGCAGGCTCTGGTTTGGTACTAATGCAAATGCTGTCCCAAGCTACGTTTGTGCAGATATTGATAGCCCTGTGCTCTGAGCAGTGGTCAGCAGGGCCAGTTACACACCAGGCAAATCAGCACAGCACACACACAAGGCCAAACACTTCACAACCTTTCTGACTGTATCTATAAAGTCACTTGGCTGGTTGCAAAGATTTCCTCCTTCCACCTGGCTGGAGGGAGCCGACCTTGTCACTGGAAAGTGCTGCAAAATATTGTGCTTCTGAAAAAAACCCCCAGCAGATTTCAGCAGAGCCTCCCAGCAGCCTGCACATCACACAGGGGAGAGGCCAAACCTAGACCATTTCCCAGTTAAAGGAGGGGAATTCCTTGATTAAGGTTCACAGATGCAAAGAGTCAGTCACTAGTATTCGGTTAAAAATAAAAGTGCATCACTCCACAGGAAAAAACATCCCAAGAAGCTCAGGCTGCCTCCTTCCCTCTGCGCTAAACCACACTTACAGGCTTTGTTTTTACCTTCAACCAATCCTTTGGCACTTCTGAAGCTTTTTGACTGAATTCAATTTCAAATAAACAAGGTACAAAGTTTAACAACTTGCCCACATTCAGGACTGCTAAAAAAATAATTGCTAACTAGGCTTCATGAAAACAAAGCGAAGCCCTCGATCTAAGTACAAGTCAGTGCAGTTCGGCTGTACAAGAAAATCCTACTTTGCTACATCAGCCAGAAAATAAGGCTTTGGCTGTCCAGAACAGGTTCCATCAGCACCACAGGGCGCGGCGTCCACCATCCCCACTTCACACAGTGACACATGGAGAACATTCCCGGGTCTACAGACCGATTTCCAGCCGTGTCAGAGGAGCACAGGATGGCCCTGGGATGAAGCTGTGGGATCCAAAGCAGCCAGACTTGAGGCAGAAACTAAACCCTCCAGCCACGCACACTCCCCCCCCAGTCTGTCGCTATTTGTCATCGGCAACGTGCGCATATTATGGCAAAAGGTGATAAAATGGGGAGGGAGGAAAGAAATCCAACTAACCCAGTGCAATGTGGGCCATTCTGGCCGTTACCTCTGGCAGCCCGGGAAGCCTGGACGCTGTCGGAGCCGCGCCGGGAGCGACAGATCCCGCACAGACACACAGCACAGCGCACGGGAGGGAACAAGAGGGAAGGAGAGGAGGGCGGACGAGATGGAGGAATGAGATGGTTCTTCTCCTGGCAGGGCTGCCCGTAGCCGCAGGCTCTTCCAGTGCCCGACGGCCCACCGGGAGAGGGGGTGTGGGGGCTTTGGCAAGGTGACGGTTACATAAAGAAGAAGCTACAGAAAAAGAGAAAAAACAGAAGAAAAAAGAAACAGAGGTTCAGAATTGAAATGAAGGGGTGAGAGAGGGGGGGATAAAGGAGGAACAACATTTTAAAGTAAGTCATGAAGGAGGGAGCGTGCTGGGGAGGTGCCACACACACCAACTCCACCGGGGACGCCTGAGCTCCCCAAGACACCGGCTGAGGCGAGGAACACCCACACAACACCACAAAAAGGGACTGACAAACACCAGCACGAGCCCACAGAGGCACCTCAAAGGCACAGAACGACCTGCTGGGAAGGCAGAGGGTGACAGGTGACCCTCCTGTCACACTGTTACACAGCAAACGTTACAAAGGCCACGCAAAGACCAAAGCTTTGGGTAAAAATATATTTCCTCTCCCCACTTCAAGTGTTGGCACTATTTGGATCTGTAACCTGAAGCATATACAAGAAATAACTTGAGCTTATGCTCTAAGGTTATTATTCCATCTGTAATTCCAAAACTGAAATACTTTCACATCAAATAAAGTGACAATATCTAACAGATGCATACATATCACTTGCATTAACACTGTATGTCGGTTACACAATTATTTAGTTACAAACACGGGTTATTTTCCAATAGCAAGGTAATAAAGTCCTACATCTATGGTTTAAGGCAATCAGGATATTAAAAATGTATACAAATACAAGATTTCTACCGCTGTTCACAGCTTTATTTTCCGTGAATTAAAAAAACCCCTTCATATTTGTACAGCTCCTTGCTGGATATCACACACTGCAAATGCAACCTGGGCCCTCGGAGAAGGGACACTTCCCCCCTCTTCCAACACCTCCGAAGGGCAAAGGGAACTGGAGCCAAATGGACAGATCTGATGTGGTCACACACAAAAAGACACTTCCATCTGCACTTGGACGGTTCAGGAGAAGCAGAACAAGAGCTGCCTGGGGAAACACTGCTCGTGGTAAACACAGACATGTTTCCAGAGAGACACCGATCTCCCTGGTGGGATTTCAGGCTGGCTGTGACAAGGAGCCCAGGGTGGGTGCCAGGCACTACTTTCCCTGCTCCCAGAGAGCCACGTGCCACAGGAGATGCAAGACAATGCAGTATTTAATGACCACGAGCTCAAAGGGATCCTTCCCACTTAACTGCCCTCCCAGAAAGGAACTGTGCAAGCCCTGGATGGTTCTGGGGAAGCAAATCCTCATCCACCTCCTCCTTTTCATCTGCCTGCCAGACCCACGGGTGCCCAACCTGTACAGAGCAGTCACAGCCCCTCTCAGTAACCTGACTGTGTTTTTCCATCCTGGGGGTTTGTTTCATGCCCTGGGAACACCACCATCCCAGAAAAGACACGTTTCAGTGTGCTTTCCTGCTCCTTTACATGAGACTGAGGTTTGAAATGCAGTCAGGAGCAAGCAGCATCATCAGCTCGTTATCATGGCTGTCTAATAATCATGTTCCATGTGGCAGGGCCTCCCAAGCAAGGCTTTGCCCAACCATGTGTCCAGCTTCTGGCATGCAGGGAAGCTGCCCAGGGTTGCTCTAGGCACCCAACAGGAGCTGGATGTCGTGCTCCCTACAGCTTCTCTACAACAGCTCAGCACAAGCAGCCTGCAGGCAGAGTTTTAGGGGGGTTTTAGCCATGCCACTTGTAAGGAAGTGGACTTAATCACCCAGAAAAGCATGACTGGTTTCCTGTCAGGAGCGAGGCAGGAAGGTGAGCATCTTGCTGCTGTACTTACATGCAAAGGTGAAAGCACATCCAGCCAGCCCTGAGTGTATCACTCACTCCATGCACACACCAGGGGCTACTGTGAAAAAAGGCATTAGAAAGAAAAGCAAGAAGTGCAGCAGTGATAAGCTAAACATGGCTCAGGGGTTTAAGGTGAAAAAAAAGAAGTCATTATCATCTCCTGTGGTGAAAACCAAAACAATACCTTGGACATCTGCAAGCTTGTGGTTTATTCCCAGTTTCTCCAACACAGCTTGCTTTTTGCTGGAGAAAGAAACTCAACCCAAAAGTCATTAATGCACTTGGCCACTGCTTTCTGTCAAAAAGCAAAAGCTCAACTCAGCTGATTTCCCCTGCTAAACATCCCTTGAAGGGCTGTTAAATGAAGCAGTACAAATAAATGTTAAAATTAAGTTTTCAACTTGGCACAAAACACTGGTAATTAAAAAGAGGACATGCACAGAGACAGCTGAAGTTGAAGCATATTGCCACGAGCACTCGGTGATGGGCATGTGATTGGACTGTAAAAAACTCATGCAAACAACCCAAGCTTCTTCCTTCATAACTCAAGATTTTAAAGCTGGGTTTGCCAGAAGCCACAGGAACCAGAATTTCATTTTTCCAAACAACCCTGCAGCAAACCTATTTAACATGGCAAAAAGTGCATTGTTGGCAAAACCAGGAGGTCAAAAAAACCCAAACAAACAGAAAAGAAAAGGATAAAAGGGCCAACCATTTTATTTCCAGCTTACTTATCCACTCTTCTGTTCTGTCCAAGACATGGCATTTAGACATCCTCTTCCCAAAGCCATGTTTAAGCAGTGAGGGTTAAAAGCAAGACAACCCACAAGCTAACCCCCCCAGCACACTTCTCAACAGCAACACTTGAGGAAGAAGTAACAAAAACAAGTGATAATTCTGCCCTTTTTTTTGCCCTGGAGAAAAATTCCATTCAGAAACAAGCAAAGAGCTGCAGTGTGTGAGACTCAGGTGGGAGGAGTTATGTGTAGGAGTGCTTTAAAGAAAGGAAAGGAGACTCCCCAGCCAGGAGCAGAGCAAGTGCTGGCTGTGCATCAGCAGGAGAGAAAGGAACCCAGGGTCATAGGATAAGCATGGCTCGCCACTTCTGGGGAAGGAAGGGAAAGACTCTGTCCAAAAGCAATGGTATAGAAAATACACATTAAACAGATCCCCTTCCACCCTGCACTGGCCCAGAGCAAGGCCTGGCTTATCCTACATGTCCTTGGCACATTCAAGGGACACCTGAATGGGACACTGCTCCTGGTGCAGGAGGGCTGGTGGGGAGCACCGAGTGTGTCCAGGTATCTTCTCTCCCTTGACCTGGAATTGTGGATCCCACTGCAAGTCTGTATTTAACTGAGTGCAGGAACGCTCCTGGAGGCTCTAAGAGGATGTTGAAGGCTCTGTGTCCCCCCTGCCCAAGCATTTGGTTCCACAAGGGCTGCTAACCCGTTGGAAACCAGGTAGGATTTTAAGGGAGGTTCCAAAGGTTTCGAGCAAGTACTGCAGGGACAGCGGTGCTGGGAACGCTCCTGCCCCCGGGCACCCTCAGCTGCTGCGCTCAACTGGAAGGGTGGCTGTGAAAGACAGGCCAGCACAGGACAACAAACCCCAGCCACGGTCAGGTCAGACAACAAAAACAGCAACTAAAACACATTATCATGCAAATGTCATGGCATGCAGGGTCAGTTACACTGGGTTATCTACACACACCCCCCTCCCTCTCTCCCCAGCAGCTACTGCTGGAACACATCAGCTACTCCAGGAATATGGGCCAGGTTAAACTCCAGGTTTAGCCACGCCATGGGCTGGCTGTGACATTCCTACAGCAGCGATTCCCTCGGGCTGGTTTCTGCCGGTCCAGGGGCTGCCTCAGCACAGGTTACTGCAGCACTGAGGACACCTGAGCCAGTCAGCCCTGCTCACCTGAGCTGCTGACACCCAGCCCTGACTCTTGGTTAAACTGGGGGCCAAAACTGATTTACAGCTGGTGGTTTTGGTGACAAAAACACATGGGTATTGTTATCTTGTCCCTCCACCCGCCCCTGAACTTCCAGTTGCATACAGTCCTGTACCCATCCCTCTTCCTTCTTGTTCCCCCTATGTTATTAGATGAGTTAATAGTTATTCATGTTAAAAAATGAAAAAAGAAAACCAAAAAAGAAAAAGAAAACAGATGGCAGAGACACATTACTGCAAAAGCAGGTGAATGCAGGAACATCCTTGGCTCGACAGGCTTTATGTGAAGCTTGCACTGCAAGTTAAAAAAAGAACAAAAAACAAAAAAGTTAGCACTAATTGAACTCAAAATGAAAAAAAAAAAAATAAAAGAAAGCCAGGAGAGCCGACACCAGCAACTCGCTCCGGTGGGTGGGCATGCACATGGATCATGGAATTACAAAGGAACTCAACCTCAAGGCCAGGCTCTACTCCAGCCTATGACAAGCAAACGTAGAAAGAAAAACCAAGGGGGCAGAACTACTGACCAACCAACCATGTAAGCTGGGCCAGAGCAGCCATGGGGGACTGAAAACTTACATAGAAAGGAACTTGAAAAAAAAAAAAATCCCCAAGTCTTACATTTGGTTTTCAGAAATAGGCTGAAATAAACCGAAACAGCCCCCAAACAGATGGTCCCAGCTCCTGGGGGCTGAGGATGAGCAGTAACACAGTGGTACATGCTGAGGCATGTGGCCATCTCCCAAACAGCAGGCAAGCACCAGAAGGCTGTTGGCTGCTCTGATCTGGGCTATTGCCAGGAACTGCCTCCAGGCTGTACAGGTTTGAAGCACAGCCCCATCCCAAAATTACAGCAGGGGCTCGGTGAGTATGCTCAGCCTCACATTCAGGTGATCACTCGAGTACACCTCTCCAGTCACCCCTGAAATGTCTGGGGTATGCAGATGTGCTGTCCCCAGAACAGCACACTGCTGCCATCAGGCCAGGGCCCCAACAATTCTAGATTAAAAATGAGTACAAGCTAGGGAATTCCTGGAGGAATCGCCTGGAAATCGGGAAGGCCAAGCTCTCCCTCAGGGAGTCAGGCCAGCAGCAGATTTCACCCTGAGCCTTCCCTCCAGCATGCACAGCACAATGGAAAGTCTCTGGTCTCCAAGTTGGAGAGATCTGATCCCACATTGAGAATAAAAAAGCACTCCTGTGATTAACTTTCTGGGGAGGCTGCAGGTGTCAGGCATGGCAAGGACTTCTCTGGCAACTGCACAAGAAGCACCGCAGGCCATGTCAGCAGAAAGAGAGAGGATGGAAGCCTTTAACCACACAAACTGCAGCTGCTCATCAGAGTGCAAAGAGAAACTCAAAGCCTTTGGAAACCCAAGGTGTGCTACAGGGCAGAAGTGTCAGCACTTCCCTTGAAAGCCTCCGTTAGTAACTGCGACACTAAAGAACAACGGCAGCAGGTACAGCACCTGGTGTGGAGCACAAAGGACACACTAAAACACGGGGATGTTCCTCAGGGCAGAGTGTCTGTGAATGCATCAGCAAAGCAGAACCTGTGTTGGTCACTGTCACTGGAAACATCCCTGTCTCACTCACGACACTGTGCACGTGAAAGCCAACTTCCCAGGAGCAAAGAGTAGCTACACAAAGAGACAGAACTCCCCAGACCATCCTGCACTGCACTGATCTCGGATCTAAGATGAAAAATCTGACTGCAGAGTTCTTAAAAACATTAAGCTACCAACTCTGTAAAGAGTTAAGAAAGAGGGCCTTCAAAACTTCCTATTCTTTCTAGAAAACACATCACCATGTCTGAATTCTCAGGTGAGAGAAGACAGGGGTTTCAGCCTATCCTGCTTACAGCCATGGCTGCAGGAGGGTGTTTCAGCACGCCTGGACCCCACAGGTCCGTAAGGATTCCTAGCCAAGCAGAGCATGCAGCACACAGCACTCCTTGTATTCCAGCGGGTGCCCACAGCCAGGTTCTCAACCAGCATCGAGCAGCAGGGCTCCATAGGAGCTACATCAATTGACCTCAGCTGAGGAACCAGCCCCAGGCCCTCCCCACCTTCCCCGGGGCAGAAGCAACAACTGCTGGGCACCGACCCAGCAGCAGGGCCGGGGACAAGCAGCGAGGGTGAAGTGCCAAGCTGTACAAACACACCAGTCCAGCTGCAGTGCAAGTCCCCTCCTGGGCTCGCGCTCTCACACAGCTCACACCAGGCTTCAGCTCCCAGCTGAGCGAGGCAGACACAGGTGTCTGTGCCACAGCCCCACTGGCATTTGGTTCTTCCAGCGTTAATTGGCAGGAACACCCCCCCGCTCTCTCGGCCAGTAAAAGCAGTGTGGAACTGTCGTTTTTGTGTGTGGGTTAACCGAGTGTTTTCCAGGGAGATTTGCTGCACCCCCCCTCGACAGCTTTCCCAGTGGCAGGTACCAACTAGCACCGTTAGCACAGATGGCCCAAGAAGGACTTGCATGAGCACCCTCTTACTAGGAATGGGCAAAACCAAGAGGGTATGGGGTTACACCCCTAGGGTACGGATATAAAATAGTAAAAAACAGTGCCATGATCTTTCTAAAAGGTAAGGGTTTCTTAGCTTATTATGTCAACTCCATACAACCACAAATGCCATTTAACTGCAATTACGGTACCATAGTAGTTTGTTTTTCTTTAAAAAAATAACCAAAGCTTCTTGTCTTTAAAGCAAGCTTCCAAGTAATCACTTTTGGCACTAGCATTTCCCATGTAAAAACAACATGGTGGTTTTGGTTTCTAAGCTACTTCTACTTACAACTACAACCTTAAGGAATGGGAACTGGAGACCACCGGTGAAAGAAAGGACAGGTAGTGACTCCCTTAATAATTTTGGCTCAGGCAAATAAATCTGAGTCCAGAACATCTCACAGCTGTTCCAGAAGATGCTGGAGAAATCACAAGTCAAACCTCCACCATCCGATTGCTCTCCCACACCAGTCAGACTTCAACTTAAAATTTGAAGGTACTCTTCTAGAGAAAAATTAAGATCGTGTCCCTGGCCCACCCTTTAGAAAAAATATTTTATTTGATCAGGCTGATAAAAGCCCTTTTTTCCAGTCTGGTGATGGGAAAAAGCAAATACAGACATGCAGCAAGAAGAAAAAAAAACAACCTCCCAAAACTGTAACAAACCCTACAAAGGATGTGGGTGACATCCGCTTACTTTTTCTTGTCCTTGTCTTTCTTGGTTTGTTGAGAACCTGCCTGCTGAGCCTGTGACTGTAACAGCTGAGCTGCTGCCTTCTTCTTCTGGAAGTTGTTCAGCTCTTCCTCCAGTTCCTTCTTTTTGTCTTCCACTTTCTTCTTCTCTTCTTGGTGAGTCCTCTTTAGATGGTCAAACTTTTCATGAAGCTGCCGGGACAGAGACAATGAGAACTGGATGGGAAGAGAGGCACGTTCCACCACACATTCCATCCCCCACTGCTTTATACCGACTGGACTCCATCCTGCTTGTGCCAAGCAAGAAAACAGTCATTGAGGGCCATACTTTTCTCTGTACCACATGTTCCTCTGTGAGGCACGAGGAGCAGCTCCCTCCCATAGCAGGACATGTTCTGGAAAAGCCCCAGCCTAAACCCTCAGAGTCCCCCGAGTTACAAAAGACTCACATCTTTCTCTGCTTCCTTCAGCTCTGCTTCCTTCTCCTTCACTCGCATGACAAACATCTGCCTCATTTCATCCTCCTTCTTCTGGAGTTCGCCCAGGAATTCATTCCTCTTTGCTTCATAAGTCTCTTGGAGACTGTTGGAAAGACACAGAACCCCGTCAGAGCCGTGCTTCACGCACAGCCACCAGCTCCCAGCCTTTGGTGACCTTACACTTGAGTTGTCTCGTCACAGAGTATCATCAGAGGTCCCCGAGTACCACAGAGGCACGATCCTCCCCACCAAACCCCGTCCCAGCTCGCTAGATGGCAGCAGTGGGAGACAAATGGGAAAGGAACCGCCGAGCTCCGTGACTAGGATCCTGCACATCACTGAGCAGGCAGGGTGACTGTCCTCCAAAAGCAGCAGCCACTATGTAAGCGCCTACACCAACCCCCGATGCCCACAGGGCTTGTGATCCGCCTGAGTCACACCCCCTCCCTTCTCCCACTGTTTGCGCCGAGTCTCGTCATTCCAAGTGCAGGATTTGTGGAGCAGGCACAGTGTGAAATCTGCCTTCGTGTAGTTCTTTAATCTCGATGCTGACACACAGCAAAACTCATTTTCACTACTCACTGCTAATGGATTCGGATCAGGGGCTTGATTATATAAAGCCACCTCTCGGGAGACCTCTCTTTCTCCTTTGGCCTTTCTGAACAAGCATCAGCCCCCTCCTCCAAATAACCACATAACTGGATTCCCTCCTTCCTTCATTCCCCCTCTACTCCTTGGCATTCCTTTATTTCCCCAGCACTGAGATAGGCAGCACAGATTTGGGACATAAAATATGCTGTCCATGCACCTCTGAGATTTTCAGAGCCTGTCAGGAACTCTGGACACCAAATTCCTCTTTATTTTATTCCTTAAATGGATTTGGATAGCCCAGCCGTAACGATAGTGTGGGAATGATAACTATTTCCCCCAAGAGGCTTTTCTGAAAACGCATTTCTTAAATGAAAACTCCACTGATAACACACAGACACACTGCATCCATGTGCCCAGGGAACACATTAACCACTGGGCCAGGGGAACATCCTAATTCCAATGACATCAAGCTTTTGTCTTTCCTGGCAGTGTTGGGTTTTTCGGTGGCTTTTTGTTGCTTTTCTTTGGGGGGGGTGGGATATTGAACTGGGGAACAGAACTTGACACATTATCCCAAGTGTTTAATTCTGCTAATTAACAGGCACTTCAGTTGCCTCCTAGCATACTCTCCAGACAGGATGCCCAGAGCTCTTCTGGCAGAGCACTGGCCGCCCTGGAGGAATCACACCATTCCAGATGACCACAGCAGCCTCCCACACATGGAAGCAAAAATACTGATTCTAAAAATGACAAAAATCCTTTCATGGGAGAGCAGGGCAAGAGCCGTCTTTGGTTCTTCACTAAATCCAGAACCAGATCTCTCACAGCAGAAGGAGATCTGGAGACTTGAATCAAAATCTCCCTAAAATTCAGTTTTGGATTTCATACTCCGATTGTGGACACAAATGTAAACTCCTAAGCCCTTCTGAAGGATCTGGCTAGATTCTAGGAAAACCCAGAGGGCAGGTGAGCCTCTGCTGCTCAGTGAGCACAAACTGAATCTGCAACTAGTGACACACTGTACTAGGGAGCAGCAGAGCCTTACAGACCAAACCAGAAAGCTCTGTACACTGTTCATCCCATCCTGTACTGCAAACGTCCCTTGCAAAGCTCATTCCCAAAAACACAATGCCGGGTGATGGACAAGCAGGAAAAGGCTGCCAGGAGCCAGGGGTGCAGGGGCTTCCTGTTAAATTGTCCCAGGTTCAAAGCTTCATTCTCTGCTGCAGTGACTCCGAGTTCAGAGGAGCCAAGTTCTCAGAGAAACTGGCCGGGTAACTCCCAGGCTGCATGTGAAAAAAACAATTACAGCCCCAAGGAATAACAGTCCAAACCAACTGGGATCCCTGCAGCTTCTCACAGACAAAGATGACAAGGGAATTAGCTTTTTAAGTACACAAACATATGAGCCCAGATTACAAGAGTAACTCGATTCCCCAGCACACCCACACACACAGAGGGATGCCCTGGCAAATAATATTCCTTGAAAAAAAGATGTGTTTTGAAAAGGTTAACCAGAGCAGCAGAGAAACCAGCCCACAGCAGAAGGGTCTCTGTGCAGAGGACTCCATTTCATGGAGCAGATGCCTGTGGGGATCCTGGTGCTGCTCCCTCCTCATCTCGTGCAGCTGGGCCAAGCAGGGGGGGTTCTGCCAGCAAAGTGGGGGTCTCAACCATCACCAATTCCCCTTTTTCACACCTCACACCAATGGTTTGCTGGGGCCTTCTGCCCTGGTCCCCCTGAGATTGTCCAAAGGCTCTCTGCTCCTGGCTGATGCAAGCTGGCTGAGGAGCAGCAGCCCCTGTGGCTCCCCGGGCCCCAGTGCAGGGAAAGGCATCCTTTTGATCCCTGAGCTCAGAGAGAACATCTTCCTCATATCAGATATACATCAGTCTTGGCTAAACAGCTTGGGATCATGGGGTTTGTTTGTTTATTGGAGGGAAAAGGCACCCAGAGGGAACTGCTCTGAACTAGCACGTACCAGATGGAGAAATTCTGTACATTTTCATTTCCTTTCTACTTATAGCTTGGTCAAAAAGAGGCCTCGTGTACAGGAAGCAATGGAAATTCCTCAGATTCCTCAAAAGGAAGGGCTGAGCCCATCTTAAGCCCTAGCTCTCCAGAAAGGAAATCCAATAAAGCTTCACACTTGGGCTTAGTAACAGAACTGGGCTTGACTGATTCCAGCAGAGTGTCTGTGCTGCAGAAGAAATGCAGCTGCATCAACTCAGCCTGTCAAATAAAACCCCAAACTAGTGCCAATCCCTGACACACACGGGTGTTATGGGGGTAAAACCCCCCACTGATGCACTTGAATTCTGACTGGGGCAGAGAGGAGCGTGGGATGCTGGTAAGGCAGAGGGTGCAATTATTGGGGAAAAGTTGGGGAGGAATGGGAAACAGGAAATGAGAGGAGAAAACAAACACTCCCTCCCGAATTCCCACACAGCTGTTGTCCCTGGCTGATGACTTGGGCTTCAGACCAATAAAGCTGTCTGACAGAATAAACTATGTGTGTAGTAACCAGCCAAACCTCAAGCATGAGACCATGGCTCCCTCTTCACAGCTCACCTTGGAGCAGCTGTGAAAAGCTGTCGGAGGGTCAGAGAGCGCTGATCCCGGGATCTCCCCCCTGGTGAGCCACCACACCTCAAGGCACGAGTCACCCTCCCGCGTTTTCCCTGACACGGCTGCCCTTCCCCTGCCCAGGAAGTGCCCAGCCCTGAGCTGCAGCACAGCAGGTGGCTGCAAAGCACAGCAGTGTCGTACAGGGCCCTACCTGAAAGGCTTGCTGTCCGGATCCGTGTCCTTGAATCCCATCTCCTCCAGCTTGCAGCGCCGGTACAGCTCGTAGTGCCGGGTGTGCGTCTGCTCTCTCAGGTCCTCCATGTTCACTCGGATCAGCATCTCCCGCAGCTTCACAAAGTCACAGTGATTTTCATTTTCAACTGCGAAGACAACAGAGCATCCACAGAGATGTTACACCCAGGGGCTGGGTCCCCCCTTTCCCTGGATCTGGGCCCCAGTTCAGCAAGCCTCGAGTTCTCCAGGCACACAGGCAGAACTCCAGGTCAGCCTGCACCAAATTGCCTTGATGGCCCGGGGGTGAAACTACCCCACGCCAACATGGGCACGAGTTCAAGGACTTCCCCTGGATTTGAAAAATCTCCCTGCTGCCCATCTGTCACAGAGCTCCCATCCCTCCGTGCATTTTTGCACCAGCAAGGTGATGTTCCAATTGCACGCAGGATTTCACTTCCCACTCAGACCCACTCTAAATCCCAGCACTGACAGGGGCCCGAGCAGGCAATGCCTAAACTAGATCTCTTAAACCATCCAGGTCCCAGTTTCCTGGGAACAGCAAGAACCCAGCAGGATGTGTTGAGTCCAAGACTTCCCAAACATATCAACTTCTTTCCTAACTGTTTTTCCCAGTACTATCCTCTGGTATATACAGCTGAAGACAGTAAGACTGAAGCTGCTTCAGGGTCAGCCTGTATTATTGAGAATTTGGAGAGTATTGCAGAATTGCCCTGTGAATGTTCCCCTGCAGCTCCCCGGGCCATTATCCAATGGGATATACAGCTGAAGCCACAAGCAGACTGTCACCATCTCAATCCTGCACTTCTCAGTGCTGGTTGGGAAGTGAGGATCAGCCCTATCTATCTTTGGCAGCTTCAGTACAGCCTGGGTTGCAAACAGTGCCCTGGCCAAACTCTGCTCTCCTGCAGGAAAGAGCTTTTGGCTCCATGTCCAGATCTGGGCTGTGCTTCCTCAAGCCAGGTTTTGACAAGGACCATCCAGAGATCAGTGTGCCTTTGATCAGAACGGGACAGGATGACAAGGCCTTTTCTGTGCCTTTGGTAACATACCCTGCACGACACCCCAGGGGTACTGCCTGGCTTTTGCCATCTTGTTGCCAATCTTCACTTCTTCGGTGCTGCCAACAACAGCAAAAGGAAGGTGGACCTATGAAAGGAAAGGGACAATGAGGTTGGGGATTTCCTTCGCTGCCTTGCCAGGGATTGTTTCTCAAGAAAGCTGTTTACTGTGGCAGCTCTGCTAGATCTAAGTTGCTTCAACGCCTTTGCAATTCATCTGGTGTTTTGGGGAGAGCAACAGGACAATCTGGATGAGAAACCTGATCAGACTCAAAGCCCAAAATTCTGATGTCCTAAGAATACAAGAGACATACATATTTTCCATGTAATTACAGAGCATGACTATCTTAAGCCCAGAACAAGTCTCACAAACTGGAAGTGAATTTGAACACTGAGGAGACAGAACTGTGAAACAATAAAAAAAAGAAAATAAAGTACATTCAACCAAGGAAAATTTCAGGGGGGTTCTGCTGCTACAAAGAACTGCTAATGTTTCCTCTTAAAAAGAGCAAAGCTGTGAGCAAGGGGAAGAGCAGAGTCAACCCAGCCCTGGGCCGACACGTCTGAGTCATGGAGCTCTGCTCCGTCCCAGTCTCCCCATGGGTGTGGTGGCAACAATCTGGGATCTACTCCCAGAAATGTGGCTGCTGCCAGCAGGGAGCTGGCCAGCCCAGCCCCATGGAGCTCTCCCTGCCTTAACAGCATCCAACAGGGCTGGGCACAAGCTCCAGGAGCTGTGTCGGCCAAGCCGTGGTCACAGGCTGGGTGAGTGGGGAAGATGTCAGGGCAGAGGAGATGGGATTAACTGGCAAAGGAGTTTCCCAACAGCCAGGTTGCACCAGAGGAAAGCAAAACACTGCACACGATGCACCCTGGTAGAGCCATGTCCCTTCTCTGTGCCAGCTTCTCCCTGCTCAGAACAGAACACACACAGGGAAGACAGGCAACAGGCACCTTTGGAGAAGGTCTAATATCCAGCTGGATGGGATAATTGCCCATCTACAAGCAGTTGTGCGAGGAAACTCAGAAAAGCCTTCAAGTAGCAAGGAAATGGCTTAATCTGAGTGCACTTGCCTTAGGGCTGGCACATCCTCTTGGGCGTTATGTGCCCCTCTAAAACCACCTAAAATGCCCAGATAATACTGCATGTCACCACCAGCAACCTCAAGCTCAGGTTCTTCCCCTTGCACCCCAAGTTAGGACCATGGAAAACGGTGGTTTCCCCCATAAACCCCACTAAAATGTTTCATCTACCCTAGCCCTGCGTGCCCTCAAATCCCACCCTCTGCTAGAGGAAGGGGAAGGAGGTGAAAGCCAAGCTGCTGATGGCCACCAGCCCTATGGAGAGCTGGAACATGGCTGAAGGTGCCCTGTTCTCTGCGGAAACCGAAACAAAGGCAGCAGTGAATCACCCCCCACTGAGCAACAAGTGGTCGTTTGGGACAGGAAACCCAAACCTCAGCTCCCTGCCCTGACCGTGCTGGGGCCCTGCCTCCCCATCCTTTTCCTTTCCTGAGATGGGAACGCTGCAACTGGGGAAGGATATGAAAAACGCTCAGAGAAAACTCGTTTGTCAGACAATAAAGTGGATCAGGCCAGGTATCTCCAGCCCCAAAGCCCTTCTGGCCAGCCTGGTGTCTGTGCTTAGACTGTAGTTTTAAAGCCAAATAAAACACAGCACCGCCATCAAGGACGGCCCCCGCAAAGGGGGAAGCCCCCAAGGAACCCCCAGGTGACATACGCTCATGGTGGCGTTGATCTCGGCCACCGTCTCTTCGTCCGTGGGGAACTGGTAGATCTGGACGCCGTTGCTGACCAGCTCGCTCATGATTTTACTCTTGAACTTGTGCAGCTCGTTTTTTGCAATGGTGTCAGCCTTGGCAATGATGGGGATGATGTTCACCTGCAGGACAGAGACGGCACCTCCACATACAGCACTGCACAGGTTGTGTCACCGGGAGAGGACAGAGCGGGACACGCAGGGACAGCCCTACCAGTGCCACCAGCCAGCACCCCCAGCAGATGACCTTCCCCGGGGCTGCTGCTGCCAGCATCACCTCAGACAGGATTTCCAGGCAGCAGTGATGATGGCCTTAAAAAGAAGTCAAATGCAATTTGGCAACATGCTATTTCCTGTCCTGTCGTATTCCCCTCCTCATCCGAATTGGCTGGACAGGAAATGCTGCCACAGATTATTACAAACTGTTCCAAAAAAGAAAAAAAAAGGAAATGACCATCTAGGCACATCTCCTCGCACTGCAGCAGGCTGGATTACTGCAGGAGCCTCCCTGGGACAAGAGCCTGTCACAGGTGTTTGCTCAGGGGCTGCCATCAGGGACACTCGGGTGGGCAGCAGTGCTGCTGTCACCCCACAGGAGGTGGAAGCAGATGGTCTCTATCCAACCCTGTGACACACAGGACAGGGGCTGGCAGTAGCACAGCCACACTTCCCCCACCTGTGTGCCCTCACATGCCCCCAGACACGGCTGTACTGCAGTAGCAGGGCTCATTCCTCCCTGCACAGCTCCAAGATGAAAGATCAGTTACTGACACTCTTCCCTAGACAGGCTGTTGGCAAGGATAAGGACCCTGCCTTTTTTCCTTTCTCGTCCCTCCAGAGGGGCAGTTTCTGCTTTTGATCATGCAGGATTTGTTTCTCCATGCAACAGCAGACAGAAATCATAGCGAGGATAACAGTGGTATCGACTTATATAAAGGGATTTTAAGTACAGCACTTGAAAATCCTCTTCTATTACATCACTTGATTCTGTTTGGAGGATGGTCTGGAGATATTAAATCTCCCTGGGCCAAAAGATAGAACACAAATGCCAATTAGGGTAAATCTCCATAACCCTGTTTTCAGTTGAATAGGGCAGGGAACCTTTTCCATCACCACATAAAACCCAATCGATAGGCCCCTCCAGGAAATAAAGAACCACTGCCACCAGTGATCTGCAGAATCAGGATCCAGCAAGCCAAAGGTGCACGGCGGACAGATTTAAATTGCTTAATCATGATGTAAAGAAGCACAGACAAAGCTTAGTTTAACTACTCAGGCTTTACATTTGTACCTCGGTTATTTTTCTCAGAAAAGAGGTGAAACCTTTAAACTGTGGTTTAAACCAAGCATATGAGGGTAACTGAAAAGCAGATGCCAAGTAACATATTTATTCAGATCCCTGTTTATGAGATTACAGTTAGAACACCACTAACATGTGCCACAGAAGATCAAATCACTGTTTGTGTCTAGCTGGACGTGGTCAGAGCAAACAGACACAGCACTTCCATTTGGTTTTCACTGATTAGTAAGACGACCTGAATTGTCTTTATTGACTTTATAGCTTAGCTGGGGAGCACAAGGCCAAGTTCCCTACCCGAGGCAAGGCTGGGAGAGGGGAGGAGTCCAAACTCTTAATAAATCTCTGAGCATGTGAAGCAGAACAATGACCCACTGTAGCAGCTTGCACCAGGTACACTTTTCACACAGCCCCTCTGCAACTCTCTAGTGGTAAAAACACACATTACTTCCTGGTGGCAAGATAATGAAAGCACTAGTAGGGCTGTAACACAGGCAGCAAGTACCTTACTGTCGAGCTTCTTCATGGTGACCAGGTCCAGGGACTTGAGCGAGTGCCCGGTGGGTGCAATGAAGTAGAGGCAGGCGTGGATCCGGGTGTCGTGGTAGTTGAACAGGGACCGCTTGATCTTCAGCTCTTCTTGCAAGTAGGCTTCAAACTGTGCATCAATGTATTCTACTATGGGCTTGTAGCTGGAGAGAGGAGAGGCACAGAGAAATTGGGAATTGGCTACTGGGAAAACACTGGGCACTGGTGGACACTCGGGTAGCCTCATGGGTGCTCTGGACATTACGGGACAAGCTCGGCTTGTTAAGACCCTCCCCAGCAACCTCCAGTCCCTCCTAACAAGTTGTGTTTCCACGTGTGCACAGGCAAAGCATAATGGACATGACAGCAAGATAACGTGGATTTTAGGTGCATGGAAACCACACAAGATTGCTACCCCGAAAAAAAAAGTATTTGTACATCTCCAATTGAAGTCTGAGCTCTGTCAATCTCACTGAAAATCTTGAAAGAGGGAAGGGAGATTGACAAGAGGATAAAAAGGGCTTTTCAGGAACTGAAGGCTGTGAGCAAAGCTCAGAAGACAACTGGGCTCGTGGACTTTGAGGGGACCATTTTGCTGAAGAGAAAAAACCTTGTGCATTGTAACATACTCTCTGGAAAGGACCAGTTTGGCATGAAAACAAATGTACAGCTTTGCATCCCATGCTACAGGTGATTTTCGCTTTCTCCCAAAAAAGGGAGCAGTGCTTCTGGAAAAAAATAAACTTTTCCATTTGTCCTCCCTCCACCAAGGGCAGCCTCATGGATACCACTGCGTGAGTTTGTAACACGACTACTGCTCTGATTTCTTGGCTTCTGGAAATTTTGTCTCTGACCACGGAAGCCCAAAAACCTCAGACAGAGACATGTTGCAAAGAAAGCAGTAGGGCCTCACACTGGGAGAAATATTACAGAAGACAAATCAAAAGCACAGAGCAGCATCACTTCCTGGATCAGGAAACACCCCCAGGAACAGCGAGGGACCTACTGAGCCCCCAGTCACGCCCTCCCGACCTGCGAGCACACCCCTCCTCCTGCCAGAGCCCAGTCTACCTGTCATCCTTGTTAATCTGATCTCCAAACCCCACGGTGTCCACAATGGTCAGCTTCAGGCGCACGTTGCTCTCCTGCAGCTCGTAACTCCGGGCTTTCAACCTCACGCCGGGCTCGTTGTGTGTCGCCGGTTCGCTCTCAAACTTGGTGTTGAACAGAGTGTCCATCAACGTGGACTTGCCGATGCCGGTTTCACCTGAGCAGACAAAGGCAACTTGGGATGGTCTGGCTGCTTTTCCTCGTCTTCTCGGGCACGTTCGCCAGGTTAAGGAGTTATTCCACTCGGGTAGCAGTGGAATTAGGCTACATGCACATGGCTAAGCAAGATAATCCCTGCAGGAACAGATGTCTTTGGAGACAGTCCCCGTCTCTACCAATTCCCCAGGACTGAACCAGGAACTTTCCTCACAGAAGCAAGTTGTAAATTCTCTTAACTCTGTGTTTGATTCCCAAGGAGATACCCAATTTTATTTTATTTTTTTAAAACGGTTTTGTTTCTGTTGCAAGAAGGTCACCCAAAACCCACAGCACAACTGAGGCAATAAAAATTTGAGACAGAGAAATACACAAGGTGTTTTTTTAAAAAAAAAGGAAAATAGCACACTGATCGAATACCAACTTTTTAAACCATTATAGGTTCACTAATCCCCAGTGCAATTAGTAACATGGATGAAAGCATTAGCCCAAATCCCATTTCTAAGTCAGAAGTGTTTGTTTAGCAATTATACTCTCACACAGCTACCCATGCTGTGAGCAGGGGTGGGCTGAGGCAGCTCACGTGAAAAGCTGAGTCCTGAACTGATGGCACAGTATGTTCATCTCTGGAGCTGAAGATTTTAGGGAGCTCCTCATGTGAACTCCTGCGTGCTGTGCTAGATGGCCTTTGCAGTTTTTCACATCCCAATTAAAAGTCTCACATTACAAGGCCAAAGTTCATCACGTCCTTTCTCAAGTCACCATTACCAAAAATAATTTCCTTCCAAAGTAAGATTTCTGCTCCTTGGACAACTACAGCGGTTTGTGTGAAATTTTAATATGGGGTGAAAATTGGTGGATTGACACATTTTACAGGAAAAAAAGAAGAGGTGGATCAAATTGCTAATGGAGACATATTAAGTCGTGCTAAGAAAGGAATATTTACTGCAAGAGAGAAAGGCAATTAATTTATGCCATTTTGATCAAAGAGCTGCCTGCTAATCGGGCTGTTCCCTGCTGAACTGCAATGGATTCATGCTGCTCCAGGAGTCACGTGAGGGCTGGGAGCTCGAGTGTGCACAAATGCAACTGCTCTCCCATCTCCTCCTTCGACATGCAAAGCTACAGAGAGGAGCCCAGTCTGTGTGCCAGACTTCTATTCACACAGCTCACAGAAACCCTCAATTCACTGGGCAAAATTCACAGTCAGAGGGCTGCAGGGTTTTTCCAGCTAATTAATGTAACTAATTAGAAGGGACAATACTCCCTTCTTGCAGGCTTAACTGAACAATGAACGAAGAGATGGTGTTCATAGCCTGCTCTGCCAAGCTAAGAGTGAAACCCAGCATTTGTGTCACTTTGCAGAACCACATTCTGGGTCCACTGACAAGTCCAAGCTAGTTCAGCTCCTGGCTCCCAGGGACTGAGCAATGGATTTCCAAGTGTGTAGTATCCACAGAGTACCAAGACAGCACCAATCTCCCTATAGCAAAGAGGAGATGCTGCCTTCCTGTATTTCACCCTCTGAACAATTTGGGAAAGGTAACTCAGGCTATAAAACCAACCTGCAGTACCCAGGTTAAATACAGCAGAGGACAGGTGACAGGCTTTGCTCTCCAGTACATCACTTGGAGACCAAAAATGGCATCAATTCCAAATGGAGAAACTAATAATGTAACTATACAGGCAAAGCCTGGAAGGGATGTCATTTGGCGAGAAACAGCCTCTGCACCCAACCCAGAGAAAGGCAGATTGAAGTTCACTTTCTTTTAAAAATACATTTAGCACCCAAGTTAGCTCATTTTACTTATGGGCAGCCTTTGGGGAAAACAGAACCACAGGATGATCAAAGGCGAAGATTTTAACAGCTAAAAATGTCCACGTTTTGACTCAGGGGACAAGGTAGAGAAAAGGAAAAGAGGGATGCTAGATTTTACCCTGGAGCAGCTCTGGGAAGAAAACTGTCACTTCCCTGGCACTGTGGTCCCCTGTGGCTCAGCTCATCCCTTTGCAGAGGGAGGAGGTGTGAGTCTGTGGAGGGGTGCAGCCCTGACTGCCCAGAGGGGCAGGGTAACCTACCCACGCAGAGGATGTTGAAGCAGAAGCCCTGGGACGTTGACTTGTTGACCAGCTGATCAGGGAGGCTGTCGAAGCCCACGTGGCCGGAAAGGGACAGGTTCCTGAGGTCATCATTCTGTAAGACCAAGAAGGAAAGCATTTAACAGGGTTGCAAACCCCCTGTCAGGGAAGAATTCCTGTCAGAACTCTGTTAATGACACAGAGTTTTGGGACACAGCATCTTTCTCTTAGGTTTCCCTCCCCAAGTACTCTCCTTTTACTTCTACCCAGCTCTCTGCCATGGGGCTCAGGAGCTAAGATGTCTCTGACCCCAAGGCACACAAACACCACCAGACTGTTTCTCCGTGCCTGTCACTAATAAACCATGATTCTGTACCAATCTGCAACACCCAAACATTTTTTTTCTGAGGCATCAGCATCCCTTTGGCAGGGCCACAGCAGGACATAGCTCAGATAGCAACAGTGCCTCTAGAGCCACCTAAATGTCTCTCCAGCTTTTCCAGGCTTGGAGCGGAAGGGAACAAAGCGAGCGGGCTGCTCTGCCGTGCCTTGGTGTACAAATAACCCATCTGACACCAGGTGACAAAGCAGGGCACCGATCCCAGTGTTTCCTCCATGACCTACAAAGCCCCCAGTGCTGCCTCTCCACGCCTTCAGCAGGAAAAGAAGCCAGGCCAGGGAGCCCCAAGGTGCCAGTCACCCCTCGTGACCCGCTCTCCTCCTCCCAGCTGCTCAGGGGGCCTGAGCTGACAACATCCAACACCCCAAGGCTATGGAGGGGAACAGGGCAGCACAGACCCCGCACAAGGGAGGTTTGAAACAGCTCCAAGATTAGATTTAGGACTTCTCCACAACAGCTGTACCATAATTCACAGAGAAGCTTGGAAAAAGAAGCCAGCCCAGTTATCTCTTCCCTGGCAAATGGTGGTTGTGCCAATGTCCTGAGCACAGGTAAAACAAAAAATCCCCACCAAGTTGGCAGACCTAGAGCAGCTCTGCTGTTATTTCACATATTTCTCCCAAAGTTTGCTTTATCCTTAACTTAGAAAATTCTAACCTTCCTCCAAACCCAAACACTTCCAAGCACAGTCACTCCCCCAAGGCCATATTAAATTACAGTCGTGGGCAGCCTCAGCCTGGTTTAAAGATGCTGGAAACAGCAGCTTCTTCTCCACAAAATCAGTGGGCTTTGGACCAGACATGGAAAAAGACACTCTCTGGTTGATAAAATAAGAATCAAAAGCAGAGAAGGACTTCCTACTCTCTGTACAATTGCTGAGCAGCTCCACGTCCCCCCTCAGAACATACAGACCAGCCACCAAATGCAGGAAAAAATGAATTACATCTGGGCTGAATGTTGATGAAAACAGACTCAGACTCAAAGAAATACAATAATTCTCTGGGAAAGAAAACATCAAGTGAAAATGTCTCTGTCTGTGCCATCACCATATGGCAGAAAGGAGCTAGGGGTCCTTTTCTGCTACGCTGACAGACAGGGTCCAACACCTGTATTAGATACTTGAGCCTTCTCCTAGCACCTAAACCAGGTTTGTCTGAAGGCTTAACCCCAATTCACCTGTTCACCTCCACCCCTCTGTGGACTGACAGCTATTCCATCAGCACCACATCACAGAAGCCTAGTGTGATTGAGAGACACCACCTCCTTCACTCAGGCTGAGTGACAAACAACGCAGAAGAGACCATTGACCCACAACTGTGATTCTCCTGCAAAAGTCCCAGGAAACAGAAGGAGACCCTGGCATTTATATGTTATGTGAATGGATTAAATTAAATATTTCTAACATTAGTATTTTTAAAACACCAGTGGTCTTGGGTTTATGATGAAGTGAAGGGAGCTCAGAGCTGACCCCAGAAAGCAGTAAGTGCCCATGAGTCACAGACTTCACAGAAAGTGGTGGGTGTTGAACATCTTTCAGCACCAGTCTCTCTTTCCCTGATATATTTTGGGCAAGCAAGTACTGCCTCATCACCAGTTACTCAGCAGGAACAGGAGTTACACTCATCTGCATCTGTGTCAGTTATTTTTTGCTGCAGACCTTCTCGGGTTTATTTCCCTCCCCTGCTTTTTTCCCTGCAAGCGGCAAACACCAACAGTGGAATAAACAAGAACTACCCCTGCACTTTGCAATGCCGAGTATTTTTCACAAGCTGCGCTCACAACGGGAAGCAGCAGCGCAGTCTGGTATCTGCCCCAAACACCAGAAAGCTCATGAAAAGCTCCGAGGCCCGAGGCACAGCCAGAGATAAAAGACAAAGCCAAGCCTCCACCTCCCTCAGCGTTCCCAGGATGCAGCACAGCTCCCTGAGTGGAGCAGACAGAGAAAATAGGTGCAGTTCTGCACAAGTATCACAGACAGGCATTTTGGAGAAGGCAGGAGAGCCAAAGGAACTAGGATTCTAAATCTTTCTCTGCACCCACAAACAAAAGCATCGTGCAACCGAACAGCCAGTTCTGCAGCACAGAGATGGGCTTGGAAAGTGCACACAGTTTTTGGGGAGCTGCAGAGGAATCCAAAGGAAGGATCCAAGGGCTGCATAACCTCTTACCATTGCAGCCAGGCCTCCGCTCCTGCTTTTACCCTCTTCAAGGGGATAGCTTTATCCACATGGAAAGGAAGCCTCTGCTGGAGAGCAACCAGCCTGATTGCTCAGGGTATCTTTAGCAGAACAGGCAAGTGATTCACGCATTCGGTCTGCCAGAACAGAAGTGTTTTAACAACAAGGGGATGCTAAGTCAGATGGCCCCACTGCTCCGGCTGTGAATCGCCCCAACAAGCTCCTGAGCACAGTCAGTGGGCTGGGTTTGATCCCAACTGAGTCATCCCACCGAGAACTGGGCAACTCCAGCTGAAGAGGAGCTGCAGGCTCCTGCCCCACAGAGACAACCCCAGAGCCCCCGTGTGCACCAACAACCACGGGAATGCTACACGCATTGATTTATTCCTCTTGCCACACGGTTCTCCTTCCAGAGGAAGTCAGCAGTGCTGCTCAGGCACTTCACCCCAAGTGCAAAGGCCCATCATCACCCTGCCTCACTGCCTTCTTCCCAAGTGCATTCCTCATTTTCCCGCAGCAGATGAACAGAGCTCAGTCCAACTCCTCTTCCCCCAACACTGCACCTAAACACACGCCTGGACTAAAACACCCCCTCAGCTGTCCCTCACAGAAACTCAGTCCTTGGAGACGCCTCAGAACCACAGACAAGTCACTGGAAGCACTGACCTCTTACAGGCACACTAAAAGAGTAACTGTTTGCCAAGCACCTCTCCTTGCTCCCAGCTTCAGGAACCATGGACAAGATCAGCGTGGGTAAAACTGCAGCTCCACAGACTCCTGGAGGGATCAGACAGTTTGCACCAGACACGCTGCTAGATTTGGGTGTCTGCGTGTTCTCAGATGTCAGAGCTTAAGACATCCCAAAAACAGTCTTTATTTTTAAGCTCTTCCTTACGACACCCATGTTGCCTTTACTGAAGACCACATTATAGGGCATATATTCCCTCCCTCTTCCCACACCATCCAGGAGCAGGAAGCAATTCTGAACCTCCAGAGCTGTGTGCTAACCCCTACAAAAACTGCAGAGCTACATGAACAAATAAATGCTTGTTTCTTGAGAAAGATGCTGATCACTTGACTTCTCCTTCCAGAGAGCCCTACAAGGCATCCCACAGTCGATATTTCTTGGGTCAACAACAATCTTTGAGCTGCTGTTATCACAGCTGCTGGTTTTAACTCCAGTAGAGGAAGGGAGGGGGTAAGTTAAGCAGAGACAAGGCACGGCATCTGCCTACCTACCATCACTATAAAGAGATTTATCTTCAGGAACCCATGTTCCAGTGCTCTTAATTTTAAGGGGGTAAAAAAATGCCTTGCAAAAGACAAAAAAGGGTTTGCAACCTCAGAACCCTGTCAAGGCTATTTTGCATCTGTTGTTCTTCATACACAGCTCCTGGTGGCAAAAGTTTTGTAGGTGAAGCAGTGCTGCAGGGGATGCTCTGTGGCAAACTGGGTCTGCCTGGATGGAAGTCACTGAAGCCATACAAAACAATTCAGCTGATGAGGCACGTGCGAGAAGAGAGTCAGCTCATTCCTCCTAAGCCACAGCAGCTTGGCAGAGCGAGCAGGGATAAAGGGGAAGTTATTCTCCTGGCCAGAGTCAGGAACAGTGCACGGTCTGTGTGCGCATGGGGAGGGGGAGATAAAGGTGGGCCCTGTGCTGGGACATGCATCCCTCCTCCAGAGGCAGCATGAAGCAGAGCAGTGTCCATGCAAGTCACAAGGTGTGTGGTAGCTGATCGGAGATAACGCAAAAATTGCTCTTCTCTTGGGTAGGAAAAAAGCACCGCTCCCAAAAGGCTGAGGAGGGCAGATCCCCAAGGACATGTGCAGTTACTGCCCCGGTCTCCGGTCTGCTCTCCTCGCTCAGGACTTAACCATGGTGAGGACTGTTCCCCCAGCCCCAGCAAGCTCCTCTGTTGCCTTAAGGCTGCTGGCAAACCCTTCCCTCGGCCCCTCCCAGCCCAGGGCTGCCGGCGGCTGGGGGTCAGCTTCACACGGCCTCCCAAGAGTTAAAGAAAACAAAAACGAGCCTCAAATTCGAGAGGGGGAAAACGCTGGTATGCAAAATATTGAGCTCAACCACAAATATGAAGCAAGTGTTTAGTTATTTGAGGCCACACGACTCGGGAGGCACCTTTAAGAAATTCTAAAAGCTCTTATTGTTGTCAGCAGCTCAGGGCAGCAACATTTTTGACCAGTTACTACGCACACGTTCTTGCATTTCTGAAGTCATCTTAGATGCTACATCCAAAGCCAGGGACCTCTGGGATAGTTTTGTCTGCTCAGACAAAAACACAGCTCGGGGACGAGCAGAAAGCACAGAAGCAAAAAGCAGTGAGCAAGAGACAGATCTATCATACCCTCTCCATGCCAGCAGGGCACCAAGTATTCCCAGTGTCTGTGCTAGAGCCAAGCTCTCTGTTCCTTGAAACAGCATCCACAACCCCCCTCCCCTTCCTTACAGAGGATTAAGGCACGGTCAAACCTATAACTGTTGGGCAAGGGAACTTATGAACAATGGTACAGGGAGAACACGAAGAGCAGGAACAACTCCCTTGCCCTCCTTGCCATGCTGTGATGCCACAAGGAAAGGGCCCACAGCAATCAATCAGTTCATCAGCTCATCAAGAGGAAGGACTTCTCGGCTGCTGTTTTAGGTTGTGATAAGAGTCACCAGCAGAAGAGGGGGAGTTCCTGTCCCCATGCTGCTGGGCTGGCTGCAGGATTGGACAGATGGCTCCATAAGCTACTGGCAAGTCTGGGAGGTCCTTAGTTGTTCTCCTCCCCTCCCTTTTTCCCTTCTCTCCCAACAGGGAGAGCAGACCCTGTGGAAGGCATGTTCTCATTCTGCACATGAATGTGTCAATCAAGGCATGAAGATCCATGCCTCCCACCAACCCAGCAGTGACTCACTGCTGCAGCCATTGTCCCGGAGGGGTGGACTGCAGGAAACCATCTTGCTCTTCCTGGATAAAAGCTGGCACCAGCTGCAGCTGCTCAGGGACACACAGCTTCTCACTAGGCCCTTGTCCCAGCCCTCCAGCAATGTCTGGAACAACAGCAAGCTGCCAGGTCTCCCTACTCCCAGTAACAGGGAATACTGTCGGCAGTGCTATGCCACAGTTGGCTCCCTCGCTCAGCAAGCAGGGAAGTCACAGGGAACACAAAAAGGCTCTCCTTGAACATGCTGGATTTTCCTTTTAATCCCTGAGAATCAAGATAGCACCAATCAGGATAGCAGAAAAGGTTATTCTGTGGGAGGAAGACTGGAAGCAACTTGTCCAACAAAGCACTGGGCAGAGCAGATGGGGAAGGGGAGGTGTGGGTCCAGTGCCATCCCCCTTTGCACAGAATACTGCTCTAACAGATAAAACCCTGTGGATCTGTGGAATTACCAGCCAAAGGAAGCTGCCAATGACAGCAAGGAAGGAGTTCCCCGAGGAGATACCCCCAGAGAGTGGGTGATGCTGGACACGCTTCCACTGGCGCAGACACTAACAGACAGCAGCGCTGCTCTCTCCAAGGCTGGCTCCCTAAATGAAGGGCAGGATGACACAGGGCACAGCCAGCAGGCATCACAAGCTGCTCCCTGGCCAGATGCAGCCCACCCAGCCCCATGCCTGCCCCAGTCCCAGCTCCCCAGCACAGGCTTGCAGCAGTCCCAGCACACACCGGGGACACGCTTCCCGCCCCTCCGAGGCACGAGGGCAGGGAAGAGAGGGGACTGTTTACATTGGCAAGCTGCAGGAAACCGGCAGGAGCACGGAGGAAAAAGGATACAGTTGCATTCTTCTGGAAAGCGGGCAGTCAGCAAAATCTGACAATTCAGGAGTGGCTGGAGAGAGCGGGAACGAACATTTGTCTTCGGGCAAAATGTTTGGCTAAAGGTCAGCACAAGCTCAGAGCACTCGCAGTTCCATTTATGCCAAGAACTGACATAAAAGACATTTTCCTCCATAGGTTTCCAGAAACCACAGACCTTTCTATTTGGAGTAGAAGTGACTAATGCTTCTAACAGCCCCTGATGTCACAAACTGCTAACCAGCAAAAAAAAAAAAAAAAAAAAATCTGGACTTGGGGGATGATAAGGACCATATGTGCATTCCAGCAAGGCTTGTAAACTCACTGCAGGGAAAAAAAAGAAAAAAGGAGAAAGGAAGGAAGGGGGGAAAAAAGAGACAATGTGACAAACAAGAATGAAGACGATCCAAAGGCAGAGCCCAATGAGAACCAGATGCTATTTGCTTCTCTGGCCAATGTCTCTCCTGACAGCAGACAGCATGCAGGAAAGCATGTTGCTATATAGACATTAGAAACACTTTGTTTGCTTGCTTTCAGTTCTTTTACCCTTTTCCAGCCCTTCTGGCTACACAGTCCCACACCACCACAAATACAGATACAGTCCAGCAAGGCAGCAGAGAGGAAAAAGCCAACAACAGCCATTTCCTTCTGTATTTCACCGTCATGCACTTAAAATAGCCCTGAAACAGCTGCACCATGGGCCCTTAAATAAGTGGATTTGTAGTTGGCTAAAAGCCTTTAGCTGGAGGCACAGCACAACCTGGGACAGAGGGAAGGGTGATACACAAACCCAGAGAGACTCCCAGTTACGCTCACACAGGCCAGGAGCAAACTGGGACACTGCTCCCAGGCACAAGAGGGTAGAACTAACACAAACCTGGCAACCTGATGCTATTTTCCTCCAACCTTCCCCAGGCTTCCATCAACCGCGCTCCAGTCAGGGGTGTGAACACAACCAGAGCACAAGAGAGATTTCAAGAAAGGAAAGCAGCCCAAAGGCCTTGCTCACCAAGCTGTAACGAGGCAGAACTGTTCCAATACCTGCTCAAAGTAAGGGCTGCTCTGGACACAAAAAGCAGCAGTTTTCCTTGAGGTGGTGCAGGCACCAGCAGGGCTGCCTTGCAGCTCCTTAACCCTGTGTGTTCTTTCCTGAAAAGCTGCAGCCACACATCCAGGCCACGTTCTGTCAGCTCCTATTCAGCAAGCTCCGGGGCTGAAAAGTGCCCCACACTGTGCTCAGGATAATTAATTAGCCCTTGGACTTACAGCCAGGATCCATGTTAATACAGCTCTAGGTCATTTATTTACGAGTTCTCCTGAATCTGGCCTAAAGAGTTCAGATTCATCACAGAATTGTCTTCATATCAACATGCTAAGATAACACTGATATACATACAAACATAGCTTATCCAATGTCCAGATACCACAGCAGTGTGTATAAACAGGTCCTGACTTCAAAATAACCACCATCCAACCCAGCTCCTTGGAAAACCCCTAGCAGGGCTTTCAGGGTCTGAACCAGTGCCACACACACACACTGGAATTCCCCAGGGAAACTTTACTGGTCCAGCACCAGCAAGGAAGTATAAATCCAGTATCAACTGGATTGAATTCTTAAAATCATATACAACATGCACATGCATATATGACACTAAGGTCACTAAACAAAAGGGCCAGAGAAAAATATTTCAGGTTTAGCCAAGTCCAGTGTTTCTACTCTCACCAGCAACGGGTACACTTGAGTGTGGTTCTGACCAAGTAATCAGAAAACAACAACAAAGCAAGCAAACCAGCTTTTAATGAGTTCATGGCATGGTCTAATACACTGAGTGTTGAGTCACAGCCCTCACATCTGCTTTGAAAAGGAAACCAGAACACACAGAGCCCCTTATGGTACACGAGCTCTTTTAAGGCACCAGAAAAGACACTCAACACAAATAAGAAAAGGTCAGCAATCAAAGAATATCGAAGACTACAAATATTGTTGTTTGCCTTAGTGTGCAGTTTTCCAGCTTCAGCAAGAAGGACAGCAGAATTAAGTTGAACTGAATCTGCACTCAGAGGAGAAGGTGAAGGTTTACTCAATTCTTTAGCTGACAGTTTTGAATCATCACTCCATAGACTTCAAGCTCTCAACTGGCTCAAAAGCAACAACGTTCTCCACCGGCCTTCAGCAAGTCTTTGTCCTTCTGCCTTAAACAGGGAAAGCCAACACTCAAGTTTTTATAAATAGGAGCAATTCCCCATTTCAACTGAATGACTTCCTTCCCTTCACCTCATTAATTCCAAATTTTTGTGGTTGCCTTGGAAGATTATGTTTTGTCTTTCCAAAAAATTTAACTGGTCAGAGTTCCTCCAGAGGAAAGCACATCTGATCTAGGCCCTCAGCACAGTCATAACACTGGGACTGTTAGGAGATGGGACGAGAAGGCCTCTCTACACCAGGTTTTTTATCCCCCTCAAGTCTTGCTGCACTGATAACTGCTACAGAGACCTCACATTTCTGGAGTCCATCGACAGTGAAAGACAAAACATTTTTCTCACTGCAGACAGGAATGTTCCCACAGTCCTTTCCACATCCATTACTTGCTAAGGGGCAGGATCACAACAGCGTTTGATGGCCACTACAATCCTGGTGATGCTCCAAGTCATAAAGAATCCCTGGACAGGACACCGGCAACTGCCCAACACACACTGCAGACCATCTGAACTCCATAAATGTACAGCTAAATACACATTCACAGCACCAGAAGAATGGATTAACTCTCTAGTCACATGGAATCTGAGGATGAGCTTTACAGCTCCAGTTTTTGGATTGCATCAGAGATAAACCTTTTATTCTAGAGATTTAACCCAACTCTCAGAAACATGAAGAGCCCCACACTGCCTATTTTCTGCACTGAAGTTTATCTTGAGCTATTCCTCCCCACACCCCAAAAGAGAAAAGGCTTTCCTAGCACTCAAGCTGCTCTTGACAAACTAACACAGTGTGAAGGACTTTACAGAAGGACAAGTTCCCACCACAGCACAGCCAAACCCCCTCCTGCAGCCCAACATCCCTCTCCTCTCCAAAACACACAAACACATCAGGAAGGAAACCCAAAGCCCACAGTGGCCTGCAAAGGTGGTTCAAGCAGCACCAACATCCTACAACAAGAGAGGCTGGTACAAGTTTTCCTGGAGGAGATGAGGGATCTTCCCCTCAGTTACAGGCAACGACACCTCAGGCTTGTCTGTCAAGGTTCTTTTGCCAGGACCTATTTTCCAAACACCTCTATTACTGAGGCAGGGATTCCTGGGGAATAAAATAAATAGTTTCATTGGTGCAGGTGGGATTTCATCGTAAAGGCAATGAAGGCACACCACAGCTCAGCGGAGCTGCCGGAGCACAGCTTCCAGCCCAGGGCTGGATCCTGGCAAGAGGCAGTGGGGCTGTGCCAGCACCGAGGGCAGGGAGTTCATCTGCAACCAGAGCCCCAATTCCTGCCCTGGGCTTAAGCTCACAGCAAAGGGCTGGGCACAACACTGTAAGTCAAGTTCTCTGTACACAGTGCAAAGCAACAGAACAGCTTTTTACCAAAATTTGTGCAACCTCCCCAACACCTCCCCGTTTTACACCAGGCACTGCACACCAGAAGCCTCTCATGTATGCAGGAAAGGCAAATGTCAGGGTTAACACAAAAAGCCATGTCACAGGTGATAACCCACAGGGGAAGCAACGACAGAGCAGAGCGTGCTGTGGTACAAGCTTTATAATCTGCCACGCAGACCAGACACACAGCCTGGAGAAAGCCTTTCCTCAGCAACTCAGCGCTGGAAAACAGCAATTTCACATCGCCACAGATTTCAATCAGGTTTAAAGCAGATTTATTAGTTAAATCCTAATAATGCAAATAAAGTCAGACGCAAAACTGGCGTAAGTCGCCACATATGGAAAACCCTGCCCACAACCCCCCTTCCTGAACGCCTGTTACTAAAGCACAAGGCTGCACAGTTCCCCTGTCCCTCCTTCCCCATCCCCAGGAAACAGCCAGGCTGGGGCTGTGAGGAGGACAAGGCTGGCTCAGTTGCCATTTCAGTAACCAATTTCTGTCCCAGTAAAGGTCCTTCTGCAATGTTTGGGCACAGGGATATATCTGAAGGGGTTGGAGTTTCTTTCCTTTTGAAAGTCAGTCCCCAGCAGAGAGGTTACAAGTCCCCCCATTCACAGTCAGGGCTTTGGAGGTTCCAGTGACACCCCTAAGTCCCACTCCCACACTTCCCCTCATTTAAGCAGGTTCAGATGCTTCCAGTCCCTGACTCTTCAGCCAACTGTTATGTTTCCATAAGCTAAGTTTTTCTTTATGAATCCCTTCTGGTTTTGCTCTAGAAAAAGAGGTATACATCTCCCAAAACAAAAAGATCCAAATGGGAACTGTGTAAATGCACAGCACAAAGAAATAAGCGAGAGAAAAATATTTTCCTTTTGGTTGTTGCTATGTTTTATTAACATTAAGTACTGTTTGAACACCTACATGTAGAAAACAACAACACCTAAAGGAAAATTCTAAGAGTCTTTCTATACAAACTTACATTAGTGGCTACATTCCAGACACTAATTAAATGCATCCTGTAATAATAAAATCCTCTTCTGACTTAGAAATAAGGACTTGAACCAAAATGTACTATCAGCTTTGTGTTTGGTGTGTCCCACTGACAATGGTTCCAGAACCAGCAATTTTTCCCCAAGTTCTCCATCCCAACAGAGTTACAGCAAATCTCCTTGGAGCCTTCTGCAATTAACTCAAATCCACAAAGATCCTCACAGGTAAACAGTGTACGTGAACTTTTGCAGAGTGAGACACTTGTGAGGGCTTGCAAAGGGGTAGCTGTGGTACAAGGTGCCTCTCAGGTGTGATGCTATGCTCGGTTATTAGAACCAGACTCCAGTGGTGTTTTCGGCCCTGGCACAGAGTGGCTGGATGAGCAGAGAGCAAATAAACCACAATTAGTGGAAGGCAGGCCCTGATCCTGCCCTATGCGCTGTCAAAGGCTTCCTATCCGCATTCCAAGGCTCCCAAACACCTTTGTGAGCTGGACCTTTGGCTTCTGGTATCTCAGTCCTGCTCTGTCTGCAGTGTCGCGACAGTTTAATTAAAAGCAGGAGCCTGCAAAGCTGGAAACAGGCCAGGGAAAACTGCTGGGATCCCATCCGGCTCTGGAGTCTGGGGCCAAGGCAAGGCTCCCATTTCTTCAGGTAAAGGGACTGAGCTGCCTTGGAGCTGTGAGATCAAGCGACCTGGCATGTGCCCAGACAGTCCAAGGACTTGAAACAAGGAAACTGTCTTCCCCAATGACAACAGTACTTCAAAAGGTGCTTGGGAAAAGTCGGAAGCTAAAAACATCTCCCTGTGTTGTTCCTCACTCCTTGTTTGGTGCATGCACAATTGGCATATTTAATACATTTCTGCAACTTCTGAGTATCCTGCCCAGAGCCCAGTGCAGCTCTGCACAAGGGCCAGGCTTTAGGAACTAAGTGGGACACTTCCAAACATTACCCTGAGCTAATCCAATGTTATTTTTCCTGCAGCAGCCCGCCACTCACAAGACCACTGGCAGAGATTTGCAAACCACTGGCATTCACCCACATTCTCTGGAACCGTGTTCTTCCAAATTCATAAATTATTCCATACACAGGCTGCTGCAACATCCATTAGCTGTTGGTGGAGCCCTGCTAAAAGGTTAAACCGGAGCCAGTATCCACCCCCACAGATTAATTAATGTTGGCCACCACATTCTGCTTCCACTGTCCACCCCAGTCATGTTTGCCCTTCGAAGGGAACACAAAAGCAGATGGACACAGACTTCATTTTAATTTCTGCCCTCCTGTCAAGACTTGTGCTGTAGCAACCCAAGCCACTGCTTGTAACAGTGCAGCGTTAAACAAACCCCACAACTCCAATGTTTTTCTCCCATAGACCCCAAAAGTGAACAGAACCAAGTCTCCAGTGTACTACGCTCCTGCACAGTCCAGCTGCTCAGACTTGCCCTGGTCAAGCTAAACACAGAATTCAAAGTCTTGCAGCCTTATGAGTACACACAATACATATTGCACTCCACTTGGTTAAACCCACAGCTCAAGGACAGCTTCTGGACGGGAACACTTTGCAGGGTTGTTTCTCTGAGTACCAACAATAAGCTCTTTGCCATCAGCTCGCACCTCCCGCGGTTCCTTTACACTGTAGCTCGGTGTGCCCACAGCGCTGGATTTCTCCTCCTGGAAGCACCGGGACAGGCAGCAGGGCACATGAGGTATCCATCCGTGAGCCAAGCACTGGAGTGTTCAGCTTGGCCAGCACATAGCACAGCGCGGCCGAGCACGAGTGCTGCGTGGAGCAGGAGCGACTGTGACAGCTGAGCAGCGCCGCTGCCCAGAGCTCCACAGCACCGGGCCCCGGCTCTCTGCAGCAGCGAGGCTCCAGAGGCCTGACAGAGCAGGTAAAGCCTGTCACAAACTCACGGAGCCAAACCTAAGGATTCGGGAAGACAAACAGACCCGAAGGCGCCGCTCCGAGCAAGCGCATCCTGCAGAGGGCTCGGGAAGATTAGTTCACATGAAGGAGCTCCCTGCTCTGACATGCTCTACGGCTCCAAGTGCTGCAGACCTGCCTATCCCAAAACTGGGGCACAATTCCCATGTGCAGTGCACGTTTTTGCCCTTGGCTCAAGTTATTTAATGAGAGATATCAAAGCAAGGGATCTGCTGCTGCATATTCCTTATTAACAATGCAGACTCCACCTCCACATCGCTGGGGTCTGACAGGCAAATAACTGCTCCAAGAACTTGGGAAGCCTTCCAAGAGGAAAGCTAATGCCCAGCTCTTCCTTCCATGGTTGTCCAGGAGGAGAAGCTGGGTTTGTCCATGGTTGAGGCTCCCACTCTGCACATCACACACCAACGCAGCACAAGCCTGTGCCTGCTGCAGGCCAGCAGCACATTCCGACCCCAGGAGAGTCAGCACAGGTCGGAGTAGCCCTTCCCTGGGCACATGAGGTTTGAATTCACATTTTCCCAGGTCACTCAGCCCCTAAGGCTGTAAACTCAAGAGTGGACTTGCACAGTCTTCCTACTTACACATCCTCCTACTTACACAGTACCCCAGAGGATGGCAAACATTCAGCCTTCTCCATCCTCCTTCCTACCATCCAGCACCACTGGACTCCAGACACCGAACCATGACCCATCTCTGCAAGGCACAGCACCAAACTAGGAATACCAGGCCCCTGCCCTCAACAGCTTTTAATTGCCCAGATGCTGCAGCACACACACTCCAGGAAAGTCTCATTTACCACAGGTGGTGTGGATACAGACAACACCCACACACTCTTCTCTTGGGACTTCTTACTGTGCATTTTACACAGGGACCAACCACCTACTTCATGCCAGAAACATGGACCGTTTTCTAGCCTGTGTGAACTTGACACTTCCCCTCAAACTGAAACCACAACAGCATGTAAGCTGTATCACAGTTAGTCTGGATTTATACTTCTAGCTTTTTGGCTCATCCCACTGCAAGAAATCATCAGATTACTTGGTTAGGCTATGAAAAAATACTGCTTTCCTCAGGTCACATCAAAACCCGGTAATGCACATCCCACTGGAAAAACGTTCTTCTGAGCTCCATTCCTGCAAGACCAACCCTGGAGGAAATGTAGCTGTGTTCAGAAACAGACAGGAGTCACACATCAGACTACAGTTTCAAATAATGTTTTGTTTAAACAACGAAACACCTCAGGCTTTCATGTTTAAGCAATTCTGGGCTGCAACAGAGAAATTAACTGTGTCTTAGGAATGCTCTATGTGAAAATTGCCCTCAATTGCATTACCGTAAACCCAGAGAAACAAGGGCAGAGTTACTCATGCTGCTCGCTTTTAAACCCTTCCTCCTTATTGTTCCACCTCCTCGAAAACATAATGTGCCTATTACCTTATTTGAATAGTTATTTTCTAGCAAGTGGTTTTAATTAAAAGCATTAGTCTGGTAATGCCTCTGCGCCACAAGATCTCACTCCATTTGGTGCAAGAGGGCGAGGTTTGCAAAGGTGACTACGGCTGTGCTGTTATTTCACTGACCACAACTTGGTAAAACGAGGGAATTATCCTCTGCTTTACTTATGGAGAAAACAAAGGCATTTGCCCACGACCACCCACCAAATCAGAAGGTTGAATGCTCGTAGCATGCCAGTCACACAAGCCCTAACCCCAAGTGGCTCTTGTAACTAATGCTCTAATAATTAATAATTGCTTATCTCCAAATGCTGAATAGCAAGAGTGCTTTCCACTAGGGTGAATATCCAGCTACCTGGAAACACGCAGCCCAAGGTCCCCCGACAGCACTACTCAATCATGTATCAGAAATCAAAGTGAATCGCTCTAATTGTTCAGTGACCATCAACTGTGCATCCCAGAAGGAGAGGCACTTCTCCCAGAAGCTGTTTATTTTCCACTTTCAGGCAGCTTCTTTCTAACTCAGAGCATCAGGAGGGTTTACCACAGCCTCCTCAAGAGCTGCCCCTGGGCCCCAGCAGACACTTCCATGCAGCTTCTCCCCAGCAGGAAGCAGCTCCTGGGTCTGGTGCTGCATTCTGCCTCCACTGGACACCAGGGACTTGGGCTGCAACCACCAAACCTTTGCCTTCCCCACAAGACAAGGGAAGGAAAAAAAAAACCAAATTAGGTCAAATGCTCCTGAAAAATGCCAATTATTTTATATATAGCAATTGCACTGCAGTGTCATTTAATCTCAGCTTGCCATTGTCAGATATCAGCTGAAATTCCCTGCTTTGCTCCGGCTGCCATATTAAAGTGCCACGTATTTAATATTAATGAGGCAGATGAAACAGAATGAGACTAGGCTGGCATTTTCTGGGATAAAAGAGAGTTTGTGGCAGAAAAGCGTTCATTTAAAAGCACCAGGGATTTTTCTTGGCTTGGAAGTTACATACAATATACAGGAAACCAACAAAACCCTTTTCAAATGTAATTAAAAATCTTAATCTTCTGATTCCATGAGCTAACAAAGGCATTCATTGTTTCTTCTGTTAAAAAAACACGACAGCAGCAAGTCGGGTTACCTGGCCACAACTATGGGAAGCTTTACAGATAAAGTTGCTGAAACAGGATTTCAACAATTACTTCCCCCCCTCACACACACAGCATCCATACCCTTGTGCTCACACTCAGGCAAAAAATCTCAGAGCTCAGAGCTCTGACTGCCCAAAAAACAAGAGGCACACCGAGACCTGCCAGAGCCCAACGTGGACATGAAACAGATCCGAAGGAGGAAAAAGCAGCAGCCAATGGATGTGGTGGGGACGTGGCGTGATTTATCACCAGCGCAAGTCACCAGACGATCTGGCAAAATCCCTGCTCCTCTGGGGGTCTTGCCATGAAGATTTGAGGGCTGTGCATATGTTCAGTCCCAGATGGCTGCGTTAAGCCTTATAATCACTCCCGGCATGTAAAAGCGAGCAATACCTGCTCACAGTACGACGCCCTAATCTTTTAGCTGGAAAGGCTGACAATAAATGAGCACCGTCTCCAATTATTTAATTCAACAACTGCTGACAATACCAGTCTTGACACCTCAAACTAGGAACAAAACAACAACAAAGACTACTGAAATACCATTAGCCACGGTGTTTCTACTTTTGTTGCGCAGATACGCAAAAATGTAACTCTACCAATTAAAAGGAGACAGAGAACAGAGAAATCTTGAATCATACAAAGAAACAAATTCAACTATATTTATGCACCACTTCTTTACTGGCGTTTCCTACTGTACATTTCCTGCACACATGTGGAGGATGTGGGGAAATCCATTTTACTGCAGAGAGATGCCAGGAATGAGTGTCAGTGATAACCTGGCACCTTCACCTTTCCAGGGTGAAACTTTTTCATTTCCAGGATGCTCTGCTGCCTGCCAAAATTTTGCCCCAGAAAAAATTAAGCCAGGACCATCAGCCTGACATTCTTCATTCATCTGAAAGCTGCCAAAAGCTCCCAGGCTGACTCAGACTGGAGGAGAAGGGTTTTCACAGGGGCTGAAAGGAGATGATTTGTGCGCTTCAAAACACAAAGATTTGGCTGTGGCTACAGCTGGGAACCTCTACCTGGAAGGCTAAAAGCAGCCCTGCAGTTCTGCCTCTCCTGCAGTTCTCACTCTTGTACTTCCCTGGGAATCAGCCTCCGTGCTGCTCTGCGGAAGAGGGAAGCACAAGCTCGTGCAGTCACCAAGCAAGCCATCTACCCAACTTGCTCCTCTCTCCCACCTTCCTTTACTCTCCAGACAAAGCAGAGGCTGCCTCCCCCAGACTGCCAGAACCTCCATTCAAGCCGCGTTCGTGTGCTTACACAAAGCATTTCACACACTTGGTGCGGTCACCACGTGCCTGGCAAGCAGTTTCTGTTGATCCTCTTGCTTACACAGGACACTGTCATTCACTTTGCACCCACAGAACCCACCAGGGAAACACCCAGGCTCGGCAGAACACCTTCAGAGCCACAGACAGCCCTCAAGTCCTGCAAGTCATTCACAAAAGATCCCCCTCAGGACTCAGAGCACTTTCTCGCTTCCACACACCCACCACGTGAGAGGTTAATATCATCTCGGAATGAAATACATAATATCCATGAAGATTTCCAGGAACAATTTCTACTAGAACTACTGCTGTGCACAGGAATCCATTCTCAGGAGTCGCTGGCAAAGCAGGTAACAACTGTGGCAAAACCAAAACGTTTCTAAAACAGGTCTTTTTCTATTAACTTGTGCCAAGCATTCATGGCCAGATCTGGTAAAGAAATAACCCACAATTACAGTACTTCAGGAACATAATTCCAGCAGCTAAATCCCATCTGAAAATAAAGCTGGGATGCAGAAATGGCAACAGAATATCATTAGACAATAAAGATCTAAAGCAGCTATAAGCTGAGATGGAAGAAAAAAACCCCAACTCCCCAAAACAGTAGCAGCCTGTGCTTTGACAACACCGTATGTGGGATGCTACTATGGAAAACAAAAAGCTTAAGCCTGCAAAAAAAGATTTATCTCCTTCCTGTTTTGAGAAACTTCAAAGCTCTAACTGCAAATTCAGATCCTAAGGCTACTTTGACACTCTCCTAAACACAGGCACAGGGTGTATTTTTAAGCAAGGAGTCCCAAAGATAGCTCAAGACTTATAAATCAGAGCTCAGCAAAATACATGTACTACCAGGGAAATGGCAATAATGGCCCTTGGACTGCAGCTCATGCCAAGAGGGCATCGCTTACATGGGACAAGCAGAGCACTCCACAGGGAGAAAGCTTCCAGAAGGGCTAAAGGAAAAGCACAGGGAGCTGCTCCCCCTTCTCACAGCTCTTTCTCCACTGCCTCATGCGTGGTCAAGTGGACCTTGCCTAAGCCACATTAATCACACCTGCCTGAGCTGTGGATAGGAAGAGCCCTGGCAACTCTTGCAAGTCCAGCCCACACGTCTAAACCAGGCACCACCACGATGTAGAGGATGGGGAAAGGCATCCAGATGAGATGAAGAAGGAGCATCTCCTATTCCCACCACATAGCAGCATGCAAACCAGCATTTATATTGTAGTAATCATGAACAACATTTGGGGTTAATTTTTGTTACCACTGCTCTGAACTAAGAGAGCAAGACCCTGAAGTTGGTTTTGTGGCTCTGCTCTGGAGCATCTCCAGCAGAATTAACACCGAGCTCTCCCCACGCCGTGGTGTTTGTCTGAACCATTATTCCGCATCACTTACTCCAGTAGGCTGCAGAGCTGCTCACAGAGCTGGAAGCACAGGCAGCTCAAGAGCGTACCTAAAAAAAGCTTCAAATACTATTGGGAGGCTTTTTTGTTTATTTTTAAATCACCTGCCTGCATCCAACTGTTCTACGCTGAAGCTGCTCCTGGATCTTTCCCCGCAAGAGCCACTGTAGCTTGACAGGACCGAAGCCCAGAGCCAAACCACACCAAGGACGAGGCTGGGAAAGGCAGGAGCGTTTGCCAAGCCAACAGAAGACCCTGTCCCCCTGGTATCTCTCCTGCAAAGCAAGCCACAAGCTACTGAGCAGCCTCGTGACCATGCTCTAGCAATCACCTCAGGAGGAAGAGCCACAGAAAGAGAACCAACAACCCTCAAGTGGCTCGAGAGCAGGCAGCCAGCCAGTCAAGCTTTCTCTCTCTCGGGGGCTGCAGGGGTGGGAAGGGGACATACAAAACATGCTCCAGCACTGAGTAAATATTTTACTTCTCAGATTCATGCTGGTCATTTAATCAATCCCCATCATTATTTTAGGGGCCCTACTCAGACACTAGAATTGATTCCTGATCATTTCATCTACACAAAGTAAAGCCTTTCCAATCATCTCCATCAGATCCTGACTCCTGGTCAGCTCCTTTCATGCTGGAAAAGCTAGAGGCCCTGAGCATGTGGTGGGTTGGACACATAACCTGCCCCACAACCAAGACTGTGCTGAAAAAAGGCGAGGAGGAGGCAAGTTCCCACCATTGTTAACATCAACAGGAGCAACAAGAATTGTCTGAAGCAATTTCCTACTGCAAACAAGGTGCTGAGGTGAATAAAGGAAACGAAGAGGTCGCACACTAGAATACTGTCCTCTGTGCACCACCCAGGTCTGCATCCCTGCTGCAGACAGCTGAGCCAGGCCAGACCCGGCACAAGAAGCCCCACTCAGCAGCTGAAAGCAGGCAAGGAAGCCAAAACCTGTGCTCTGGTCACATCAGCAGCCCCAGCAGTGCCACCCAAGCCCACAACACATTCACTGTGACCAGATACTCAGCTACTGAGAGCACAGAAACACTCACAGAGAAAAGGGGGCACCCCCTTTCTTTGTGCTCATCTCTTGCTCTACCTTCCCATCTCCCTCTCCTTCCTCCCCTCCATGGAAACCAGCAGTCTCTCATTATCAAGTATTTTTAAAACAGATGGGAGAGTGCACTACACTGTTTTAATCTCTCAGATAACGTTCTCCACGGTTCCCATGTCAAATCTGCATTGCAGCTTCACTTTCCCTCAATTTCTGTTTGACTTGGAGCAGGGTGTACATCACTGCAAACACGAGCCTCGCTCCTGTAACAGACCAAGCTCTGATTCTGTAAACATTTGGGATAAACACACAAAGAGAAGGGAAGGCAGGACAGAGCCCTCTTCCACGCTCTGATCTAATAAGAACCCATCCCACACTGGTCAAGATGCTGGGAAGTAACCCAGGAGGAAGAAAGGGGTCCCATATCTAGCACGCCTCAACCGTTTCCAGACTGCAAGTGGCTTATCTCACACTGAGCCCAGATGACCAAGTGCATCCTCCCAGCCCGGTGCATGTTTAAGCACATGCTCGGCTTTCATCAGCTGAGAGCTCCCAGGGCAGCTCCCAGCACCAATCCTGCCAAAGCTTTGCTTATGCATGCCTTTACATTTACATACCCAGAGCAGGCTCCATCAAGGCAAACGAAATTACAGGCAGCGCATTACACATGTGCCCTCACATCTGTGGGATCAGGGCCTAAAAATGAAAGCCGCCCCTCCTACTAAAACACGCCCTGCTCGGCTACAATTAAACACAGACACTTCAGAGCAGTTTGCTGAAGTTATTCTTTATGCATGCTTTTACAATTAACATAATGTCATATCCTGCCAGGACGTAAAAGGTTGTGACTCAGGAATGTTATCATCGTTTTAAGTCAAACTGACTCGCTTTTGGTTTCATTCCTTTCCTTTCCCCCTTCCTTTAATTCTCCCTCCAACCAGACGCATACCACTCAAGGCTCCACTTAATCACATTCTGTAAGAAAGTTGCAAAGCAAATCTTCACCAGTCTTGCCTTGCTCTAACATATAATTAACTATTTCTTCCAACTCCCTGCCACCCTCCCAGCAACACAACAGCAGCAAGCAAAGTGGGGGCAGACAGGATTAGATAAGAAGATACGCAAGACAAAACACCCCCAACGCCTCCCGAGTGTCAGCCCACTATCCTTTCTTCTCTTATCACCTCAAGATAAAACAACTCTTCTTCAAAAAGCAGCGACACGGGAGGGTGAAGGGTCTGCCCACCAGCTGCTTGTAAGGAAGCCGAGTGCCCTCGTCCTTCCCTCTCCCACACGCACATGCTTCTCATGCTGAAGGATGCTTTATCCTGCAGCCAGCCCCACTGCACTGGACTCAGCAGCACACACACACAGGGATTTGGTTTAACTACTGCAAAACCCTCCGTGGATGCTGCTTTGGGATTGCTCATGGACTTGGATTAACCAGAAACACGAGAGGCTGAGTGACAGCACGGGTTTAACATAATGACAAAAAAATAAAGCAAAACACATACTCAGGAACAAACAGCAATCACGTCTTGCAGTAAGCCACGTTCCTCAGCCTATTAATGCTGTGAGGTTGCTGCTCCACACAAAGCGAAAAGGCTTGGCAATACCCTTCAGCCTGCCCTAAAAACCAGCTGAAGCCATGATTTCAATGCATCTTCTTACACTGAGAGACAAACTTCAATTTCCAAGCATGCTTCAGACCTTAAGATCAAGGAATCATTTCAGAAGAAGCTTTACAAATAGCTGATATAATTTATAGATATTCTGTTAACAAACATCAGCTCTTATTTTGCTTAGCAGCATAACTTCCCCACCTCCAGTAACACCATTAAACCCCATCTCCATACATTTGCTTTGCCACATCAGAGGAACATTACAGCCCCGCAGATCCACAAGCACATAATAAACGCCAAAAGAAACTGTCTCATTCTGGTCACATCTTGAACGCAGACCATTCTCTTATTATGAGAAGGAGCCACATTCAAGTCCTCGGCTCATGGGCAACATCTGGGTTACTCGCAAGCACTGAAAAAGTTGCTGGGAAGTCGGTCAAGTCTCTCCCTCCCGCGGCCGACGATGCACAAAAGTGCATTCAGTCTGGCCACGGTGGAGTTTCATTCACGTTTCTTCAAGCTGGATGCAAGAGAGACTCGCGCTTCTTTTTTTTTTTTTTTTTTTTCCGGGAGCAGCATCTACTAGTTTTTGTGGGTTTAGGCTTCTTTCTCTCTGTAAAGGGGAAACCTTTTGTCTTTCTCAACGTGCACGTAAAAAAAAAAAAAAAAAAAGACTGCCGGCCACCACATCCCGAGAAAAACGGTCACGCTGGAAAACGCAAGACACGCGTGCCTCTCGGAAGACTTCCACTCCGGGATTGCCGTGCCTCTCCCGCCGCAGCCTAGCGCCTCTCCCCAAGGGATGCAGGCACGTCCCGCCCGCCCGGCTGCCCATCCCGCACGGGGCACTGCCCTGCCCGCTCCCAGCTCTTCCCATCCGCGGGAAGCGGCGGGGCAGAAACACCCGCGGCACAGCACCACCGCACAGCTCAGCCCCGGCGGGCGCAGCCCGGGGACCACCCCCGCCGCCTCCCCGCTGCCCGCGCGGCTCGGAGCGCGGGGCTCCGGGACGAGCTGCCCGCCGCCGGCCCGGCCCCGCCGCAGTCACGACCCGCGGGCCCGAAACGGAGACAAAAAGTTTTGCGCGGGCCCCTCCGGCCCCGGGGAAGGAGCAGAGGCGGCGGCGCCCCGGCGAGCCCACCGCGCCCCCCGGCATCGCGCCCCCGCAACCAGCCGCGGGCACCGCACCCCCGCAACCCCCGGCTCCGCGTCGCCGGCAGCCCCGGCCCCCCGCCCGGCCCGCCCCCAGCCCCGCGCTGCCCCCCGCGCACCGCCGGTCTGCCCACGGCCACGGCCATCGCGGTGCGGTGCTGAGCGCTGCGCCCTGCGCTGCCGGCCCGCCGCTCTGCGCCGCCTGCTAGCACTGCAACATGGCCACCCGGCGGGGAGGGCCCATGCGCAATGCAAAGGGGCCGGGCGGCGAGGCGGGACCCCCCCGGCCCTCCCGCGGGCACAACGGGCAGCGCGGGCGGCCGGCCGGCGCCGCCCCGCCGCTCGGGGAGCCCCGAGAGCCGGCAGCGGCCCCGCGGGGCTGCGCTCCATCCCCGGCGGTGACTGCGCTAATCCCTCTCCCGCCCGCGCCCCCCGAGCCGGGCCGCTGGTACCGTCCCCGTCACCCCAGAGGGTCAACTCTCTCCCACCCTGGCAGCCCCGCAGCTTAAAGCACAGACCCATGTGCTCCAGGGACCCTTGATGGCCAAGCAACCGACCGACAAGGTTCTGCTACCACCAGTTCGGTGAAGAAGGACGCTGCGGATTCGGCAACGAGATACTCGTAACTGAGAGGCACACAGGAGCCCCTGACTCCCTTGTATAACGACACAGAGGGCAAAACCTGATACCTCGCTCCTCTCGTTTCTCCGAGCTCTCCTGTCAAAGACACACACTGTTTTTCAACCAACGGGGCATACCAAACAACAGCCATGGTGGCCAGTCGCTCTCCCACTCCACAAGTGATTTCCAGGGACGAAGTGAAGCCCAGCTGGCTCCTTGCTGCTCGAACTGACAAAACACTTCACATCCCGGTGTGAAGCATGACATCTCTTTACCTGCAAAGGTGGGAGTCTTGGGGCTAAACTTAACGTGTCTGCTTGCAAATCTTCAGCCAAGGTAGTGATGAAGCCCTGCAGTGCTTTGTGAAACATAAAACCTCAAAGGGCTACGGAAGACACAGACCCAATTTGCTGCACACATGAAGGATACACTGAACTACAGACATATCAGAGCTACCCCCATATGCGAACATCCACCGAACCAAACCAAAAAAGCCAGCAGGATAAAAGCTGAGAGCACCTCCTACAAGCAAGCAACCCCGGGTAGTGGTAAGCAAATAGACCTCAGCAATGCACTTACCATTTGTATGCTCTTTGATATCAAGCTCATACCTTTTCCCTCCAAAACTCCTTTTTTGGGGGCTATGAAGAAGCACGCGGCTGTTTGCCGAGGGCTACAGAGTTTCTCCTTCCTGCGGCTTTTTTTGATCAGGTTTGGGAGAACTCGGGAGCTGATCTTCCAGAGTGGTGACCCCCAGCCTGAGGCAGAAACAATGGAAGTGCACGGGCACTACCCGGCCCCGCCGCCCATCAGGGGCTGAGCGTCTGCACCTGGGCAGTGCCCTTAACTCGGCACAGCTGCAGCCATCACTGGCACAGCTGCTACACCAACGGACCCTGAGGGGGTTCTACCCGGAACGTTCTGGAAGCAGAGCTGATGCAGTGCTTTTATGACACACACATCTTAGGTGTTCATGCTAATATCCGAGGGAGGCTTCGATATTAGACTCATTACTGCTCTTGTAGCAAACTCCTCCCGCACACGGGGCTCCAGGTGAGGAGGTGCTGAGCGCGCCTGCACTGGGAAATGCGCTCGGACCAGTGCAGCCTCTAGTGGAAACACCTGACGATCGTATCTCAAGAGTTGTCCTCATTGCACCTGTGGGTGAGGCAGACACTGCTTCCCCTGGTCTGAATTAGAGGCACGCACGATACTCCTGTATCAGCACAACTTAACCAACACGAAAATCTCCTCCGCTCGCAAACCCTTGATGTGACTCACCGTGTCCTTCCTTGGCCCGGGGCTGGGAGAGCTGTGGTCGAGTTGCCTCCACGGTACTCAGGCATACAGACTTCCCTGGGTATGGCTGTTCATGCTGAAAGAGCAGGGGAGGAAAAAAAAAACCATCAACACCAAGAAATGTTCTGCAATCTTCCCTGATCTCAGCTAGTGTAGTTCCTTGCATTCCTAGTGTTCACTGGGAAGAAGCAGACCCCTAGCTCCTGAAAGTTTCATAACTGCTGCTAACAAATCGGTTCCCAAGAAAAGGGAATTGCCAGTCCCTCATCCTAGAGACCCCATAGGAGTTGTTTCCATGTTTCCAAAGTTGTTTGACATCATTTTGTAGACACGATAAGTCAATGTTTAATGCCCTTTTGTGTCAGATGCAGGGCAGTTTGTCAGTTAAAGGGGATGAGAAGATACACAAGCAGACATGGAAGTTTGGTAACTTACCTCCTGTTTATAAACAAACACGGATACATAGCTCACTAAAGACAACATTTTATCACACAACAACAGAAAGCTACAAGACTAAGTGGTGGGCTTATTTTTTACTCTTTCATGGTGAAGTAATGCTTGGTCCTGCCTCCGTTTTGTGATTCTGACTACTATGAGCTCACTCAAATTTCACCCAAAGAATCAAGAGACCTGCTGCTGAGACGGGGGTAAAAACCCCATCTGAAACCAGGACAATGTGATATCATGGAGAGCCTCCTGCTTATGCTTCAGTTCGTTAAGCCAAAGCAACACTTTCATAGTTGTATTGTCATGTGCCACTGTTGTTTACTTGGATTTTTTATCTTCACAACCTACCCTCCTTTCTTATTTGTGATCACAACTGCACCATTATGCTCTATTCATTTCATTTCAGACGCCTCCACCGAGAGTGTGCTGCTAACAAACACTGTTTTGACTGCAATCCAGGGCTCATCAGAAGAGGAGGGAGAAACATATTTATGCCTGGAAGAACTGCATCAAAAGCACGTACAAAATGATAAAACATGAACATAAGCCTTTACCCTCTTCCCAGCACCTGTGCCCTACCCAGATGAACACCGCTGATGGGATGTAGCTTGCACACATCATCTATTGCAATCTCTGCCCATGGTTTGTGAGGGTTTGCAGCAGGCTGGAGGATATTTCAGCCGCTTACATGACAGGCAGCTAAAAATATTTATGGATAGCTGGGAGCCTGCAGCAGAGATGGTTTCTGGAGCGTGACTTAGGGCCTGATCCAGACTTCTTTAAAGCCAGTGAGCCTACACTGAGCTCAGTCCCTCCGTGCCTCTCTGTTCCCTGATCGTAAGGCAGAAAATCCAGCACACCTTCTCTCCTAGACTTTCCACCCACTATCCACTCCCCAGACTCCTCAAGGCAGGGGCTGTCAGTTGTTTGGTGCGCACAGGGCACGTTGCCCACCGGGGCTCTGACCTTCCCCATCCCTCTCAGCTGCTACGGACACTTTTGTGATAACAGAATTAGCAATAAAGAACAACGTGAGATCCCCACGCTAGTACAACCTGTGTCCAGCCTATCTCAGCCACGCAGCGGATACAGAGATGAGATGAGATATGATTTGACTGCAGGCACTCCTGGTATTTGTATGTGGTTGTCGTACATGGGTACAATCCCACACACTTGTAATATCAGCTCACTCGAACCACAGCACGTTCATGACTCTTTAGTGCCAGTTTTCCTAAGTAGCTGAATCACAGGGTAGTTCAGGTTGGAAGGCACCTCTGGACATGGTCTGGTGCAGCCCCTTCTCAGGTGTCCCATGGAGCATCTCCTGAGAATGGAGACCGCAACCTCTCTGGGCAAACTGTTCCAGTACTTGACCACCTTCACTATAAAATAATTTTTCCTCACACACAAATGGAATTTCTCGCATTTCAGTTTATGTCTATCGTCTCCTGTCCGTTCACTGACATAATGACTGATAAACCACTCTTTCTCCTCACCACCTGCCAGCAAATGACCCTCGTAATTCTCAGCTCCTCCAGCCCCCGTATCCTGCTTTTCCCCTTTCCTGTCACCCCAGCTCGCTGCCCCAGGGGCCACCACCCCGGGCAAAGGCGACCGGGCGGTGGCGGCCCGACTGCGGAGGAGGAGGCGGAGAGGCCCGGCGCGGCAGGAGGCGGGTTTCCCCGCCGCACCTGGATTCAGCGCCGAGCACCGAGGCACAGCACGGAGCACCGAGAGCCAGCCGGCCCGGAGCATGGCGCGGGAGCTGAGCCAGGAGGCTGTGCTGGACTTTCTCTGGGCGGCCGGGGGGCGAGCCCCCAACTCGGCGCTGCTCCGCCACTTCCAGCGCTTCCTTCGCGACCCGGCGCTGACCGAGCAACAGCGGCGGGAGCGCCGCGAGTATTTCAAGAGCCTTGTCAACTCCCTGGCCACCGTCCACCCCGCCGCCGCCCCCGGCGCCTCCAAGGACATCGTCCTCCGCCGCAGGTACCGCGACCTCCTCGATGAGGAGCTGCCGCTGCCGGAGGAACAGCGGGAGGAGGCAAAGAAGGAGCCGGAACCGCCGCCGCCCCGACGCGACCCCGACGGGCGGCGCGACCCCCGCGGGGAGGCGGCGGAGCAGGGGCGACCCTGCGGGGGGCAGCCCCCGAGGAGTGCCGCCGTGTCGGGGGGCTGCTCCGCCCGGGGCCGCGGCGGTCCCTGCTGCGAGTGCCGCCGGGCGCGCCGCGCTGCCGCCGCCGCTGCCGTCCCTCCGCCGGGCCCCGGGGCACCGCCCCCCGCCGGGTCGCCCCGCTCCCTCTCCCCGCCGCCCCCCAGGCAGCCGCCCCCGTACCGGACCCAGCCGCTGTCCTCCGGGCCCTGGGCGCTCCGCCCCGGCGGCACACCGCACTCCCGGCCCCCGCTGCTGCCCTCGGCTCCTGGGGCGCTGGCCCCCGCTGTGCCGCCCCGGTCCCCATCGCCGCCGCTGCCTGCCGCCGGGCCGCCCTCTGCCACACCGTCCCGCTCCCGGTCCCCACCGCTGCCGTCGGGCTCCGGGGTGCCTCAGCCCCGGTCGTCGCCGCAGCTCCCGACCGGGATGCCCCTACTGAAGGCCCCGGCGCCCTCAGCAAGCCTGAGGGGGCCACCCCCCCCCGGACCCTCCCAGTCCCCCCAGCTGTCATCGGGCCCCAGGGCGCTGTCCCCCACCGAGCTGCCCCCATCGCGGTCCCTGCCGTTGCTGTCCGCCCCGGGGGTGCTGCCCCTGTCCCGGTCCCTGCAGGCACTCCCTGCCAGCCCCTCCTCATCCCCACTTTTATCAGTCCCAGAGGTGCTCCCCTCCACCAGGCTGCCCCCATCACAGTCCAGGTCCCTGCAGCAGCTCCCCACTAGGCCATCCCCAGCCCTGCCGAGGGGATCCGGGGGGCTGACCCCGAACGGACCAACCCAACCTCAAGTGTTGCTGCTGTACCCACGGCAAACTCTCACACTGCCGTCTGGTCCTCGGGTCCTACCCCCTACCAAGCCACCCCCATCCCAATCCCTGCCGCGCTCCCCCACTCAGCCAGCTCCATCCCGCTCCCTGCAGCCACCCCCTTCCAGGCCACCTCCATCCCAGTCCTTGCAGCCAGCACAGGGCCCCATAGCGCCCCAAGCCCCAGAGAGCTGTCCCCCAGCACCGCTGCCTGTCTTCAGGAGCATCAGGTGCCAGCTCGCTTTGTCGGAGGTGCAGAGCACGCCCCCCTCGCTGCCCGAGGACTGTGGGCGGCAGCCCCGCACCACGCTCTCCAGGAGCTCCTCTAGAAATGCCCTAAGCCGGGGGCCATCGGTGCCACTGGGACAGCGGGAGCACGCCTGGCTAGTGGCGATGTCAGCGGGGTGCTGGGCACGCCTGCGGGGGCTCTTCCTGGAAGAGCCGGAGCTGGCCCTGCTGCGGGACTTCATGTCAGGCTTCACGGTGCTCCACTGGCTGGCCAAGCACGGCGACGGGCCCGGCCTGCAGGAGCTGGCGGCGGCGGCGCGGCAGACGGGGCTGGCCCTGGACGTGGACGCCCGCTCGGGCTGCGGGTACACGCCGCTGCACCTGGCTGCCATACACGGCCACCAGCTTGTCATCAAGGTGCTGGTGCTGCAGCTCGGCTGCCAGGTGCAGGTGCGGGACAGCAGCGGGCGCCGGCCCTGGGAGTACCTGGGCGGCTCCACCTCGGGGGAGATCTGGCAGCTCCTGGAGGCACCCCGTGGCGTAATTATGTTCCCCACGCAGCCCCTGGCCCGCAGCGTGTCCTCTGTCAGCAAGGTCCCGCTGTCCACTGGCAGGGCAGCGCTGCCCTCCTGCCTCAAGGTGCAGCATGGCCGTGGGGCAGCATCCCACCGATCCAGCAGCGAGAGTGACTGACAGACGGCTCCCTGGCAACCCCTGCCAGTGGAGACGGGACCTTGGGGGCCATCCTGCGAGAGGAAGCCACGCAGGCAGAACAAAGCTGTGAAACAGACTGAACCTATTGCAGAATGTACTTTTAAATTATTCCAATGAACCGTTGTCTAAGCCTCTCTGCCCTCTCTCCCCTTACTTGCTTTTCTACCCGTGAGAGGATGCAGTAACTCTGCTGGAAGCTGGCAGAACCCTTGGGAATCAAGTCCTCTGCTGCCCACAGGGCTGGCACCAGCTGCTGGGTGCAGCCACGGTCACCAGTTAGTGGGACCATGGGTCTGGGGTGAGTCTCAAGCCTGGCCCCAAGCAGGGTGGAGCGCTTGCTTTTGCTGACAGTGACAGATTGTTGTTGGTCCTGGTGTTTGCAAAACACTTGTTTACACCACCTAAATTCTGGAGAGTGGTAAAACTGCATCCCTTTTTAATCCCAGGAGATTAAGGATGAGTCCCACTTTTAAAAATGCAGCTGATCAAGATCCAGCCTTCCAGCAAGAGTCCTCAGAGAGTCACTGGCTGGGGCAGAGGGTGGCAGTGGGAGAGCCTGTGAGTAGGGAAAGGTGTTTCCCAGGCCACCTTGCCCATCAGCCAATGCCCAAAGGAATGCAGGGCAGCATCACAGCCCTGCTCCCCTCCACAGCTGCCCAGGGCTGTCCAGCAGCATGGATGCCTCTCCCTCATTCCTGCAACTCCAGCCGCTCTCCTCACACCACAGGACTAGGAAGCGGCCCCCACACTGTGGCTAGAGCCCTGTTCCCACGCCTGGGCATGGAAAGCGTTGCAGCAGGAGTCTCTGTTGGGCAGAAATGGAGCTGGGCTGTAGCACGGGTCCCAGGCTTGCAGGGGGAAGGCAGGTTCATAACCAGAGCTGCATTTCTCCAGAGACCCCAGCCCGAAATTGCCTATTAGGTGTTCATGTGATGGGAGCGGGTGGGACTGGGGGGCCAAGTGCAGTGAGGAGATATCCAGTGCAGTCATTCCTCAGAGCTTACAAATAACAAGCTGTCTTTAGGAATATCACTGGATTACGTGGGTCCTACAATGTACTCTGCTCTCTGATTTAGCATAAACGAGCTTCTAAAGCATCAAAAATGCAATAAGTTAATCTTGCACCTAACCTGGCTCTCCTACAGATCCTCTTTGAAGGCAGGAAGAGAGCTAAGATTCCTGAGGCAGAGATCCATCCCTCCCTGGTTGCTGCTCCTGCTGCTGGGTGACCCCAGCTGTAGGACCAGTGAAACCGGGGCTGCTGGCTCTGTGTCAGTGGGAGGCTTTGGAGCAGACCACAGCAGTAGGTGGGACTGCTCATGGATTTGAGGCATGTGCCTAAATGGCTGCAGTTTCGGGGAGGAACGGGAATGAGGGCAGCAGAACCTGACCCTTGCATAACACGCGTGCCAGGGAATGCCTCGAGTCCTTGCTCAAGCACTAATTGAGGCCTCCACTTTGCTCCGGGTTTATTTGAGGGAGGAACTCTTTCCTGCAGAAGGGAAGCTACTCTGCCTGACTCTGTGGCCATGAAAGGCTGGAGCCTTTTCCCAGCTAGGTTTTCTCTTTTTACAGGGGAAAGAGCTCAGTAAACCAAGGCAGTGTCCTGTCAATGATCATTCCTCTCTGAGAGGACAACACAAACTTGAACTCATGAGAAATTCAACTCTGAAGTGGCCTCTGAGCCACTGGCATGGGCACCTCGAGGGCCCTCCAGGACTTCCCTGCAGCAGAAGGAATCCTGTGTATCTCCCTTCCCCTTCAGTCCAGCTGGGGATTATGGAGCCTTCCTATACATGGAACTTCATGGAAGGAACCCCAAATGAAAGAAGTTTGTGAGCTGACTAAAGCCGTCTGATGGGAGCCTATTGGTTCCCCACAGACACCTGCAGCTTCCAAAGGATGAGGTTTTTCCCCTTCCGTGCTGCTGGGACAGTGCTGCCTTGGGATTCTCATTTTACAGCCTTTCCGTGACCTTCCTCTGTGATGCAGACCTAAGTGGCACTTTGTTTTTCTGCACACTGTTGCAGACCTCGCTGTCATCTTTTTCAGAGCCCTTTTCTCTCCCTAGCAGTGTTGTTAGGCTGCTGAACTAAATAAGTCGTGACCTGATTTTGTGCCCACTGGTTGCTTGCCAGTTGAGATGACACAGATAAACCGCCTTCTCCAATTTTTAAATTACAAGGCAACTGTCAGGAAGTTTGAAACTGAGAAAAAACTTTCCATACTGGATCCATTGTGCATTCACTCTGGTTTATCACCTTAGTGATATTAGAACTGTTAATATTGGTAATACTGCACAGCTCCTACACCACACTTTAAAAGCAGTCAGTCACTGCTTGTGGTAATGACCACTCTTTTAACCCACAGAAAGCCTCATCCTCCAAGTTTTGTACTGGTGAAATAAGCAGTGGACAGGATGAAACCCATCTCCAGCCCACTTGGAAGGCAGGGCCCGATCTTTTATCAGGCATGCCTGGAGGAATCACATTGCCACCCTGGTGCATCATAGATCCAGTCACCCGGGAATAATCCACCTCTGGGTATACACACATGCAGCCTGAGCATCTCAGTTTCAAAGCTCTCCTGACCTCCTTACTACTTACTTGTCAGCCTGCCTGGCCACTTCCACACCTGTGCACCCTCCTGTTTCCTCATTGCAGCTGGACGTGGCTCCTGGATTCACACCCAATCCAGGCATCTGACTTTGCACCACCCTGAAACACAGGACATGTCATAGATTAGTGCACAGCAGGACTCTGTCCTCTCCTCTCATTGCATTTAAAAACATACCTCCCACTTGTCAGCTGCTGATGATAAAGTCCACCCCTCTGCTCTTTAATGCTTATCTCTGACCAACTGCTTTGTACTCCAAAAACCACGGCCTTCAGAGGAGGGGGGTGTTTTTCACGCAGTGGCCTTTGCCCATCACATTCTGTCAGGCCTGAGCACTCAGAGCCTTACAAAGTCACGGTGAGGGTAACCCTGAAGGCACAGCACCCCCTTGTCACCACCCCCCTGCTCCTGGGGCACACACTGTTGCACACACTCATCAGATTGCTTAAGGCAGACAGCACAGCAGAGCTGGACGTGCATCTTGTGAAGGCCTTGATTACGTTCCCAAATTGTGGCTCTGGTGACACTCATGCCACAGCCTTCCCTCAGGAGTTGCCCAGGTGAGCTGGCAGTCCAGTGTGATTGCACAGCTACTAATGAAGTCTATTTGTCCATTGCCAGCTGGCCTTTGCCTACAGGGTCCTTGTCACTTAAGCCCAACAGAATGGCTTCTTAAACACCAGGAGCTGGAGAACAGTGCTTACACCAGCACCCAGCAACGCTGGATGGGTCACCCAGCACAGAACAGGGAGCAGTCAGCAGCAGTCCCATTCTGGGGCAGGGATATTCTATGAACATACAAAGCTCCTCCCACTCAGCAAATCAAGAGGAGCTTCCCACCTCAGTGTACACCAAATGTACACTGAGCTTCCCAGTCTGAGAGTAGAAAGCTGGGAACAAATTGCTGTGCTTCAGTTCTGGTTTTTTTACAAGCCTCTGGACTAGGACCAAAGGCTGGAGCAATGGTGGGAGCCCAGCTCAAACAACCCCAGGGGCTTTCTTGCAATTAAAGAAGTGTCCCTGGGCAAAGCTGATGAGCAATAGCACAGAGCACTGCCAACCCAAGCCAAAGGCCAGGGCACCCTTTGTATCACAGCACTTTATGAAGCAAAGAGAAAGAGAACTTGTAGAATTAAAAAAAAAAAAACCAAACAACAACCCACCACTGAAAACTCCATCATACAAAATGCACTTTTTTTCTGCTGTGATGAATGCTATTTGAATGAAATGGTTTGTATACAACTCCACAGTGAGAAGAAAGTCTTGCACACTTTTGGGAAGTAATGAAACAACCCCAATTGCTACTAAATCCCAGTAAAGTTAGAATTTCTCATGACTACATTTCCTGCTAGTAGCAGCAGATGGCAGCTTAGCAGAGTGGGGTTTACAATAAGAATACCCCCTCCCCCCAATTAACAGTACAGTTTTCTCCAGCCCAAATTTCCCCATTAAATGAAAATCGTTAGCCTTTCAGGGAAAAACATTTTCTTTGGAAACTGGGTCCATTGGAAAGCACTAAAAGCAGAATTCTTAGTTTGGTTAAATTAATACCACTCATCCCCGACATGAGGCTATTTAAGCAAAGAAAATGTGTTTTACCATTAATTTAAAGAAATGTATTTTAAGATACCAAGAAAGGCTTGGTGGTGAGGCAGTTATATATACATTGTGCTAAATACTTAACTGAGCACATACTGCAATAGCCTCTCTGTGAAGATGCAGATGCATGATTTTATGTAGGTTGTTTTTTTCATTAGAGCCATTAATTTGACCTGGTAGAGAAAACTTCTTTCTGGGTGGTTTAAATAAGCCTAGGGCTCATGGTACTTTAAATCTGGATTGGATTTTGGCAAAGGCATTTTAGCTCCTAATGTCTACCAGGGTGTTCTTACTCTACAGCCTGTCCATAAACTATAAGCGAACTGCTTAAGAAACAACTTGTTTAAGAAGTCAGAATTTCTGTTGTGAAGGGAACACCCACCAAAACCATAGGCAAGGTTCTCCACACAAGCTGTCAGGCTGTGTGGCCTCAGCTGGCATTTCTAAGGCTGCCATGGGAAGCAAGGGCCAAAATCCTTTGAGCTTCCTCCTTGCTGCAGGGCCTCTGTGACAAGAGTTCTTCGTTTAAATATTTTCTTTTGGCTTTCCTGACACACAGTTCTAGACTGAAGGAATGTTCTGATGGGTTTGATACCACAAGAGGTGTTTTATGGTCTTTAATGTAGCCTGGAATATTCTAGTGAAAGTGGGAATTCGAAGAATTTGAATTAGTGTGTGTCTCAGACCTGGAGTCCCATAACAATGCCACAGGGAACAAATAGCTTTGCACGGCCAAGCACAGGGCAGGCGTTATCTCAGGTTGTCCAAAGTCCACGTGGGAGTTGCACGTCACTGGTAAACAGAAGAGAATGTTTAAGGGAAATGGGAAGGTCTTGAGTGTCACTCACAGAGAGGACAAGAAGTACCTCCCGGGCCTCGGTGGGGAGTGTTGTTGCTACAGGGATGCAGAGCTGTGCTCCCCCATCAACAAGCACTGCACCCTCCTTATCTGCCCCGTGGTTCTCACGCTGCCTGGAGAGGGTATCTAGAGTGGCCTGAGAAACAAATGGGCAGCTGATAAGGAGGAGGGCAGGGTTTGCTCTCACAGCCAGGCTGTTTGCAAGCCTGCTATGGGCCAGGGAAGACAGAGAGGCTCAAGGGAGAAGCAAGTAGCACACAGTAGGAGCTGTGAGCTCACAGCAAGCACAAGAAGCTGACAAAACCCATGAGAAATCCCCATGTATAAAGACTGGTTTCTGTAGAGGGGGCTGGGCAACGTTGTTTCACAATGCATGTATGGATGTATCAAAACACATCTGTTTCCAGAGAAAGATGAGCCACTGCATGGCACCATACCATGTACCTCTCATGGACTAGATGTGGTTTAAGTGTTTTAGAGGGAAAAAGAAGGAATGCAGTGCTCTTGCCAAGGCAGGGCAGCTTCCAGGCAAGTGGCTTTAATAAATACATCTCCAAGAGGTCAGTAAGCCTGGCAGCCTGGCCTGCAGGCTAAGAAGCACAGATGGGCACAGCCAAGGGAAGTTGCACATTTTCCTTTGCATAAACACTAGAGCTGGTTTAGTCATCTGCTGAATGGAAGGCTCAAGGGGAATGCAGATGCTTGAGTTCAGCAGTTATTTGCATCTGATTTGGATTTTTTGTCTCTTTGCTTTATAAATACTGAATAGATGATTCAAGCAAAGATCTTGCAACTCTGCCCTCTCCCTGGTTCCTCACTGCTGCCTCCCAACAGGCCCAGAGTTGCAGTTCCTCATGGTTGCCTGTTGATTTCATGCTGGGTGACTTTTTAGCTGCTGGACGGTCTGTGCTCGAGAGGAGCAGCAGTCAGCCATGGATCTGTGTGTCCAAGCATTCAGACATGGCACCTGGAAAGTCCTTCTCCTCTGCCTGTGGTCGAAGGGGAGGGAGGACGCAGTGTGGTGCTCCCCTTGGATTTTGGGATCGTGTAGACTTTGGCAGGCATGCTGCCACCCCAGTCCTGAGTCACGGCTGAGGCCTTGGGCATGAGTCACACTCTCCCAGTTCTTCCTGTCACTGTGAGAAATCCTGTCTGCCCTCCCTTTTCCTTGCATCCTGCAGTGCCCAGGGCTCCCCACCACTGCCTCATTTCATCATGCTGTGGCCAGAATCCTTTCATGGACCCAGCCAAGAGCACCACAGCCCTCAGAGGCTTCAGGAGCAGGGTTTCTGCTCTGCCCACAGTGCTTGGGAATGATGCTTATGCTTCCAAGCAGAACTTACTGAACTGCCACTTGTATTTCCAAATGTGTGTGTGTGTGTGCCTGTGCATATTTCTAACTGGTTCCTCCTTCTTTACCTTTCAGATGAGGTGTCACCCTGTAAAATGGCCTGTCACGAATAGTGGGAGGCAATCAAATGATCTGCCTCCATTTGATACTGATTTATAGCTGCTGTACTAAAGAGACCCATCAGTGTTAGTCTTAAACCCCGAGTGTATCTTTGTCTATCGCAATTCAACAGCCAGGGAAGCACAGAGCTGTCCTCTGAACTAAGGGAGCCTTCATGACCCTGGACTCATTTCAGGTAAACTCTAAATCTGGCTGAAAAAACAAAAAAACACTGAGGGAGAAGATGGCAGGAAGAGGAAGGCACTGCACGTAGCATCACTTTGATGGCTCTTCAGTGTCTTAGGGCTCAGAATGGACAATGTTACTGTTTCTTCAAAGATTGTTACATTTTATCAGCTTGTTCTTTCCAAGGCATTTTCCAAATACTTGCTGACAATTTTCTTTTGCCTGAAATTGAATTTAAGAAACTTGAGCCAGCTTTAATACAATCCCTTCTCACTGTGGGTGGCTCAAAGGAGACCAATTCTGGCACACACATGTTTTTGTGGGAAAGAACTCCAGATGGCTTGAGTTTCTAAACCCTCCTGGCATGCTGTATGTGCTATATGTCAGGATAGAAGAGAGCTCTTCTAAATCAGTCAGCCTAAGGTTGCTGGAATGCTTTTATGGACACTGGTCCCACCCTGTCCAAAGTCACTGTGAGGGGTTTTCCCCCACTGATTAGAGCACACCATGTGAACTACTTTGAGGCCTGTATAGGTTTAGGTTTTATTCAGCAGGTCAGGGATGGGAAAAGGCACAATTTCCCATCTTCAACCCCCACACAAGTCCCCTTGCAGCTGATCATGAGGTACAAATCAAACCCAGCTTGCCTGGGGCTAGACCACAGGAATATATGAGGCTTGGGAAGTGCTGCTATCCTACTGCGATATCCCAGTGAAAAGTGTTCCAGGGTCTGTTCCCTGTCACAGAAGTTTGCAATGTGGTCAGATATGTAACGTAAACAACTATGTTGTGAAGAAAAATAAGTACTTAAAACTGCCAGAGCTGACAGACCTCTAGAAAACATGCCCTTGTAGGGTCAGTAACCCTTGGGCTGTGCTGTGAGTTCACTCTGCAATAGCTGCTTGACCAAGATCCCTGGTGAGCTGCAAAGGGAAGGAAAAGATGGACCTGGATCCATAACTTTAGAGTAGTGTTCCTCATCTCCTGTGAGGAACAGATGCAAACAGCTCCTTAGAGATGAGGCAATAAACTCTGAGGGGAGGTGTTCACCACCTGCAAACTTAAAAGGTGTGGAGGGAGGTGCCAAAGTGAAATGAGTCCAACACAACAAAGGCCCAGTTCTTCTGAGTAGTTAACAATTTGCTCTAGTTAAATGTAATCCACTGAGAGAGGAGAGAAACACAGGGATTATCAGCTTGGGTCACAGTGTTAATGAGGGAAATAAAATGAGAAGACATACTTTAAATTCCAGGGACACCATCAGCAAACTCCTTTCATCACTTTGAGATAGTGCAAGAAGTTCTTTATAATTAACTGAATTTATAATTAACCTGGAATTGAAGTGCTTCCCTTTTAATGTAGGGAAAGCTGAAATCAGGAAGCCCTCAGGGACAAAAATGCTGTAGGGACAAGTGGCCATGCAACCCCAGCTGGTTTCCAGGGGGGACTGGACCTTCAGCCTTTCTACCTGCACAAAGTTCCCTCTGAGGCAGTGCTTTGGGAGGCCCTCTCAACCTCCTGCCACGCTGGACTGTGGCTCCTGAGTCATCTTTGTCTTTCAAGAGCAGGCTAGAGATTTTTTTGGGAGTATGGCTCCATTCCCCCATGGTCTCCAGCCCAGCCCATGGATAGCACAGGGCTGGAAGCCACCATGGTGGTGAGAGCACTGTTTCAGCCAGCTGTGCAGAAGGGTCCAGAGCAACTGTGTGCACCCAGACTCTTCAGGGGGTCATGATTACTCGAGCAAAAAGGCAGAAACTGCTCAGATGAGACAAACTAACGTGCTACAGGAGAAACAGAGAGAATCAGACACTTCAACAGCAGAAGCAGAAGATTGCTTAAGTTAAAGTCCCCAGATATTCCAAGAGATAGAAAACAGCCTGTGTGTGTATATAGAAATATCGTGTATGTATCTGTTATGCTGTAACAGCATAATATTTGGGTTGTAAGAGTAACCAGGGGCTATTGCTGAGAGCAGGATCCCATCCCAGACAGTATTGACACAAATATTCCCTAAAGACAGCGTGAGAGAAAGATGCTGCCTTTACTTGATGAACTGAGAATGAACTTACAGAGACAAGAACAAATCTTCCCTAAAGAATATGAAAAGATAAACCCTTACTTAAAGCAAACTGTGAGCTTTCCCTCACACTAGGAAAGGGTGAGGAGTTTTTCTTGTCATCGTTTTGCCAGTATGATCCTTGGATTGGTGCAGTTCTTGTCCCTCCCTGGCCCTAAGTGATTCAGGGGCAATGGCTGCAGCAGTGGTGCCCTCCCAGGGGGGCACACCTACAGTACTGCTGTGCTGGCCCTAGGGCCAGCTGCCCTTCCCAGAGGAGGAGAAAGTTACTACTCACAGCAAGAAGTGGGGCCTCTCTCTCAGCTGCAGCAATGAGTAACTCAGGACGTGCAGCATCAACGACTACCAGTGTGTGCGGGTTCAGGGCAAGACAAGCCAGGCACAGGGCCTGAAGAGCCAGCAGGCCCTGTGTCACACGGGGCACAGGAGATATACCCTGGTCCCTGAGTTAGCCAGCAGCAAGGTGTGTTCTCAGACCTTCCCAAACCAGGGCCAAGCCATTGCTAATGACAGCAGTGATTAGCCAGGGATGAGAGTTGCCAATGGCTAGGGTGTATTTGTTCTCAGAGAAGATTAAAAAGAGAACAACCAGCCTGCTGCATCCTTATGGTATTTACAGCTTTCTACAGCAAATCTGGGATGTTTCTAGGGAGCTACAAGAAAATCAGACTGGCCAGTTGTCTGCCTGCAGCCTGTGCAAATCAAGAGGTGGATGAAGAGTTTGGGCAGGACCCCATGTCCTCTAGCAAGCCTGCAAGGCAAAGCACTAGGAAAGCACCCTTAATTTTCCCCATAGGAGAAAATTCCTCTGGGCATCACCTCTGGATGAGCAGAAGGTGACTCTTCTCTGCCTGCACCCTTTACAAACTCTCTGAAAGGGAAGGAGACCCACTGGCTCCCCCATTTTTCCCCCACTCAATCCCTGGGAAAAATGGAGGGCAGTTGGGCAACTCAGCATTGTAGCCTGAGAATAAACACTTTTCTGATTTCGCAGGGCGTCCAACACCAGGAGTGCTTGAAATCTAAAGACTAAAGGGTTTGTTGCTAAACCAACCGGGCTGCCAGTGCAGAGCACTCCAGAAAAACAAACAGTGCAGTCTCCGTGTGTTATTAGAAAGGTATTTCCCTGTCTGAAGGGTCAGAGGAGGAGACTTCAGGCCAGAAAAGCAGCTCACATAAAATGTGCATTTCTGAAGTGGCGTCAGAGTGGCCAAAGCTGTGGCACTGCACGGCCCCAGCACTGAAAGGAGGAGAGAAGTCTCCAGGGATTTCACAGAGCTGAACAGAAAACAAATACACAAACCCAACCGACCAAACAGCATTTGCTCAACCCCTCACGAGTGGCAGTGACCCAGAGAACAACTGCACAGTAACTCAGGCACAGCAAGCAGGCATCCAAAGCCTGTCTCTAACACGTGATCCCAGCTAAAATTGCTAGAGATTGGGGCTAACTTAAGGTGGAATTAGTTTGGCTTCTCCCAGCTCTGAGTGGAGGAGGCCTGCTCTCTGTGGCATTTGCCACCTGCACCAGCTCTGTTCCCAGTTAACTCCTGACTGCAGTATGGCTCTTGTGTATGTGTAGGACAGCCAGAGAGTCAGTTGGATGCCAGAGCATTTGCAGGATTTTCCCTGCAGCACTTTCAGTCAGCATTTTGCCCTCTCTTACACATCCCAGTCACAGGGCTCCAATCCAGGGTGGTGACTTTCTAGTTCAAACACAGCTCAGCTTTGCTGAAATGCCACGGGAATGTTCTGAAATGGGTGTGGGGGATATCTGGGACAAAGGATGGTGTCAGGAGTGAGGATGCTGTTCCTGTAACCATGAGCACGCTGCTCTAATGAAGTTCCAGCAGCCCCCTGCAGGGCACCATGTTTCCCACTGCTACCTGGCCATAAATTCCTGCACTGTTTTGTGAGGTACCCTGTGCAGCCCTTCCAAAAGTTACCTGCAGACAGGTGTCTCACAGGCTGGTCACGACTCAGCCAACAAGTAGCACATTGCATTTATCCAGCAGCTCTGACACTCCCACAGGTGGGATTGTGAAGCTGCATGTCAGTAGTGTCACTGCAGGTATGAGGGAAACTGAGGCACAGAGGGCTGAGGACACTGCTAAAGCCACTGCATAGTACAAGCTGATCCAGTGACACAGGTCCCCAAAGCACTGCAGCTGCTCCCACCTTCACCGCCCTGCCCTGTAAAGGCCCTCGGGGCAGTCATGCTGGGTGCTTTTAAGGGATTTAGGAAAGGGGAATAGCAGGCATTAGGGACTGGCTGGGAGAGCAGGCTCCTCTCCTGTCCTCTCTGCTGCACACTGGCCTGTCCTGCCTCTTCCTCAGCTAACAAAGCATTTCTCTTTTCCCTCTGGAGCCTTTTGCAACTGGAATGGAACCAGCGAGATCAGGCTACTTTTCAAAAGATGCAGCCTGAATTCTCACATGTGCTAGAGCCCCACACCACCAACATGAACTGTCAGGCACTTTTTAAATACCGACATGGAGTATACCAAACCCTTGAGTTTCATTTAACTGCAGGCAGTGATGATTTGTACCCGGGGGCTCCCGTCAGTCCAGGCCTTGCAGGCACGAGGCTGGGCTGGGAGAACACGTATCCACAGAGGCGCTCACTTTGCAGCAGTAACACGAGGACTCCAATCCTGATTTTAGACAGAGATCGCTTAACAAAAGCACCTCGCTGCTATCACAGAGCTGCACTCCGGCTCCTGGGATAGGAGCCAAGAGACACTGCATAGCAGCTAGGAGAGCTTACAGCGAGGATTTCCAGGATCACGCAGAAGCAAACAACCACTTAGCTCTTAAAATCATACACTTTCTGCCTGCAAAGGGCAGTATCGCTACAGATCTCCCGCTGTCCCCTTTAAATGGCTGGGAAGCTCCATCCCCGAACAGCTGCAATCGATCACCACCTTCGCCCCCCCCCCCTCCAATCATGTGATAGCCTGCCCGAGGGATTTAAGCTGCTGGAGCTCCGCGCTGCGTTACTCCGGCTTGTGGAGAAGGGGCTCGGGGGTGTCCTGCCTGGTGGGGCTGGTGTCTGCAGCATGGAGCAAGTGAGTGCCTTTTTTGGCTAGTGTGACACGCAGGACTAGGGCTGGGCTGCGTATGGGCTTTGGGCCTGGTGCCAGAGGTAGGAGGAGAAAAGAACGAGCTGAGAGGAAGTGCGAGGCTGATACATGGCTGTGGGAGGAACAGGGCTGACCAGCCGGTTTTCCTCTCCTCCTCGAGCATGTTATAAGTGGGAAAGCTGAGGAATGTTTATATCCTCAAGTAGTCTAAAGGTTTGGGTCTATTTGTAACTCTACAGTTTGAATTCTCTTTATACTTTTCTTTTTTTTTTCCCCCTTAAACTTGGTATTTTCCTTCTGGCAAAATGCCTTTTGGGTGCAGGGCTGGGTTAACTCCTATTGTAACAGGAGAGGAAAGCAGGCTGGCAGTGTATTCCAACCCACCCCTGCCCCCCCAGCTTTACTTTCCTCAAAAGACCCCCTGGGCGCTGAGTTCCAGCGCTGCACTAGAAGCAGAGCCAGAAGGCAGAGTTAGTGCCGTGGAGATAAGTGGTTTAGTGACTGGGGGGGGAACCTGACCTCGGCAGGCTGGGTGTGGGCAGAGCAGGCAGGAGGGCAACGACAGCTGGGGCTGGGTGGCAGTGCCCAAGTCAACTGGTTTGCAATTGCCTTCCCTACCTGAGCTGATGTGGTTAAGTGGAACTCGGCAACGTGGCTTCTGCAGCAGCTGGCAAAGCAGTGCCTGTACCCTGCTCTTGAATCCCTTCCTGCATTGGGTTTGCATGGCCACGCTTGGGTAGTGGCGGTGCTATAGGGGTGGCTTCTGTGAGCAGCTGCCAGAAGCTTCCCCCATGTCCGGCAGAGCCAATGCCAACTGGCTGCAGGAGGGACCTGCTGCTGGCCAAGGCCCAGCCCACCAGAGGTGGCAGTGATGCCTCCATGATAACACACTTAAGGAACAAAAGCTATGGCGCAGAAGGAATTGCACTCTGAGAAGAGAGGAGTGAGACTATGTGAGAGGAAGTGCCCTGCAGACACCCAGGTGAGTGAAGAAGGAAGGGGAGAGGTGCTCCAGGAGCCAGACCTGAGGTTCCCTTGCAGTCTGCAGTGAAGACCATGGTAAAGCAGCTGTGCCTTGCAGCCCATGGAGGTCTGTGGGGGGCAGAGATCCACGAGGAGACCAAGCTGGAGCAGGTGGATGTCCGAAAGAAGGCTTTGAACCTGTGGAATGGCCCCACAATGGAGCAGTTTGTGAAGAACTGTAGCCTATGGGAAGGACTCTTCTTGGAAAAGCTCATGGAGAGCTGTTGCCTGTGGGAAGGACTCCATGCTGGACCAGGGGAAGGACTTCTCTCCCTGAGCAGTGACAGAAAACAACCTGTGGTGAACTGACTGTAATCCCCATTCCTTGTCTCCCTGTGCCTCTGGTGGGGAGAGGAGGTAGAGCTTGGGAAGGAGGGAAGGGGGGGGGGGATGTGTTCTTAAGGTTTGTTTTACCTGTCATTATCCTGCTCTGATAATAATAAATTCAATTAATTTATGCAAGTCGAGTCTGTTTTGCCTCTGACAGTAATCCGTGAGTGACCTCTCCCTGTCCTTATCTCAACTCATGAAGCTTTTGTTGTGGAGGGGCATGATGGAACAGCTTTGGTGGGCACCTGACATGTAGCCAGGGTCAAGCCACTGGGCTCTGTGTCACCTTAGGGGAGTGGGAGATCCCTGTGGCAACTGGGCCTGACTCAACCCTCCCTCTAGCACAGAACTGGTGTCTGGGTCTGCCAGAGCTGCTTTGTGCCCTGGCCCAAGCAGGACTGGAAGCCTTGCCCTGGGACAGACTAACTCCTGTGGTTTGGCCCTGCAGGGACTGGTCGTTACTCAGCTGGACATCGAGCCTGGTGAGTGCATCAAGGTCAAAGGGAAGATCAAGTCTGATGCCAAAGGGTGAGTGAGGAAGATCATGGTGAATGAATTGATGTGGCACTGGGGTGCGAACAGAACTCCTGCTGTGTTCAGCTTGCCAGCACTGGGTAGCTGGAGCTGCTTCACGGGCACCTCCTTGGCACTGACTGTTTCCCCAGGTTTGCTGTGAATGTTGGGAAGGACAGCAACACCCTCATGCTGCATTTCAACCCTCGCTTTGACTGTCACGGGGACATCAACACCATCGTGTGCAATTCCAAGGAGGATGGCACGTGGGGTGAGGAGGACAGGAAGGCTGACTTTCCCTTCCAGCATGGTGACAAGATTGAGGTGAGGCCTGAGGGTGCACAAGGCCCTGGTACTAAGCACTGAAGGGCCAAGAGCACAGCTCTTTAATGCTGCCTATGCCTCTGTGGAGCAGAAGGAGCAGGCATGGAAAGGGAATAAGTAGCAGGGGAAGAGTCTTGCAGCTAAAGCCAATGAGCTGTCAAGCCAATGCCCCACAGCTCAGATGTGTTAAGTGCCCCACTCTGGCCTTCCTTTGCAAGCCACACAACTCAGAGCAGTTAAAACACTGCCCTGAGACTCAGGCTGGGTCTGTCTTATCCTGGAGCTGCAGAAACTTGGAGCTGACCTTGGGGCAGAGCACACCCCCTTCCTGCCCTCCATGCCTCTGCTGGGCAGGAGGAGGCTGAGCTAGTGAGCATGGCCTTGCACCAGCAGCCACCTCGCCTGTCCCACACCCAGACTGGAGTAGTGGGGAGTGAGGGAGGCCTGGGAGCTGTGATGTTTTAACCTTTCTCCTTGTGGCTCTCTACAGATGTGCATCTCCTTCGATCAAACTGAGGCCACGGTGAAGCTGCCTGAGGCAGAGTTCAAGTTCCCCAATCGGCTGGGCATGGAGAAAATTCAATACCTGGCTGTGGAGGGTGACTTCAAAGTCAAAGCCATTAAGTTCAGCTAACAGTTATAGCTTGGTTTGTTTTGTTTTCTGCCCCACACGTAGTGAAATAAACCCAAACTTGCAATGGCTGCTTCCTCTGCTGTTTCCTGCTCTAATCTGCTTGCTCCTGTGTGTGCTACAGGGGTGGGCAAGGAGGGGATATGTATCCAACCACGTGCCTCCTTACACTGTGGATTTGCAGGTGGTACTGATTTAGACACAAGCCAGGCAAAGCATGACTGACTGTGAGTAAAGCTGCCTTAGCAGTAGTTGCTCCCTTCACCTTGTTGGCTGCAGTAAGTGGTCCCTGTCTGGTTTCTAAAATCTGGGATTAGTCCAGCCAGGGAGGCTTAAACAGGGGTATGTGGGGTGTTCATTGAGCTATCTCTGACCAAGAAAAGCTGCTCCCATCTCCTTGCTGGGGATGAGGGACTGACAGGGAACATGAGGCATGGCTTGTGCTCTTGCCAATAGCTTTGCTTTCCAAGACCATGCTCAGCACTCGGGTGCACTGCAGGCTGGCACAAGCACACCTGAGAAGCAGAAAAGAGCGGGCGGGTCAGGCTGACTGCGCTTGCCAGGAAACAGATGTGGAGTGAAAGGTGAAGCCTGACAGAAAGCTTAGGTGTGAGGTTGTGAGAGGATCAGGTTCTCTGTGCTGCCTCATGAATTGAGGTCTTGACACAGAGACCCGGTATCAGGTACCATAAAGTCAGGGGCCGAGCAACATACCCGGTATGGGTGACAGGCCATGTGGCAGCCTGTGGGACAGTGTCTGTAATGCTGGACTGCTACACCCCAGGTGCAGCTTAAGGGCTGTACTGAGCTAGGTTACCACAGGTATTAAATCCTGAGTGCACCAAACAAATAACTGCAGTTAGGCAGATGAATAAAAAAGCTTAGTGAACAGCTTCCTGTGCTTACAAGCTTTCTGCTCATGCAATGCCTTGGAGTGTGTCTGCTACTGCTCCTTCCCAGCATCCTGCTACCCATGCTGACCCAGGAGAGAGCTGGAGCTGGGACTGATGTGGCATTTGAGGACCTGGTGGAAGGTAAAGTCCTATGTGCTGTGGGGAACTGGGAGCCTGGACAGGCTGCCCAGGTTTGGGGGCTGGCTCTGTGACTGACAGTGCTGCCCTGGTGCAGCTCAGTCACAATGGCCTGCACAGCTGAGACCTTCCTTAGCCAAATGCTGCTCCACTGCTGGAATGTGATCCCTGTTGGCTAATCCATCAGCAAGGCTGCATTTGCTGCTCCTTCAACAGCTGAGCAGTTGGGCCAGCTGCTTGGGTAGGGGCAATACAACACAGGGGAGGATTTGAGCCATTCCAGGCTTTTCATGGAGAGGCTGCAAGGCTGTTGCCCTCATGTCAGCAACACTGTCCTGACCTGTACTGCAGCAGCTGCCCAGAGCTGGGCACCCCCATGGGAGATGGCAGGAGCCTGGCCATGCTGCAGGACGGGCGTGGATAATGGTGTTCTTAATTCCTGTCCTGCATCTATTGCATTATTTATGGGATAGGCGGTTAGTTTTTAGAGGCTGGGATGTCTTTACTAGGAAAAGGATGAAGGAGGTCTTCCTGATGATTTGCCTTGTCCAGTAAGTCCTGAGATTGTTTCATTTTGCAGGGTGTGTGGGGTGGGGAGCTGGGGAAAAGAGGATAGTTTTTGTCTTGTTACATTACCTGGCTGCAGGTAGCTAAGTGCAGTGTACAGCACTGAAAAGGTATGAGGCCCTTATGTAGCTGAGGCACAGAGGAGCTCACAGCTGGTCTCTGTGTGTGCCTGCTCCTGCCTGCCCTGGTCAGGTGAGGTCTGTGTCTCAGAACTGACAAGAATAAAGCTAATCTCGTTTTTTTTGCCCTTAAGCTGGCAGTCCTGGTTGCCAGGTAGGCTGGCCCCAAGTGTTCCTGACTGCTGTGCTCAGGGTACAAACAGTGCCCTCAAGGGGGCTACCCCCCTCCTGGACTTTCCACAAGAATTAATTAGGCTTATCCTGCTTTTTAGAGCTGGCAGTTACCACTAAGGAGACCACAAAACAGTAGAAAGGGAAGGAAGGAAGCATCCCTTTGCCAGCACTTCCTGCTGCTTGAGTTTTGTTCTCCTGTGTCCCAGAGCTATAAATAATCCCGTTCCTCTAAGTGACACTGGGAAATGTAGAGTGCCCTGGCTGGCTCCTGGAGTGGTGACAAGACTTTCTCTCCTGCTGGAACGATTCAGAAAGCCAGAACAGTGTGCTGCAGGCAGAGAGAGGGACACAGTGAATGGGAAAGCAGGGAGCTGGAAGAACCACAGCATGGCCTAAGGATGCAGATTTTGGTATTTTGCCTTTTTTTTTTTTAAATTTAAATCCTGCATAGTGTGCAGTCACCACTGTATTTCCTTACAGCATCACAGCAAGGGAAATCAGACCTCGAGACCTCCTGAGAAGCAGCTGTGAGGCTTTGTGTTACAACATGGAGAGATTTAGTTGGGCATGAGGAAAAATGTCTGCAGTGGAGCAGCTGTCCAGGGAAGTGGTGGAGCCACCATGCCTGCAGGTACTTCAAAGAAGTGGAGGGACACTTGGGGACATGGTGGATTTAGTGGTGTTAGGTTAACTGTTGCACTTGATGTGAAGGGTCTTTTCTAATCTAAATGATTCTATCAATACAGATTAATTGATGTATGTTTTCACCTCCCACTAAAGGATAGGAGAACAAATAATGAACTGTTTAAAAAAAAAAAAAAGGTGAGTTTGGAAATGGTAGATAGGACAGGAGTTGAAATTTCATGCAGAACCTAGAAGAGCAGTGAGGGCTAAGACAGACCAGCAGCTTTGTCTTCTCAAAAAATAACTTCTCCCTGAGCGGTTCACATTAACTTCACTTGACAGAAATAGGCCATTTGAGTGACTCTGTGGCTACGTGAGCCTGCATGTGACACTGATTGTCACAGCCTCAAAAGACAGAGGGAGGACACTGCACCCAGAAATGGTGTGTGGAGTAAGTGTGTGCTGGGGAAGCTGAGGGGCACTCCAGGTTGAGGTGGGGCGTGGGAAACTAGCAAGGTCACTTCTCACAGAATTTACAAACAAAGTAGTGCATGACAATTTCCTCCAAACAAAACAAATACGAAATTAACTGACATTCACTGTACAAAGCGACAAGGTGACCAGGTCTGCAAGAGGTGACAGTTGTGTTCTTCCCTTGTCTTCTCCCCTCCTGCTCCCTCAGACCCAGTTTCAACATTTAGTAACCAAAAGCAACTTCATCACTCATTTTCAGAAAGTCATCCTCAAACTTTACACTGTGTTAGCTCATAACTGCCCCATTTTGGGGCAGCTCATAGGAAAGGGTAAGCACACAGTTCCCGTTTCCTGTGGCGTGATGGAGGTCTGGGCAGCACAAAACTGGATGCTACTGGAGTGGGATATCCTTGGGATCAGATAAGTACAAACTCTGTACCTATCCTGTCTGCTCCTCTGGACAGGAGCCAAGGGATAAGGGTAAGTTCTGCCACACTGAGACCCCCTCACATCCCCACGTGCTGGGGCCCTCCCTCCCCTTGGACACCCCTGTGGAAACCCAACACCCAAAGCACCTACTTAGCAACAATTTTGCTGTTTTCCCCCTTCAACCCTGACCCAGCTGCTCCATAGCAGGTCATGCTGTCCCATGAGGGAAAAAAAAAGGCATAAAAATACAAATTTACTCACCTTTTGCCACAGAATCAGGCTGAGGTGTGCGTCCTCCTGCAGTGCCTCAGGTGTGGGCTCCCCTCAGGCTGCCCCTGAGCACAGCTGTCCCTCGTTAATCCTGATTACCCCCAGGTGTTAGCCATAAAAACACCTGGAGGGGTGGGCAGGGAGCCCTGTGGTGACTTTTGGAGATTTGGGAGGGTTTCTGAGGTGTTGATGAGGGCTGGGTGCCGGGGGTGTCCTGGAGCCCCCTGCCACGCAGGGCTCCCCTCACAGCCCCCTAAGATGGCGGCGGGGGGCTCGAGGTGCCCCCGCCCTTCGTGAGGTAAAATGGTGCCAAGAAACCATCAGGGAGGGCCACGAGAAGCTTCTGCGCAGAGCCCCTTTCCTACCCCAAAACCACCCCCCACAGGAAGACCTTCTCGTCTTCCAATTTCATCCTCTCCAAACTGCCCTGGATACCTTTTATTAATCACAATTTTATTTTACCTCAGCAGAATTGCAACAATCTGTGCAAAAGCAGGTCCCTCATAGCAGCTTCCTCAGTATGTGGTCATGCTTTCACCAGCTCTTGCCTTCCTCAGCTGAATTATGTGATTGCTTTTTGTTGCTTGTTTGTTTTTTCTTTTGCATTTCAGTCCTCAAAATTAACTTAGTGCTGAAACAAATGAGAATTTAAAAAGTTACGGATGGCTTTTCTCATTTTGTTTTAAGCCTCCTTAGCAGAAGGGCATGGCCTTAGGCTGCAATCCGTAGAGGAAAATGCTTCCTGTTCACATGTACCCTATTTTCTCTTTGATGTAGGGGAGAATGAGCCCTTTTTCCTAATGCCAAAGCCCAAACCAGGCAGAGCTGTGCTGACATCCCCCTTAAGCCCCTCTGAGGGTGCTGAGCCTGGCTGGCTCTGTCTCCCCGACATCTTGAAACATGTACCAAGAAAGCAGATTTTTGCAAGGATTTTTGGCACTGAAGCACACCAAGCGGCACAAAAGCTGGTCACAAACACATTTAGTTGTGCAATACAAAGGATGATTGTTTAGCAACACATTGCTAGAAAAACCCTGTAAGGCACCAGAGGGGTATGACACTTAGTCTGTGTGCAGAGGCGCGAGCAGCAGTTCTGCAGGAACGCAGCCAAACCATAAAGCTGTGCCATGGTCAGCACACATCCCCTCTGCAGGGATAGAAAGGAATAAACAGCTCTTATGTAAACATTGGCTTGGTTGAATAAGGCATGGAGAAACCTGGGATGGGGTCTCTGCCTTAGTTTGCTCATGCTGATTTAAAGCAGGGGCTCTCTAATGAAATGCTTGCTCTGTTTCCTGTTTTGCAGATGACGAGTCACCACACCTTTTAATACTCAGGATTTGTGTGGAGTATGGAATGCTATCCAATTTGCTTTACTTGCTTTTCTTAATTACAAGCCTAAGCAATCACGACAGCAGTTGAGTTGTAAAGATGATGGATTAGGCCTGACACATAAACTGTTCTGGTGCTCTGCATTTGACCAATTTTTTATTTTTTTTTTTTTAATAGGTAACCTTCACAAAAGATCTTGTGTGTAAACTTGGAGCCCACAGAACCTGGTATGTAAACACTCTTTACTGGATTTGGTCTTGAGGAAAGCATCTGACATGAATTCCTTGTGACTATCAATTGCCCAAGGGCTCTGATTAAAAAAAAAGCCAATTTTAAGTTGGATGACTAGATTTTCTCAGCGCTTATATCACGTGGCACAGCAGAGCAGACCGTGGGTGCAGCATGTTGCTAAAAGCACATGGGTGTTGAGAGGGTTTAAAAGACCTGCTTTGACTGAAAACAATAATTTCAGGAATGTGGACTCAGGAAAAAGGCTGTGTTCCAACTGATATGTGAACATATAGTACAGTGAGGTTCCCAGTTGCTTCTGTACAAGATTTTGCTTGGAACTGGCATTGTATGTCAAATGCTACTGCTTTGTCCTTACTAGGGTTTTCCTCAAGCCACTGCAGAGAGACTGTGCTTTCCTACTGTGCCAGGCATCACCTGTGGCCAGCTGAGGGGGACTGTCACACGATCCTTCAACACTCCATGACTTTCCCGGAGATGGCTTTGGTCAAGGCACTTGAAACAGGTACCCTACACTGACTTGGGAAGGAGCCCCACCATCACCTATGGACAGAGGCCACCCAGGCAGGTCCCTGCAGCAGGGTGGGAAGTGGGGCATTCCACTCCAATATTTCAAATGGATGTTTTCAGACAGAAATAAGGCTCATTTTTAGCAAAGAAATGCTAACTGTTTGAGAACAGCGCTTGCTGTATTTGGTGTGCAGGCTTTCTCTCCTGCAGACACTTAAAGACAGGTTCAGATCTAAAAACCTCACACAGCCAGACCCAAAATGCAGATTTGTGTCAGTAAGTTTATAAGGACTGGACAGTAAGTGTAAAATTCTGTCCCTGGTATCCATGTGCCATGAAATAATTTCCTCACTCTGAGAAATGGGTTTCCATTATCCTCTAGTTTTATAACCAAAAGAGAAAAGCAAGGTGGGATAAAGAGCAATGAATATGTTCCCCTTTTTGCCAGAGGTACTGAAAAGTAAATCTTCAGGTTTGGCCAATGCTTAATTACCTTTAAATAAGCATCAAAATGTGCTGCTACAAACCTCAGCAAACCTTGCAGTTAAGAGAGTGACTTTTGAACAAAACTGGGTAAAGACAGTTTGTGCTTACCCCAGAAATATGGGCCTTAACACAATTTTCACCTGAAAATATAAGCTGTTATAAAAATGTCAGTGATTATCACTTGCCTCATTAGCTGATGCTTCTATGTACAATGGGAGCACAGTGTAGGATGGAAGGGAGGTTGCAAAAAAAAGAATCTGAATTAAAACAGCTTTTAAATCTAATAAAGTAAGGCGCAGTAGAGAGTAGGAATTCTTTTAGGGCAAATTAAATGTGTTGATTGGATTGAAACAGCGCCCCCCACTGTTTCCCTGAAACTTCACTCAAATAATTATTCCTGAGTGACCCTAAAGATACTTTTGCTTCTAGTTTTGCTTTGATTTGGCTATTAAGGCATAAATAGCAGTTCTGCTGCTTCAGGTTGTCATGAAATGCTGCGTGAGCCTGAACAATGTTCAAACTGAGAAGGAATGTACTGTACAGCAAGCTCTTGGGTGCACCACCATCATTTCATGTGCATCATTTCCGTGGGCAGGAAGAGAGTATTGGATTTCAAGTTAATGCTTCTTGTAGCTTGTAAAATAATTCCTGATGAAGTGTGTTCAACCAAACGAGGTATTGCTGTATGGAAAAAAAAAAGTCCTAGTGTACCTCATCCCCTCACAAAACCAGGCCTATAAATCCCGTCAGTAGAGATTCCTGACACATCTCAGGGAAACCCTTCAGGCTGCAACAGAAGCACGGATCACAGTTCTGATGATTCAAAACAAAGACAGAATTCCCTCCCTGTTCCTGCAGTGAGTTCCTTACTTCCGCCTAACTTGGACTCCTGAGATGCAGGCTGCCATAAAAGATGTTTAAACTCCAGATTCAGAGGATCACAAGATCCAGAAGAGGAAAGATTGTGTTTTCCTGGACAAAATCTCCTTCACAAGGCCACTTAGTGGTATATTTAGCATGTGTTGAAACAGGGTGAAGCTGCTTCTGGTAGCCCTTTATTATATTAAAAAACAACCACAACAATAGCAACAAAACCACGATGAGATGTTCCAAGCTACTGCATGACTATCTTTGGGGTTCCCTCTTTTTGTTAAGGTCTTCACAAAATACAAAATTAAATGTCTTTTTCTACGTACAGAACAAAGTAGAATCAAGTAACTGATTAGAGTATGTACAAAAACTTACACATTCTGTCTGGTTCTTTAAAAAATATAAATATCAATAATGTTCGGTAAAATGGGTTGGTTTTATTTTTAAGGCTTCATTCTTTTAGATCCTTCATTATTTAATGAGGTGCCAGGTAGGCAGGAAAGGGCAGGAAGAGAGGAGGTCATGTGTTTTATTAAAGGTCATGTGTTTAATTCTTGTGAGACTCTTGCTCATCTCTGGCAGGAGGAGATTTCCCTCCACATTGATTTAACTTTCCAGGAAGCAGAGGTGGAAGGAAAGGAAAACAAAACCTTTATTATTGCTATTTTTTTTTTCCTTCATTAAAATCTTGTTTTAAACCTGTCTCCTTTCATTGTCTTTGTAGAGAATCATCTGCCAAGTACTTGGATTAAACAGACTGGAGCAGGACTGTGTCCCAGGTCCACCTGGGACAGGTTAGAGTGAGGAAGAGGCTGCTGGAGGTGTTTTACCACCGACCCCCGCGGAGGTAGCAAGTGCTGCAGCCAGGGCAGCTGCTGCCGCTGCGTCCCTGGGTGTGAAGTCCGTGGGGAGGCTTTCCATGAGGCACTTGAGCTGCTCCTGGCCCAGTTTGATTTTATCGTCCAGCTCCCGCTGCTCGATGAGGAGTGCGGACTTCATCTTCACAAAGTGCTGGTAATCCTGGAGCTGCTCCTCCGAGAGGTAGTTGCCCAGGATCTCCAAGACCACCCGTTCCCGACGGTCAAGGTTTTCCTTGAGTTCCCGGGCGTCTTCGTGCTGGCCAGCCAGCAGCTTCCTCTTCTCGTTCAGCGAGCTCTGCACACACCAGAGAGAGCCCTTCAGCACCAGCAGCACCGAAATCCCTGCTCCCCCCCTCTTCCTCCCAGCACCACCTCCCTGGCTGGCTGCCAAGCTCCCAGACACCCAGTCAAAAGCCTGGGAGAGGAGGATGAATCCTTCATTATGGATTGAATGTGAATCCCACTGAATCGGACTCTGAATGTTCTAGTCAATGGGAGGCAGAAAGTGCTCTAAGGAAGTCTAAAACTTGCCTGAAAGCAACAACTACCAGGAAAACCTGGCTTTGCCTCTTCAAAAACCACCCGAAGAATGTTAAAATGTGGCTTTAACTGAGTGGGTTATTCCAGGAGGCACAGCACCATCCAAGCTCTCCTCTGGCCACGGGGCACAGACAGGCTGTCCCCAGCATGGCCCTTCTGCGGCGAGACAAAAGCCACAGGATCCCTGACATTTATACAGACCGGGATCAAGGTTCCCAGGGACAAACCCTGCATTTGCTACTGCTCATCCATAAGCTCCAGGACACCTGTGCTACCTTCCTGGCAGCCCTTGGAAGTCCTTGTAAGGTATGCTGTTGTGATGGCTGCTGCTGCCCCACATCCCAGTAAGGCCAGACACCACAGATACGTACCCGCTCCTCACTGTTGGCATTTTCCCCCAGACTACTCAGAACATTCTCCACACGGGCCAGGCGTCCCGAGAGGGAGAGCAAGAGGTTCACCACCTTATCCAGATCACCAATGAACATCTTGTACTTGTCAAACTCGTTGGGTTTGCACAGCGTGCTGATCAACAGCTCCACCTCCTCTCCGAGGGCGTTATTCATCTTAATGTCTGCGAGCAGGCCCTCCTTGGCTTCCTTCAGGATTTCCAGTTTGTGGGTCAAGCTCCCGATGAGCTCAGCCTGTCAGAGGGGAAACACATTGCTACCATCACCCTGACCACATGGATGACGACAACAGGAGGGTATGGCTGTGGTTCCTGAGGAGCAGGGTCATGTCAGCAACAGCTGACAAAGAAGATATTAAGGAGGAAACAGAGAGAACACTGGAATTCCTCATCTAGGACATAATCCAGGCAGCTGACTAGGTTGTGTGAACATGTATGTGCTCCATGAACATTTATAGAAGAGATCTCAGATTTGATGCACCATGTTCTGATACCCAGCTACCTACAGCTGAAAGATGTATGTTCTTTAAAACCTGCAAGTGAAAAGAGCTGCAGCCACATCTCGGGCATGTTCCCCACTCCCTGCCCCAGCTTGAAACGTCTTGAACTGGACAAAACAACTGCCTCCCACACAGGGACATCAACGAAGAGTTGTCACCAATGATGCTTTAAGTTTACTCAGTGTCTAAGCAAAGACACAGAGAGCACAAACCCATTCTAAGAAAAATGCTGGCAACTATTTCCCTGCCAAAGAAAAGGAGGCCCCCGGGCTTCAGTTACTCCACAAACAGCACTGCTACACATGTGCCCAAGATCCTAATTTCTGTTAGGATTTAGTGGAAAGACATATGCAAAAGCAAGTCTGTGGCCTGGGGCTCGCAATTCTTGCTTCCATTTACTCAGAACTGTGAGCAGGAAAAGCTCTTCCTACAAGGGGTGAGGATTTTCAGTGTCTCCAGCTTGTGCACTGCTGAGGCCCCGTTACCCGTGTGTTAATCTGCTGTGAAAATATTGCCTCACTGTCCTGTTTCCATCCAAACTGAGTGTCACTGCAGGCAGGAGACAGTCTGCTCCAGCAGAGGAAGGATCCTCAAACACTGGTGAGGCAGGGGGAATCACTGAGATGGCCCTGATGCCCACAGTGGCCTTTCGGTGGGGTCCCAAGGCTGGGCTGGCAGTGGGAAGCACACAGCAGTGTATGGCCAGGCACCACTAGATGGAACACTTGGCGTGCTTTGTCCTGTGGCTGCACTACAGCCTGCTCTCAGCTGCCACACACATGCAGAGGCTGAACAAAAGGTGAGGAATATTCCTTTAAAATAACCATCAGCTCCCCAGAATGACCACTAAGTCACTCCATTGGTGCAGGGTAGTTCTGGGGCAGAAGGAGCAAAGGTGGTACTAAATCGAAAGAAACTCCTTTCTGTGGATTCTCCCTTCAGCAGTGCCCAGAGACAAAGCCTAACACCTGTCCTTCCCAGGGGCTGTGATGCTGCTCCTCCCTGCTCCAGGAGCTTTACCCTCCAAAGCAGGAGGCAGGGACTGCTGGCAGTGACGTACCTTTGTTTGGAAAGCGGGGGAGCTGGAGGGGCCTGCAAAAAATACTTTTGTTTTTGTTAATCAGTGACTCTCCTGCAATCCCAAATGCCAGCCAACCTTTGCATGCTTACAGTGCAAATGAGCTTGGTTTAGCCACACGACCTCCCAGAGGAGCTGCTTCTCAGGTAACCCTTCTGAGAATGTTCTTGCACACAGACCATGAGCAAACACACCAGGCAGATTGTGCTGCCTGGGCCTAATCACTCCCATCTATTTCTGGTTTTCCATGCAAATGTAACCTTTGAGGCCTGGCTGTCCATGGCAGGCTCACAGGTACTTGCAAGCCTGTCAGACGCTTGCAGCATCTTCATCTTGTTTAGTCACTCCCAATTACTGTGGCTCTTTGGGATTTGGGAGCTAGGCAACATGTCTGTAATTACCAGGTAATTAATGTGAGACAGCCACAGGGGCAAATTAGAAGGCCCTGCAAAAGCCCTGGAAGGCAGGACACAGAAGCCTCCAGTGAGAACTGGAGGGGCTGTTCCACAGTGAAATGTAGCCTCAACGAGAGAGGAAAAGGTTTCCTCCCCTCCTGCCCTGCTCTCTTCCCTCCCAAGCCATCACATGGAGGTTGAACCACTGAGGTGCCTGTGGCTTTCAGTGGGTCAGAGAAACAAAGTGTGGGGGAAAAAGAGAAACCAATGTTTCTTCGGAAGCAATAAGTACAGACAGCAGGTGAAATGGATGAATTGGCTTAACTGAAGAGGAAAACCTTAGGGGAAAACCTCCTGCCCTCAGACAGTGCAGTCACTAGCTAAACTCTGTTCCTGTTTCAAACAGAACTGGCCTTGTTCAAGTTGTTTCACCTCTCCCTTTTCCTTCCTTGCTGCAGGACTGGGACTGCTCCTTACAGCCTGTACACCCAGCATTTGGCATGGGACAGCCCTGCCTCGGGGTGGTGCAAGATTTGTACTCAAGTTTGCAGTGACTACTCAGATCAACTCTCTTCATTCCATTTGGGTCACTCTAATGAAGCTTCACTGGTGGCCTAAACGCTCTCACGCAACTTGAGAGCTGCCAAAAGCTGCCAAATAGAAATGCACTTCACTGTAGGGCTTATTGTCATTTCAGGAATGTAAGCAGCCAATGGTGGTGTGTGCTGAATTTACCTTCTTCTCGTTGATGTCCAGCAGCTCCTCTTCCTCATCTACTTCTTCTGGCAAATCCTTGATTTTATTCAGTAGCTCTGCTTTGGGTGCTGAAACGCTGTAATAAGCAGGACAGGTGACCAGGGTGACAGGAGCTTCCTTTTCCTCTCTCCTACACCACAGTGAAGAAAAAGGAGGAGTTCAGTCCGAGCCTGACTTTTCCCCATGCCTAGATCCATGCTTTTCCAGGACTGCCCGTTTGGTACCTTCCCAGTGTTATTACCCACAAGGACAAGGCGGATTCCTGCCACCAGAGGGTGCGTGTCAGCTGCTGTCACAGCCCAGCACAGCCCCTGGGTTTAAAGGTGACTGGTTACAGCCCTGGACAGGCTTTACCTTGCTGGGGGTCAATCAGCACAGCTCGGCTAGAGGTGCCCAGACCGGCCATCCCACCTGGCATCGTGCAGCACAACTGATTCCTGGATGGTTCTCCAGCTGCCACTTGGCAGCTTCTATCTTAAAAAAACCCACACTGGAGGACTTGGGCTGACCTTGCAGTAAGAAGGTCCCCTCAAGCCTCCTTCCAAAATCTGGCCTCTCGTTATCTTTCTGCCTGCCATTATTTTCATCTGGATTTTACTGTCTGTTCCTGCACTTTGGACTGAATTGCTTCAGCTTGTAAAGGTTCAGAGAGCAAAATCAAGTAACATCTCCAGGGCTGGTTCATCTCCTCCCCTGTTACCAAGCTCAGCATTGCCTTCCACACAGCCCAGCTCATGAGAAAGGGTATTTGGAACTGCCCTGCCAGGCCCTGCACCTGGGAACTGCGAAACTTGCTCTCCACCAGAGCCCACCAGCAGAAATGCAGACACCTTGGGCACAGGTTGGCCTTAAAAGTGAGGGAGCAGGGAGTTGTGCCAGCCCTCATCCCGATCCCGCAGTGCTTACGTGTCTTCCCTGACAGCCGTCCTGCTGACTTGCTTCTGCGACATCTTCCTCTTCATGTTGTTCTCCTTCAGCAAGCTGGTTCCACTGGGGAAAATCCCTTCCATTAAGTCCATGGTAGTCTTCATTTTGGAATCTGGATCCAGGATATCTGCCAGAGACTTGTCTTTGTGGACAATTTCTTTTGCCAGAGCCTCTGACTTAATATCCTCTGGGGTCTTTTTCTTTGCCTTCACTGGAGGTGCTGTGCTGAGTATCCCGGAGTCCGGGCTGGTGTTTTCTGACTCTGGCTCTCTGGGGTCACCTTCAGGCTGAGTTATGGGCTGTGTATCAGTGCTTTGAGGCCCTTCAGAAGCAGCAGGTGAGTGGTGCTGCTGGTCCACAGCAGATGGAGATCTAGTCCTCTTTGCAGTTGGTGAGAGGGCCCAGTTCTTTTCACCGATACTGGTGCCCAACCCTGTGATCTCCCTCTCAGCCGGGGCTTTGGGAAAGCTTTTGAAGCTGCTATGGAAAGAAAAATTCTGTGAGATGAAGATAAACCTATGACCCAGGACCATTGTGAACACATGGCGAAGGCCTACAACAAGTAAGTTCTCCTTCTCTCTCATTTTTGTGTCTCACTTCTCATTCCAACACAGAAGGGCATGCAGTGTGAAGCTCCTGGCACCAGAAGCATTTCATCCCCCCAGTCTGGACACTGCTGGATTGTCTCTCCAACACAAAAAGAACCAGTGAGTAACAAGTCACTTTGTTTTCTGCTGACAGCTGGGGGACATTGTGTCCCCCTACCTGGGAGTGCCATCCTGAGCAGCCCCTACCCATTTGTCCTTGTCATGTTGGAAAAGCCAATCACTGCTACAGCCCTGGCCAGATTCTTCCTGGATGGAGATTAGAGCAGACCCCTGGGAGTGTGAAGCTGTGCTGAGTTAAACCAGCTGGGCACCTTGCCCAAAGTCCCATCCTTCAGGAGATTTGCCCTGTACAGCATGACTGTGACATACTTGTGTTGTCACTCCTTGGCAGATGGTCACTGTTTCATAACAGCATTGTTTTGTGCCAGGTCTAAAATGCATTCTGGGGGATTCTAACTGTTTGGATAAACCCATCATGGATTTTCACAGCTGTCTCTCAAAAACCAGTTACTGGAAGGAGTCAGCAGCCATTCCAGCTCCTCATGCTGGAGCAAGTCAGAAGCAACCCCACTGAAATCCGCAGGGAGAACCAGATCAGGAGACTTTCTCCTCCCTAACCTCCTTTCCTGGGGGTTATAGGGGAGCACCGCTAGTAGACATGTTGGTGACCCACTAAGCTTTGTGCCCTGGCCTGGCCACGTCGTTTGATGATGCTCTTGGCATCCAGGCAGTGAGTCTGTCTGTCCCTGTGCCCATACAGCAAACTCCCCACCCGGCTGGCAGCTGGGGGGGTCTCATGGCACGCGGGGTCATTGCCAGCTGTCTGAGCCCCACATATCTTACTGTATATGGCCCTGCACCGCCCCAGACGCCGCGTTCCAGCCCGCCCTTACCTCACACTGGCCTCCTCTGGGAGCCGGGGGGATTTGTCTCCAGCTGCCCCATTCTCCTCAAGTGCCATGGCTGGAGGGGGAGGTGGGAATTCCCCCGTGCCATTGGCAGAAGTGCAAGAGCTGAGCTCGGGAAGAGGACGGGAAGGTGGTGGTGGGGAGAAGGGCGGCTGGGAAGGCGCGACGAACACCTCATCGTCCCCCTCGTCCTGCAGCAAGGGCGGGGGCGTGAGCTGCAGCCCCGACTCCGAGATACGCAGCTGGGTGGTCCCCTGGGGAGAGGGAGTCTCCGGGTCGGAAGAAGTGCTGCTCTGTGTTGGCAGGGACTGCCACCTCTGGGACAGCTTGGGCCCAGCCACTGGAGGAGACACCACGGCCCTTGCAGAGCTGTTGTCCTTGACTGGAGGAGCCCACGCCGCTCTAGGGGGCAGGGATCTGTGGAGCAGCCCGGCCTTCCTTCTCCACGGCATTTCTTCCATGGGAGTCTCTGGGGATCTATCCTGCACGGCATCCAGGGGTTGTGGCTGGAGACTCCCGTTGCCCTCAGGGGGAAGAGCCTCTCGTTTGGCATGGTGCTGTCTCAGAGCCTGGCCCTCGCCTGTGCTCTGGAAGTCTGAGGGAGCCTGGGTGGGTGTGCTGGGGGAGGGCTGGCCAGATCCAGAAGGAGTAAGGTTAAGGAACAAGGGTTTAAAGCCTTGCTTTTGCTCAGGATAGTGACTCCTTGCCTCTGTTGGGGCTGGGAAAAATGCGGAAGTCCTGCTATCTGGCCTGGAAAGTTCTGAGAGCTTGTGGTTCTCTGTCAGAGTGGTGGACCCAGGGACAACGTCGCTGCTCCGGGGAGGGTGGGGATAGTAACTGGTGAATGCCAGTCTCTCTGAGAGGCTTCTTTCTTTCTTGCTGAAAGACCTAGAGACAGACCATGGTAAGATTAACAATTAATCAATGAGCAGGAAAAGCTCTCATGCACCTCCTTAATGAATCAATTATCAACCCTACCAGAGGCCAGTGTCTGGGGCCTGCTGGTCTAGGTGAGATGCAGCTGTGCTATGAAACTGGAAGTCAAATCCTGAGCCAGATCCATTTCCACTCACCATCTCCCATCATCCTCAGTGTGTGCTACAATACACACATGTGTAGCAGGCACCACAACACTAACTCAATGGAAAAAAATTTAGGAAAACCTAATGCCTGGCTTCCTTTCCAGCCTTGGTTTCAATTTGGTTTGTTACAGATGGGTCTAGTAGTAACTTCTGTAAGACAGATTATTTGACATTATCTACCATCAAACCCCATTCTCAATTGCTGGTAATTCTAAGCTCTACGAGCCAAAAATTCCCATAATGTTATCCGGCTCCTGTTGGAAAGGTGCCATTAAAATGATTCAACTGTCTCCAAGAACAAGGCGAGGCCAAAAAATGCACTATTTTGACTCCAGAGAAAATTAAAAAAAGCTCCTACAGCCTTGGAACTCTGTAAGAAAACAGAGCTCCCTCAGACAGGCAGGTGTGATGAACCCCAGAGCCAACACATTCCATCTGCGAGCGGATGTTAAGGCTGCAAAGCCAGTGGGGTGAGTTATTCCTTCCAGGTCTTTTAGGATGTTCTCAGGTGTGTCTGAGAAACAGTGTCTAGCCTTTGGAGCGAGGATCCTGCTCGGAATCCAGAGCCAAACCTACTTGCCTGTATGGCTGTTTAGCTGGAAAACAAACCGAGCAGTAATAGTGACACCAGCAGATGCAAGAAAAGATGGCCTGAAAACATGGGGCCGTGCCATAAACCAATAAAACACAATAAAGCTCGACTGCCAATATGTTTTCTGTTCTTGAGATGCATTGTTCAAACACTCCCAACACTGCCAATCTGTGATGCTGGAGACTTGAGCCCCTGATTTGTTCCCAGATATACTGGTACAAATTAAGAGTAACTCTGTCAAAAACGTGGGTTGTTCGGGCTTTATTCTGGTGTGACTGAGAATAGAATTTGGCAGCCTGTGCCTGGGGCTGGGGAAACTTCCCAGACAGGCTGCTCTTGGTATTGTCTGTGGTTCCTGGACAGTAGCAGTGTGTATTCTTTTCAGATGCTCAGTGTTCCTCAGGAACACCAGATGGCAATTCTCTAATTGAAAGATCTCTCCTACTGTGGAAGCAACTGTGGATTCTAAAACTGATGGAGCAACACCCGTTCCCAATATTGTGTGGCACCTGGGGAGCAGTGGGAGAGCACATGTGACTGGACCATGTGATTGCTGACCAAGGTTTTTTCCTAACTTCATCATCTGACGAGTTTTCTTCCTCCTCGAGCAAGAGCTGTGGTAGGGGTGGTACCATCTCCTCTGCAGCACATTAGGCAGCTGTGTCCCAAGGAAACCGAGAAACATAACCTGTACTGCCTGGTGTTGCCTCCATGCATGGAGAATGCTTCTCCTATCCTCATTCTATCTTTTGGGAAATCCAATTCTGAGTGAGAAAGGAAAGCAAGTCCCGTCTCCCAGCAGAAATGTGCTTGCGAAGCATGAGGGATGCCTGCGCAGCAGAAACGCCACAAAACTGCTAATAACCAATAATCTTTGTGCAGTGAAGCAGGAAAATGAGAAACCTGCATTTCGTGCCCCAATAAACTTGTTTTCAGTCTGGGTGTTCAATCCCATTACTTGGAAAATAGGTTGGGGAAAGAAAGAAATAAAAGGAAGCTGCAAGTAGTGATCGAGCAGCAGGATGAAATGCCATCTGCAGGAAAAACAGGGAGGTAGGAGCAAGTGAAACAGCTGCATTGTTGTTTTAGGAAAAAACATGGAAAAAAGTTATTCCAAATCACAGCAAATGGGCATGTTTTAAACAAACCTAAAAGGATGTGCCTGAAGGTAGACTGGGTCCCTTTAAAACAATATTATGTCTTCTTAGGGGGAAAAATGGCCAGAAGTAAGACCTGGCCAGAAGTAAGACCCAGCTAGAGTAGGAGCCTTCCTCTGCTTCCAGCTGTCACTGTGTGCCCCAGAGCTGTGTGGAGAAACCTTTGGAGAGAGCAGTGTTAACTCCCACTGTGAGCACAGAGCAGGCTGGTATTTTACTGCAAGTTTGTGAGGAACAGAGCTCCTTTGTGAACAATTCTTTTAGTCCCTCTTGATGGTTTTTACTGTAATGGGAGTTGGTTGTTTGGGCACTCAGGGCTTAGGGCAAACATCTATTTATTATTTAAATGTAAATACAGCACGATCAACTTCAGTTCTAGTTAACTTCAAAACAACCCATGGCTAAGTGGAGAGTTACGTAAGTCCTAAGACTATGAGTTTTGTGATTACACTTTTCTATTTTTAAAAGCATTTCTCTCTCCCCCTGTTGCTGAGCAAAACATCCTGCCTGCATGAAGGGAAGCAGCCTAAAGGCCAGCTCCCACTTCAGGAAGATGGGGGAAGTCTCCTGGTTTTAATCCATGCAAATGTTCCCTTGCTTTTGGGGAGGCAGCTGGAGAAAACCATCAAGGTATTTTTTCCTTCAGGACTCTTCAATTATGACGGCACGTGGATGTGAGTTCCAGCAGCAGATAAAACACATTTTGGAAGTTATGTAACTGGAAATTTGCTGCAGAAACGTGGCCCAAGATGACACGAGGAAAACTTGATAGTAAATGAATGTCTGTAGTGAAAACAAAGCTCACAGCAACTCCTCCTAAGTGTGCTGGGCACGGCACACCCAGAGCTGTGTCTGTGCAGGTGTTTTCCCTAGTTTGGTGTGAGACAATCCATGACAACTGCTGGATGGCCAGAGCTGATCCTGCAGGGGCAGAGGGGACACGGACACACTCCTACCTGGCTCCTGCGCTGACCACGTAGAAGGGATCCCTCACCATGGGGCCGAATTCACTGCTCTCCCTTCTCAGCAGCTCCTGGAGTACAAAGACAGCGTTAGCAGCGAGCAGAAAGCAAACAAAATACCAAAACACTGATGAGAATGCTTTCTGAAGCCTGAGAGCAAGTCATTCCCCATGGCTATCCATTCCTTCCTATCTCTAAACAAATTCCTGCAGTGACAGTGCAACGTGATTTGTAGGCGGCTTGAAAGGAACATTTAGCACTGTACACAAGGCCTTCAAAAACGTACAGTGAGGCAGAGAAGTCTGCTGCTAAGCTGGAAATAAACACTTCCCACAAAAAATCCCAAAAGACCACAAATAAATAAATAAATAAAAATCCCCCTGTTGGTTTGGCTTTGTCCCCCATGCTTATAGCTGTGGTTTTGAACTGGAGATGGATCAGAAAGAAAACTAATGAAAAAAACCCACTTAAACATATACTTTCCTTTCAAACAGACCCTATGGATTGGTGTGTATGTTGGAAGACAAATCTAAGAGCAGGGCTTTCACAAGTGCCTTGCTGCCTGTGGACTAAATCCTCATTCCAGAAGTGGATACGGTTAAATCCCTCTGGAAAACAGCAGTAAGGGCTCTCCCTTCTTCTATACTTGAACTAAGACCCTGTGAACAGGTCTGCAGGGCTGTTCACCCTCTTCCTCAAGTTGGTTTCCAACAGGCAGAACCTCTGGTTTGGCTGCTGAACATATGAACGATTAAAAATGAGCCAAAAGGGGGAAATAAAGATCTCAAGAACTGCCCCGTACATCCTGCCTGAGAGAGTGGCCCGGGGAAAAATGAACTGGGGCTGTTTGTTGTCCAGCCTGTCACTGGCAAGTACATTTTGGTGATTTTTCTCTCTCTGGATGTCTGGTTTTGTTGCTGCTCTGACTGTTCTGGGAGGCAGAGGAAGGGTCACAGCTTGGCCTTCAGCTTAACTCGTTCTGGACCCTTACTGAATGCAAGGCAAGTGTGACAAAATGGCACAGAGATGAGCCTGACGCCTGGCTGGGGTGGAAAAATACCGATGGTGGGATGAGACAGGAGTGGTTCTGGAAGTGCATTCCGGTCACTTGATATTCACAAGCTGCTTTTTTAACTCCCTCTATTTAAAGATGTGGTGTGGGAGCTGAGGGCTGCTGAGGGAGGACGTGGAGAATGGAGCACATGGGGAGTTTGGGAGGGTCAGGCCTGTTTGTGAGGTGCTGCCCAGAGCCTCCTCCATGTCACTTGACTCGGGATCACTTCGTTGCACCTGGAGAATCTGTTCTGGGCCAGGAGCAAGTGCAAGAGCAGAAGGAGATGTCCTGGATCTCAGCTGCCCTGTAAATATGTAAGCCTCTCCAAACACTCAGCCTATTTGGAGCAAGGAGCCTGTCCACACATTTTGGTAGTTTGCATCCCTGTTTGTGATGAGTGGAGCTTGGCATGGGAACAGGGATGGGGCAGCAGACCCACCACTGCTGCAAATCCGTGTGGCTCGAGCAGTTGCAGCTCCCTAAATAGGTCTGAACAGATTTCAGCTCAAGAGCTGGTCTGGGCAGTTGTTCTTTAAGAATTTAGTTGGTTCTACTGTTTACCATCCTCAGAGTCAGACAAATTCCCCATTTGTGACATCAGTGCAATGTTCCCAACCACCAAGCAGGGGACATGGAGCAGCCAGGGTCTCTGCTGAGTTTTCTCTGTGATGTTTCCCTCCAGGGCTGGAGGCAAAACATAATGGTTATTTGGCAGTGCCTCTGCCCAGCACTTCCCAGCACTGTCAGGCACACTGGGAGCCAGGGCAATTCCAAGCAGACTTTAATCCTCTCTGCTTTGCACCAGAAAAACGGGCTGAGGCAGGGCAGCAGCAACAGTGAATCGCCACCTTAATGGGACACCCCATCAGAAAGGTGCTCAGTGCTTCTCCAGTGCTGCTGGCAGGTAAGGACAGGGATGTCCTGGTGGAATGTCCAGAGCAGCAAGGACACGTGCACGCTACCAGCATATGCACTGAAATCCCAGCATCCCTGCCATCCCTGAAACAGCCCCAGCAGGGAGAAAGCTGAACTCCACCAGCAAGCTTTTAATTTAAGTGCAGGAAATTGTGTCTATCTCAGCAGGCACTGAACCTTGCTCCAATCAATAGAGTAATTGCCACGACTGAACATCAGCCTGTTCTCTGACCCCCCCCCCCATTCCCTGGATGCAAGAGCCCTGCTTGTGGGTGCACATGACCCTGTTCCCACATACCTGGTGTTTCTTATCCGCCGTGGGAGACGATCTGGAACGCACGTGCACAGGGACCGGCTGATTGTCGTACCTATCGAGCAGGTCTTCCACAGACACCGATTTCCCCGATTTCCTGGCGGTGGAGGGTGTTTCAAAGACCTGCTCGTGGTTCCTGTAGCGAGGCTGGTCCTGCATGCCCAGCGGGTCTGTCTGTGTGCCTTTGGTGAGCTCTGTCCTGGCTCTGTAATCCCGGCACCTCTCTGTTTTTGGCCGGCTTGTGCCCGAGCTGTCCTGGCGCCCCAACTTCTCATCTCCACTCGTGTCCAAGTAGTCCACCAGCCCAGGAGGAAGGGTAGAAGACATCCGTCCCGTCCTGGATATCCGCTCTAGGGACTCTCTCCGGTGGTAAAGGTTCTGGTCCTGCAGGGAATTCATGCTGGAGGCAGAGGAAAGGCTCTGGCTGTCTGTGCCCCCCACCTGCAGGTAGGAGCTGTGGGAGCGCTCCCTCAGCAGCCCCACGTCCTGTGAGGATGGCCGCCTCCCTGTTTTCCGCTCGATGTAGTCGGCGAGGGCGCTCTGCTGGAGCTGCTTGAGCTCGGGCTTGGACAGGCTGGCTGTGGAGGAAGCCTTGCCGTCCCTCTCGAAGATCTTCCGCCGGTCAGCCACCGTGTTCTCCGGGAAGACAAAATGGATGCTCTTCTTCTGGAAGGAGAAGGGCGACGGCTCCCCATCCGAGATGCCCACCTCGTTCATCTTCTCCGGCTCCGAGTAGGAGCGCTTCTTCTGCTCCGCCGTCAGCCTCCTGCGGCCCCCGATGCGCAGCACGTGCTGCGTCCTGGCGTAGTCCAGGGCGGAGAGGCCGTCTTCCGTGGGCGTGATGCTGTGCCTCTCCTTGGGCGTGTGCGGAGACGGCGCCATGCTCCTCAAACCCATGTGGGCCGAGGCAGGACGCTGGGGCATCCTCTTGGGAGTGCTCCCGAACGGGGGGCTGATGCGACGGAACGAGGTGGCCCTGAGCACCCTGGACTGAGCGTCCTTAATGCTGTTCCTGTAGGCCCTGTTAAATGGCGTGTCCAGCTGCGACCCGTGGGTGTCCTGGATGTTGTCCTTCCAGAGGATGTCCTTCTCAGGCTCCCCTGCCAGCTGGAACGTGCTTTTACTCCGCGACAGCTGGGCCGCCCTTCCTTGCCCCTCATTCTCAGGATACAGGCCGTAGTAGTCACTGTGTCTCGCCTGCTTCACCGAAGCTGCCATCTGCAGCTCTACGGGGTGCCAGTCAGCCTCGTCCAGCTTCCCGTTCCTGACAGAGGGGCTGGAGCCCCTGGCCAGCTCCATGGGCAGCTTGCTCCGCACGTCCTCTGGGCTGAGCAGGGAGCCTCTCGTGCCGGAGGGCTGGCTCGTCCTGCTCGGCCCGTAGTGCTGGCCGAAGCTGGGAACACCAGCACTCTGGGGCCGGGGGGTGCTCTGCTCCCGCTGCTCAAACTTGCTGACCTTCTCCAGCACCGAGCAGCGGGGCTTGCCAGCCTCTGGTTTGCCATAGGGAAAGCTTTGGGTGCTGCTGGAGCTGAGCCGGCTCCTCCCAAAATCTGAGGTCTTTGGGTGCTGTGGAGAAGGAGGCTCTTTGCACTTTGGCTCGGCAGCATGGAACAGAGTCACGCTCACATCCTCCTCCTCCTGCCTCGTGAAGGTCTGTGGGTCCACATCGCTCCACTGTCTGTGGCCCTGTCCCCTGTGATCCTTCTCCTCTTTGCTGCTGCTGTTCAGGAAGGACAGTTTGGTGTTGGAATAACACTCGCCTGCTTGCATGTCTCTTAACTCGGAGCTGCTTTGCCTCCTGGAGCTCTCTGGGATGTTCTGCAGGGAGGAGAAGCCATACTGTTTGGCCTTGCTGTGACCCCACTGGCGGTGAGTAGTAGCTTCTCTCTCGTTTAACTGCCCGTTGCCATTTTTGTCCTCCTGGGATCCAGGTGTCCAGTCCTCTTTGGGCTGGTAATGGGATTTTCTCTCACTAGCATCCCTCAGCTGGGGTTGTGGAGCCTGGAAAATGGGTTTGGAGACCTGGGTGGTACCTGGGGTCTCTCGGTGGCTCTGTGCTGCCTTGTAAAGGGGTAACAGCTCCTCCTTCCGTGATGTGGCCAGGGAGAGCTCCGGGCCTGCTGCACTGGGAGGTTTCTGCTGTAGAAGTTTGGCTTCCAGCTTTCTCTCAGCTGCAGGGGGCTGGTAGAAGACGGTCGATCTGTTTGTAGCGCTTTGGTTTCCATTCTCATCAAAGCCCAGGGTGCCGCTGGCTGCGGCTTTGTCATAAGAGACTGGGAGGGATGGAGAGTACCCGCTTTCTTTGGCCAGAGCTGGGTAAAGCGTCCCGGGGTTGCCCGTGGAAGGCTGGGGCACCTGGGCATAGTGCGGCTCTGGGGAGGGCACGGCGTAGACACCAGTGGGCAGCAGGGGCTGCCCCGGCTGGGCTGCCTGGGAATAGCTCTGCTTGGGCTTCATGGTGGGGCTGCTCTCCGGGCTCTTCTCCACCACAGTGTGCAGATGCCCATCTCCAAAGGGGGGTTTCAGCAGCGGGCCCTGGGACAGGGAGCTGATCAGCGGCGTCCAGGCCCCTTTAGGCTGGGTCCGGCCAGGCTTGCTCAGGTCCAGGCCGGTGCCCGAGCCGGGCCTCTCGTGGTGCCTGATGGCTGCGTAGCTGTCGCTGCGAGCGGGAGGCAAGGGGGGTCCCCTGGGGGGCTGGCTCTTGCTGTCGGGTTGTGCCCAGGAGGGAGCTGCGCCGTGCCGGCCCAAACCGAGCAGCCTGGCGTGGCCGCGGCCGTCCAGCGAGGCCCGGGCATCGCCGCTCGGGAGCAGGGAGGGCTTCACCTCATACTCCTCGGAGACGCGCTGCTGGGCGTCGTACACCGTCCGCACGTACCTGATGTCCGCCTGCCTCAGGCCCTCCTGCAGCCCGGCCCGGCACTGCGCGCTGTCCGGGGAGCAGCACTGCTCCTTGCCGAACGGAGCGGCGGGATACTCGGGGATGCTGGAGTTGGTGGAGAAGGAGCTGTAGGCAGAGTCCCTCTTGCTGTGCAGGTGGGAGAGCTGGTCGATGCTGTTGGTGGATTTGGCCGGGGACAGGTGACAAGGGTGGTAGCTGGGGGAGGAGTGGTCCAAGCTCTCCATGCTGCCCCGGGAGCTGTACTGATCCGGACTCCTCCTCAGATAGCCATGCTCGTAGCCAGAGAGATCGCTGGTGGAGGAGCTGGGGGAGAGCGAGACAAGAGTGAAAACCCACTGACAGTGGAGGAGAGGCACAACTACTTATAAGTGAGCTCAGAAGCAAGATGTTTAGTTTTGAGATGAAAACCCTTATTTGGGCCTTACTCCATCCCCTGTTTGGAGTCATCCCAGTTCACAAAGAGGAACTGCTTGACATTGCAACACATGGCTCTTATTTACCACAGAAGGGTGGGAGGGAAATACAGACAGAAAGACAGTGCATCTCTGGAGCCAGGGAGGATCAACCCCACCCAGCAAACCCATCCAAAGTCCTTGGAAAGCTGAATGAGCACCAATGCCACTGAGGAGGAGGAGAGGAGCACGAGGGGCGTTCTGGGGGGAACCTAATCTCTTTCTTTTTTTCCCATTTCATTTCTTTTTATGGAGATGAGGGCTACGCCCTGGCAGGCTTCCTGGAAATTCGGCTGTCCCAAGGATAGTTTGCTTGCTGCAAGAAAACTAAACTGACAAGACAGGGAAGAGATGCATGTGTTTGTGCCTGGAGGAAAGTGGGGTGCAGCCACAGACACAGTCTGAGAACTCCCAGGAATTCTGCACAGCCGCCTACTCATGTAGCTCAGCAGGTGCAGGTTCACCTTGGCACCTCCTCTGAGATACACATATGTCCAAAGAGGATTTGTGGCTGCCAGAGGTGTGATCAAAAATAAGGATATTCAGAGATCTTTCTATTTGTGGGAAGGGAGCTCCTTGTGCTGGTCACAGTTCTTTTTTTTTACATCTCACAAGGGGCCATGACAGATTTCTGTGGAGTTTGCCCTGGCTAATCTCCCCTCCCAGATTCAGGTAAATACAGTGAGGATCAGAGAGCGTAACCTGAGGATTTCACTCTTCTTCCCTCTGTTCCCAGCTGCCCTTCCTCAGATACTGCTTTCTCTAGTTCCCTGTGCAACTACATGCACTGCCCTGGCACAGCCACAGAGAAGCAACAGGAAAGGACAGGCTGTGGCAGGGTAAGGCACAGAGCTGGAAGCTTCCTCCAGATCATATCCCAGCCAAAGGATGGGTGGTGTGGAGAAGGCTGCTGAGGATGAGAAAGGGCAGAAGGAAGCCTGGTCACAGCAGCTCTGCAGAGGGATGCAGAGGAACACAGACACGGGCAGGAGGAGATGGCAAATGTCAGATTAAAGCTGCTTTATCCATTTAAATGCACCACTCTATTTTGAATTCAAGTAACCATGTCCCTGGCAATGTCCAGCACAGCTGGCCACTAGATGTTCCCCGTGCTCCTCTTCAAGCACCCAGGAGACAGAGCTGTGCTGCCAAAGGCTCTGCCAGGAGCTGTGCCTGGGAAGCAAAGCCCCTCGGTGGGAAAGGAGTACGCTCCAGCATGAGTTGTACTGAGGCCATAGACCAATGCACATTTCTCCTGCAACCATCCCCTCACTTTTTTCAGTGCTTTATTTTCTCCTCCCTCCCCTTTGCCAAGGCTCAGCCCTGCCTGTAGAAGAAATGATGTCTAAATCCCACAGTCTATAAAGAGAGTTTGAAACCCTTCTGCCTTTCTGGGGAAAATCCTTCAAGGGCAGAATTTAAACTTGTCCCTCCTCCAGTTGCCCCAGCGCTGAACGTGCCAGGAACAGCCCCAACCTGCAGGGCACTGCTTCCCACCTGCCTCTGCCAACATCTCCCCACCACATCTTCTGTCTCCCTTTCCTTCACTCCACAGCCATGTAGTGCTTACCTGGAGTGGTAGGACTGATGCCAAGGGGTGCCAAGCGTACCCTGAGATATTTGCATCATGCTGGGATCGGGTTGGTTCTCCGCAAGTTTGGTTGAATGCCAGGAGTGAGGTCGGCCTGGAGTTTCACTCCGCCTGGGTGGAAGCAGAAGGATTTTGCACATCAGGCCAGCTCCTCCAAGGAAGAGGAATGTGAAGTAGCACTGACATTTAACACCAACATCTAAAACTGCTTGTGCTCACTCGTGTTTCACTGCTACGTTCTTGTCTATTCCAAGCAAATCCCGCAGCAACCACAGGACATGTCTCTTGACATTCACACAACACATTCCCCCTTGGATTTGCAAGGCAAGAGGTAAGTGGGTTATCACTGAATGCTGGGGGTCTTCCCCTCTACCTCCCAGCCAGCCTCACCCCTCAGGGTCGAGCCTGGGGGTCCATTCTCAGGGATCAGTTTACAGCAGTTTACACACAAAGCAGAGTGGCTGATGCGGTTCTTATGGATGCTGGAGGAGGATTTCTCCAAAGGTTCCCTTCATTTCAAAGCGAGGACTGGCAAAGCCATTGAAAGAATCACATGCCACAAGGGGGAGGGAGCCTCCACAAGGCTCTTTTGATCTCTCCTAAAAACGCAGGAGAGACGTGACAACCAAGCTCCAGCAATGCGTGTCCCTCGCATCCCACCCCGGCTGGACAGCTGTCCCCAGGGTGTGTCCCCAGGCATGGCTGGCCCTCAGGGGCTGCAGGCACCAGTGCCAAGACTCAGCCCAGTCAGCTCTGAGGAGAAACAACCCACCAACAGCCTTATTTAAAGCACAGAGTGGTGCAATGGAAAGTCAAAGCAGGGGATTAGTGAGTCCCTTGAACAGGCCACACAGATGCTTCCTTGCCCCAGCCTTTAGCCTTGTCCTCAATCCTCTGCTCCTTTCCAAGGGGGATCTCTCCTCTGCTCTGCAGTTTCTCACTCTTCCTGTGAGAAGGAGGAGCAGCACTGGACCTGGGTACCACTGAAATGTGACAGCCTGCAGGATAATGCTGACTAAATAAATGCAACAGGAGGATAGAACACACCTTTAAAGTTTGTCTCACTGAAAATTCACAGTACAGCATGTCCTTTACAAGTCAGGAAACAGATTAAAATGCCCTTGGGCAGACATAACCCAGACACCAAGAGAGGACTCTCCTACCGCCTAAGATTGTGAGAAGAAATGATACAGGAAAGTGTACAAAGCAAAAAATGGTTGTTAGGGTCAGGTCCTTTCCTAACACCAGTTAACACTGGCACCCGGATGGAAACGAGAGTGAGAAGCAGAACCATTTCTCCAGTGATTTTTCCATGCAGATGTCAGAAGTGCTGGTCATTCTCTCATCTGCTAAAAGAAGAAAGAAAAAGGGACATGCTTTTTCTTTTAATATCTGTTGTGGCAGGATTGTCTCAAGGAAAGAGGTCTGCAGAGGGCAAGCTGAACCCAGCACCATTTTACATTTACATGTGTAGGTGTGTTTAAGACAGACCTCTTCTGTTAAGCTCCTTGCCCAGAAAACAAGGAAGCTGGAAACTGCCAGATGGGAAGTTGACAAAACTGTTTATTAAGAATAGCCCACATTCTTGCCTTTGTCTCAGGAGGTTGTAGGACTCAAAAGTGCAGAACTGTAATAATAACAACAACAAACCAACCTCGTTGCCTTATTTTTTATATATTCCCAAGGGCTGCACCTGTACTGTACTTGTGAAGGTGTCTGGACAATCTTATTACTAAAAAATTCCCCACTCCAGATAATAGAGAAAGTGATCCCTCTATTGTAAGTGCCAAGGCTGGAAAAAGAGACTCCAGGTTCCTCATGGACACCTCCAGTGATCAGATAACCTGGGCATCCAGGTCAGGTTGGCATCACGACAAATGCCTGGGAGAGAAGACACCTGGGGAAATCAGCGAACCGTGATGCAATGCTGGCACCTAAATGGCAGCTGTTAACACTGATTGCAGACCTGATACTGCCAAATTCACCCTGTACACTGGAAAACCAAAGGGAAAAGGAGAGTCTTTAATCTTGCCCAGCTGCTGTTATCTGGGTGCTCTCTGCTGGTCCCAGCGTTTGCAGGCGGAAACGTGCCTGGCCCATTAGAGGCTCCTCGAGGCAGCCTGGCACAGGCTGGATGCAGTCTGGGCTGCAAGGACCACACTGAGGCCCTTCCCCAGTAACAGCTCTGCAGCTTTCTCTTATTAGGAAGAGCTGAGCATGCTCTTCTCTGTAATCCCTGGGTTTTATACTTCGTATGCAAAGCAGGAATGGAACTTTACAAGGACACCTTGGCACAAACACTACAAATGAATCAGCATCAGAGGTTTTCTTCGCAGTGTAACTGAAAGGCTGAGTTATCTTTTTCCCAAGGTTACAAACAAAACCACCCAGAACAGAGCATTCAGTCTGACTGCTGTTCTTCACATACTGTTCCTCGCCGATTCCGGAGCACACGCACAACCCGAGCGCTCTGCAGTCCGAAAGTACTCCAGCCCAGCATCCTCCAGGAGTGTACAGATACTCTGGTGTGAAAGGCCCATCTCTAACCAAAGCACACAACCCAGCTTCCTCAAATTGCCATTTCCACCTTTCCTACATCCTTAGTAAGCCTACAACCTGTGGATGTGCTTGCCCCCAAAGCCATGTGGCCAGGTGGCTGTGTGGGAGGTTACTGGAGCTGGAAGGGACAGCCATGGCCTGGAAGGGATAGCCATGGCCTAGCCCAACATCTGGGGAGGTAGGAAGGGATGGGGCCCCTGCAGCACAGACCCTCCTCCTGCAGGAAAGAAGAAAGGTTAGGATGTGAGTGCAAAGCTTGTGCCTCCTGGCTGTGATCCTAGGCACTGAGTCACAAGGGAATGAGCCAAGAGGACAGTGCCCATCCTCACCTCGTCCTCCTCACAGCGGGTAACACTTCAAGCTAGTGATAATTCTAACCTAACAAAACCCACATGGCAGAGGCAGGATGTCCTAAGCTGTGCCACACTGCATGGAGTAGCAGGACCTTTGTACACCTGATCCCAGCAATTCACCTGTACTCTCCTTCCAGGGCGACTGTGCACCTGCATCCACAGAAACCATCTGAATTCTCACCAGTGTGGACCTGTCTCCAAGACAGACATATCTAAAGGAGCGTGAGCACAACAGGGAGACATTTTCCAGACATCCAAATGTGCTGCTGCAGCCCCTCTGCCTGGCTGTTGGGCAGGAGATGAAGGAAAACTAAAGCACTCGGAAGCCTATTAGGATTTCGACAGAGCAAGGCAACAATCTACTCAAAGCAACGTCGCTCTTAATTAAGGTTCAGTCATGGCTCTAAAAATAAGCAGAACAGACGAGGCCAATTAGAAAGGAGTCGGACCAGAGTGGCGTCAGCTTGATGTGTCTTTCACTAAATCTCTCTTTTTAGGCTCACAGAGCCCTTCTGGTAAATTCTGGGTCAGGAGAGGTCTGGAGTGAGCTCTGTCCCTTCACAATTTTGACTAAAAAGAAGGAAGACTCCTTAGAGAGAACTGAAGTGCATGAAATATTTCACATGATGGATCTTGGGCAAGAGTGTCTCCTCATCTATAAAAAGGGAGAATTGTGTTGCAATAGCCCAGGCCCTGAGTGCCATGTGGGAACCAAGAGACAGGTACCGAGCTTCCTGAAGTCTCTCTGGGATGAGGAAGCAGAGAATCAGAGGTTTCTGCTCAGATTTCCTACCATTACCATCATCAACTCTTTGAGAAAAACTCCCTACCATGCCCCTGGAAAGAAAATCCCTGTGTGGAAGCAGAGATGAGAACCACGTATGTGGATCTATAGCCAGATTTTTTCTACTGGTTTTTCCTGACAGAAGTGCTTTCCACCCCAGGTTGCTGGGATCGCTCCAAGGTGATGGCAGCTGTGAGCAACGGGTGCTCCTTCCTTGAACCTAGGAACAGTCAAACATTGTAATTAATGATTACTGGTCCTGCATGTCACACCTCTGTGTTATCACGTTTCTCTGGGAACCCCCAGGCTGCCTTATCCAAGAAGGGGGCATTTATCCATTTTCCAGCAAAGGAAACAGTGCAGGGCTCAGAGCTGCTTCACCTTCCCTTTGCCCCAGTACAGGGTTGACAGGCGATATTTAGACTGGGGACTTTTCCCTACACAAGGAAAGGGTCCCACTGGCATTCCCTGACACTAAGCAGACACAGGCTTCAGCGGGAACAGAGGTGATGTATACAAACTTCACTCTGGCTGATTACTGGATTCAAGGACTTTGTCCTACCGGGATCTTCTGACAGCTTTCTATTTTAAAGACAGTATTACCAAGCAACATGACAGGTAGGATTTAAATTGTAAAATAAGGAGTATTTCCGATCTCTATGTTGAGAAAGTGCTTGCCACCAGGATAGAGTCCCCCAGGACTGCAGCTTAGACATGGAGAAGCCAGGAGAGTCTCCAGCCTGGTACTTAGAGTATGTGTAGGCTACAGTGAGGAGCTGGGAAGCGCTGGAAGACTCTCTGCAACTTTCCTCTTCTTGCTATGATTTTTCTCTGTTTCCTTTGCTGGAAAAAGAGGAAGAAAGAACAGATGTGGAAAAGAAGCAGCTGACTTGACTTACAGTCTTTGAGAAAGACCCTATTATTCCCTGTCTTCTCCAGGGATTCACATCACCTCTCAGAGCAAGGGTGAAAAATCCCAGCAGCCAGAGCCTGCAGCGGCTTCCCCTGCCCGTGGCTCTGCAGAGCTGCACTGATTTAGCCAGACTGATGAACCAGCCCAACGGGCTCAATTCAAATAATTTTTTCTCATTCTTCTCCAGTCAGTAAATTAGTTAAAAAGACAGAAACCCAAGCATAGCTTGGATTCTTTCACACCCCGATATCCAACACACAGCAACTTGCAACAGGAGAGACTTGGAAACAATGGAAGGAATGTGTTTTCCCTGTCTCCTTCGGTGCTTAGGAGGAAGTGGGTGGCTGGCAGCAGGAACGCTGCCCTGAGAGCCCGATTATCCAACGGGAATGTGGACAATGAGGCACGGCAGGTAACCAAGGGGACTCGCAGGGCAAGTGTTTCAGGCAGCAGCTGGGCTCTCCTCTGAGCCACCAGGCTACAAATCACAGGCAAGGCTCCTAAACTCCACATCCAAGTGCTCCTGTAGGGATGATAAACGGGAGAGAAGCAGCAGGTCCTCTAGGTGGATGTATGGGGGTGTACATATGTGTTTGGGGGGGTAAGAGCGAGTCTGCAGAAAGCGAACCTGGCAGGGAACTGCACCCCGTGCTGTGGCCAAAGCAAAGGCTGCTCAGTCTGACATACCCTCCCACACTGAAATTCTTATACATTAAAGCAACTTCCTGCTTGTAACCAAAGCTCCAGCCTGACTTAAACTGAGTGCATGCACACACAGCCTCCGACACTGCTGGAGAAGTAAAGCAAAACATTGGCTCTGCACCCAAAGACAAATTAATTCAAGTGAAATGCTAAACTTTGGAGCTTCTGTGAAGATCTGCTACTAAACTGATGGGCAAGAAGGATTTACAGAGGGCATATTCTGAATGATTCATTGCTTATAGGAAAGTGGTGGATGTCTGGGAGCTCCTTTCCCAAATTCGCCGTGGGTCACATACCTGGGGAACCGCAGAGTCCCACTCCACAGTCAGAGATAAATCTCTCCTTGATAAAACTACCCTGAGAAGAGAATTCAGCCTCTAAAATCTGCTGTAGCTGAGGCTGGGCAGGACCAGCATCTGTAACTGCAGTGGCCAAAAGATGGAGCATCTCCACTAAGATCAGGGAGTTTGCTTCAGAGGTGTGTCCTTGCTGCTAAGATCAGAATGTGACTCCACATGTCACATTCCCTTCTCAGCTGCTCACTCACAGGACACATTTCCTCCAGCTCCAGGAAGTGGGTGCAGCTTCAAAAGTCAAGGTCTGGCCCAAATGCAGTGTTGCCAATAGAAGGCACTGCTTTGACTTCACGGTGCAAACTTCAGAAGACTGAGACAAAAAAATCTATGAGGTCATCCAGATTACATCTGACTGATGTAAGAGGCCCTTCTGATGCCAGCAAAAGCTCTGCCTGAGTAAATGCTGTAGGATTTGGTCCTAAACTACACGGACAAAGGAAGGGAATCAGGCTCTGCCACAACACCAGCCAATCCAGAGCAATTCAGGAAACTGATTTCTGAAGACATTTAATTGTTTAAAACTGCAGACAGGCATCCAGCAACCATGAATGCCAAGTTCCCACTGAAGCTCCCAGGCTCAGAAGAAGCCAGGTGATTTTGGAAAGCCAGGCACCTCAAGATGGGGAATCACAGCAGGCTTATGCCACTTCTGTGGAGATATTTTGGTCCAGCATCTCTGTTGACCTTTACCAGCACTGACAAGAGCTTTTGAGGAGAAAGGACACCTCTTCCAGGACCAGTGAGTGCCCCTCAGGCACGTCAGCAGCCAAAGCAGAAACTATTTTACACCCAGCCCTATGCAGATGGACATCCAGCAATGCTGATGGTCCAAAGGGTGAATTCATTTCCCTGGTGCTGTGCTGAGGGCAAGGAAACCTTGGGAAAAGGTGGCTGTGAGCTTAAGAAACAGCCCTGGACCTCTTCCACCACAGGCACTGGGGATTCCCATTGCTCCACTGTGGAGTTTGCCAGCTGCTCCCAAGGAAGAGAGGCCACGAAACACACCCTGCACGCAGGGACACAGAGAGAACATTCTCACCTGCTCTTCAGCCGTAACTTAACTCCTCCAGACCACGTGGCTTTGCTGGGCTGGAAGTCAGTGCTCACACAGTCGGGACCGAGTGGGCTGGGAGACAGGTCGGTGCATCCCTTTGCTGCATGTGTGTCCCTGTCAGAAGAAACCAAGGCCACGTAAACACCACCACACAAAAACCTCAGCCCCTGTATCCTGTTTCATCAGGATTTTAGGAAAGACAGCATTACACAGACCCAGGGGGCAAGGCAGGAGCATCAGTCTAGCTTTCAAAAAAGCGCAAAGAACATGTCACAGAAAGCCACATGTATCCCCTGTGTAAAGCCACGTGTATCCTTGTTTTTCTCTAACCCGGGCAGTGCTCAGCATCTGAGAGAGTCTCTTGCACAGTCCCACAGTGCTGCTTCTCCCCACACAGGAGCGAGATCAGCTGCAGCACCCACGGCACAAAACTCATTATCCTACAGCTGCATCTGGGGACCCTAAATCCCCAGGGCTGGAGTTCAGGGGTTCCACCGTGGGATATGCCTTTTCCACACCTCATGAGAGCTCAGGCAATGCTCTGAACACGCAAGAGAGAAGCTAAGAGAAAGGTCCATGCAGTGGGAGGGAGAAAGAGAAACCTATCCCCCCCTACTGATATTTCCCCGAAGTCAGGAAGCACAATATTTACCCCGCTCCGGCACACGCGTGCAGACGTCACACAAACACCGTGCGAGCATCGCTTCAGCTCCTTCCTTCCCCCAGGCACAGGAGAGCCCGCAACGCTCCAGTATTCCCACTTTAGCACCGAAACGCGGGAGAGATTGGAAATTTCGGCTCGCCCAAGGAACCCCCCCGGCACCGAATAAAAGCGGGGCTGAAAGGCCCCCTGCGCCTGTCCCTGCCCGCGGCAGGCCTGGCCCGGGCTAAGCTGGAATTGCCTCTTGTTGTGCGCTGAGCCCACATGCCGGCATCTGGGGCTTTGGATAGCTGAGATGGCTTGGATGCCATTCCGGTGAGAGACCGGCCGTCTTTGTGTCCGGCTGGGTCCTCCCCCACGCTCCCTCCCCGAGCCCCCACGTGCCAGGCAGGAATGTTAAGCCTCACACAGCGGGTGAGATATCCCAGGGAAGCGCAGCAGCACTTTCACCTAGATTAGGGAAAGCAACTGGTCTGGAACGGCCTTTTCTGCTCGCCCCACTTATCTTCATCCAGATTTCACCCCAAATCCTGCCTTGGCTGCCTTTTCTTTCCCTGTGCCAAATCCCGTCCTGCTTTGTCTGTGCCACCCCTCTCCTCTGAGATGATGTCAAGCCTCCAATCAAACCAGAAAGATTCCCTTCCCTGCTCCCATTCCAGCCTCGCTGTACACCGGGAGCACAACCTCCTCTACTGCAGCCCTGGGAAACACCAATGCCAAAACCTCAACTGCTCCAATTCTCTTTGCTCACCGAGTTTACCACAAGAAATCACCAATTTCCAGAGCCAAGGTGATTTCTTTGACACAATTCTCAGAGTGCTGTTCCAACCTGTTTGAAAGCAGATACTGCCAGAGAAGATCTTTGCCATGTTACAGGAGAGGTCTCGGATCTTTCCTAACTTTCCTGATGACTGCTTGTCATAACTTCCCTGTTTCCTAAAGAGCAGAGTTTGGCTCTCGTGGGCCACACCACAGCTGTACTCCTGCAGTGAGGAAAGTTGCTCATGCCTTCTCTCCGGCCAGCTGTCTCCAAAGGAGCCAGTAACAATATTTAGGACTGGGAAACTGCCCCGTGCCAAAAAAAAAAGAGTAATCAGCAGCCTGAGAAACTGATATAAAGCTGTGAGTGCCAACAGCTCGCCGGGCACTACAGCCTAGTGATCTTTCAGCACTTGGGCTCTTTTTTTTTTTTTTTTAAGAAAAACCAGCTTTTGAAACACTTTAAGGAAGCAAGAGACAATGCAGACTCTAAACTCTGCTGCGAGCAGAGCTTTCTAAGTCACTTCCAAGTGTTCTCATTTGGATGAACACAGCTCCGACCCTCAGTGGGCAGAGGGAAGGAAGGTAATCAGCTTGGGTGTTCCCCCTCCCAGGGAGCAAGCCATGCTTGCCAGCACACATAACTTTGGGGTTTACCTCCCAGAGACAAAGGCCCGTTAATTAGTGCCTGCGTGGGCTCTGGAGGTGCTGTGCGGGGGGAACAGGGAAACCCGACGGAGTTTTTCTCGAGCCTCTTAAAAAACTATAATTACAGAGCTCTGTGTGGCACGGCGGGCTCAGTAAGACATTGAAAACTAATCAGCCAGGCTATAAATAACAACATTAATCAGGGCCTGTGGGGAACACAAGACATGAGGACCCTTCCACCCGGGAAGCACACACACCTCAGGGATGGAGCACAGCCAGAGGGGATGGTCCCCGTGCAGGGGTGTCCCTGGTGAGAGCAGAGCTGGAGGAGCAGGGAGAACACCTGAGGGGACCCTAGACCCAGCACCTGTCCTCCCCTTGCAGCTTTCTGCCTTACCTGGCTGCTTTTCCCAGAAGGTTTTCCATGCCATTTCTAACTAAGTCAGCTCAGTCTAACAACCAGGAGTGTGTTCATCTCTATGAAGACACTTCTTCCACCATACCATGGAGACAGCCACCCTGGTACAAAGGGATTGAGGGCCTACCTTTCCTCTTGGCAGTCACCACTCACCGTCTCCTCATTCGAGTGACCCTTCTCCAAGAGCTGGAGCTGCCCCAGGACGGCTCTCTGGGAGAACACCCAGCCCAATGGGATGCTCTTTAAGGCCTGGGCTGCATTTTATTTCGGGATGTTGCAAAGGGCCTCACAATTCCATAGCTAAAAAGTATCCCTGGCAAGGAGGGGCCTGCAGTTGTTCCTTTTGTTATCGTGCTGTTTCTAAAGTTCTCAAGTGGGAGACAGGAAACCCAGCACACACAGTCTATTTAAAACTCCTTTACCTCCCACCTGAGGCTGGCAGCTGCCTCTGAAATCTTTCCTTTTCTGCAAAGTTCATATTTAATTATGAATTGTTATTTATACTTGCTGGTTCCACGGTGCCTTTGGTATTTAATACCACACATGTTCATGAGTACACTCTGCTCAGCTCTTCCCTCATCTAAAAATACAACCTGGTAGGATTTTTTTTCTTGATGCAAAAGAACACAGTACTAGAGATTTAAGCCTTTTTTTAAGGCCAGCCTGCCCCTCAGGAGTTTCAGTGTCCCCTCCAGAAGAGAGGCAGCACGTCCTGAGCCCACATCTCTCTCTCTTTGCACAGCCTCGCTGCAGCAGCCATCTGCAAAACCTTTCTCTATTTTCTACCCCATTCTTCAGAGCTCTTCAAGAGAGCAAGTGTGGCCTTATTTTACATTAATCCCTACAAGACTGGTTTGCCAGTTGCTGCCATCGATGTCTCGTGTCTTTCCCGAGTTGCCACAATCCCTGCGGAATTCAGTCGCTGTTTTTGGGAGATCCCTTGCCTCCGACCAAGAGCTGACTCTGACCTCCTCTGCCTGCTTTATCTGCCTCCCTCGCTGACCTCCCATCACCTGCATACTTGGAACGTTTCACAGCACTTATCTTAACCTTTTGGGCTCCTGGCTCTTCTTCCTCACTTTTCTCAGTCTTCCTTATCCTTATTTATAATTTTCACATTCCAGTACAGACTGGTTTCCTAAATCCAGCCTGGGCAGTAAGCGTGGGTGTGTGCCTCTGCCCAGCAGATCCCTCCAAAATTACCTCTGAGTCTGCAGAGATCATATTCTTAATTAATTAAACTCCACATTTCATAACAACAGCTCCCTGGGTAATGGAAGCAGCATAAATCAGTGCTGCACTCTCACTGAGGAAATGCTGCCATGTGAGCTCAGCTGCCTGGCTACAATTCCCAAAGAGGAGAAAGAGATTTTGCACATGGGGAGCTGTACAAAACCCAACTTGGGAAGTTTTGTCTGCTCATAGCATTTCTTTCCCAGCACAGCAGCCTTACACTACCATCCTATACTCTACTGTTTTGCTAAGCTGGCTGTAGTTCCAGGTATGAATCTAAGATATGGCTGAGATTATCCATAAACAGCACTTGGAACTATGTTTAAAAATTATTAAGGTTGGTTGAGTTTTTAAAAAATTTTTTACACCAGGTATTTTTCAATGGTCCCACTTCTTGGAGCCACGACTACTGAGTTTGGTTTGCTGCCACAGTAAGAGAAGACCTAAGTCCCAGAGGATAAAATCCACAAATGTTAATATGTTTAGTAATTTTTAATGTCTCTTTACTTTTAAGTCCAGTGTTGTTCCTAGAAGAGAGGATGGAGGTCAAATTGTCATTTTTAAATCATCAGGAGTGTTTATAACCACTGTCAGAATTAAAAGAAAAATAGCTGCTCACAGGCTGATTCTTCTGAAAACAAGATTAAAGCAAGGAACTCCTCTTCCAACATCTACAGCTGCATTCCCTGGTATTTTTGTCCCTTTGTCTTAAATCAGATGCTAAGAGGCAACCCTCCTCCACTACAGAAACAGTCAACAGCACAGCACAGACACAGAAACACAGAGAAGCAGCAACAAAGCCAAACCCAGCTCTGCCAGCCAGGAGGGATCCGGAGGAGTTAAAGCTGCTGGCTTATCCTCACAGCACCCCACGTTACACAGTGTCACAGGGCAGCCCCAGATCCCCACCCAGCCCAGTGACACGAGGAGAGCTGGGCAGCTTCACCTCTGGCTCTCCTCATCCCACAGGCAAGCTCTCTGCAGCTGAGGAGCTGGAATTGCTTGGGAATGAAAGCACCGCAGCCACAGCAGTCCCCCATCTCCTAGCAAACAGCAAGCCCTGCCTCCTCCATGCCGTCAGGGAGAGGGCTCCCCTGGGGAAGGGATGCAGAGTGGGGAGGGGAGACCATGCTCATCCTGGGCACCGACCTTGTGCTCGCCTGTGGCCATCCTGCCGGGCAGATCCTCCCGCTCCGCCTCAAGGGAAAAGACTGGATTGCTTACGTATTTCTTATTTTGTTACCTCCTGTGGCTGCTCCAGAAATAGCCCCTAATCCACATCTCTGTCACGCTCACAGAATCTCCTTGAGCTGCACTGGAAGTGCCCCATGTGTCAGAGCACAGGGGCCCAGGTGCTCTCCTGGTGGCAGCAGTGCCTGCACAGGTTTGTTAGTCTGTGCTCACAGGACCCCCGAGCCACACCAAGAGCCAGGACCAGCTGGAAACACGTAGAGGAAACAACTTTTTCACAACAAAAATATTTATCAATTGAACTGAAACCTCCTGCACTAATAAGCTCTAAAGCTTTTGCTAGAGAAAGTCTCTCAGTCCCTGGTAAAATCTCTTGATTGCCACTTAGCACACTTACTGGAGATGGGAAAGAGCCAGGTTCAAGTCCACAGTCTACTAAGGCACACAAGGAATTCAAGACTGTTTCATGGATACCTCAAAATGCCAATAGGCTCCACCTGTATAACCACTGGAAATACTTTTTCATCCTGAGGTTTGAAATCTCAATAAGGCTCTTTTAGCACATGAATCTTGGGACCGAATTAGGCATTCTTCCCAGAGTTCTGCAGCAAGATCCAGGCCTCAAGCAGAAACAACAATATCTATGTCTGGGATTCAGATGGGTCAGTAAAGCTCAGGGAGAAAAGCCCCACACAACACAAAACCATTCAGAGAGGTGCTGTCTGCTGCTTCTAAGAAACAAGACTACTTAATACACATTTTCTGTACACATCACAGGCACAAGCTTGCTGATACCTGTTAAAACAGGATTACTGGAGCTGATCTGTGTGCCATAAGCCAATCACCAAAAGGGAAAAGAAGAAGTTTTCCAGGCACAGAGCAGAGGTGGCTCGTGCTTTCCTAACTGCACAGGCCGTTGCTTGAAGGCAAATTAAAGAAGTCACAGGACGGCCAATTTTAAATGGATCCATCTCCTACTGAGGCAGCCATCCCTTTCAGTCTAACGGCTCCTGTGCGGTGATTCCGAGCACGCAGAATTTCAGGGCAAAGCAACAGAGGTTGAGAAGTCACCTGGAATTAATCCAGACCCACAGCTTTCCTTCTTGGAGGGCTCTTCACTCATGCGACTCCAACTTAAACAACCTCAATGAGCGCTGACCTTCAGGTCCACCCAGAAAAAGCCTGGAGAAAGGGAACCGCGTTTTCCCTGTGCAACGCTGTCTGGTCCTACTTGTCCAGCATTTTTCTGGCATCCCTTTTCTGTGAGACTGGATGGGATTTAGCTGACCTGACCTCAATCCCCCAGTGTGGCCGCGCTGTGTTTGCACAGCCCCACACGAACCAGCTGCTCCGGCGCCGTACCTGTTTGCAAGCAGGGAGCTGAAAGGAGCGCTGGCATTCATTTGGGTTCCTCACTTCACTGGCCAAGGGATCTTTGAGAAAATGAACTCCCTCTTTGTCTGGGAGAGAGAGACCTAATCCCCGTTTTGCCCTGGAGGATTACTGGGTACTTAGAAAGGCACTCACATGCACATTTTTGGTTCGTGCCAGCTGCATTTGGGTCCACAATGTGTAGCGTTCCCTTTGGTCTTTAGCTCTGACAATAGGCATTCCACTGCACCCAGACCTCGACCCCAGAGACTGCCACCCTTTTAAAGGCACCTTAAACCCACGCTTTCTGAATTGGGGCCTTCTCTGCTTTGCATGAGCAGTTGGCCCTGGCAGCCCTGTGTGAATTCAGCTGGGCACACAGCCCTGAGCCCACAGCCCTTCCTTGTGCTGCCAGCCGGAGCGCACGGCTGCCTGCCAAAAAGACCTGGATCCCAGCTGGAAGGAAGAACCTGGAGGGCTGAGGAATTAGCTTTTATCCCTACACAGTTCCTGGCTTTCTGTAATAGAAGTTTATGGTTATACTCAATTACAGCTGTTTGTGCCCCAGTGCCACCCAGAGAGCCTGGTGTTCCCACAGGGGCAAAGTGTGCCCCGTGCAGCTTTCCCTGAAATCTTTCTAGGATTGTGGCTTAATTCTGTAAAGTACAAATTTGGGAGGTTGTTCAATGGAAGCAAATAACTCTAAATTAATACCAACTTGAGCAGCACTCTGCCTGCTCAGGGGAGAGCTCACCTTCTCAGGAGGTCACAACTGTCTTGATCTGTCTAATGGTCCCACCACAAAAGAGTGGGGTGGGACCCACGCTGCACCCCGACTCTACTTGCAAGGAAAATGCTTTCCTGCACCTTGTACTCAGAAAACCCCCTCAGAAAACAGATCTGCCTACTTGTTGTGTCAAAACAGGAATAAAAATATAGTGAAATGGCATTTTCATTCTTTTCTACCCCACCACGAACAGGACTATCTCTAAACTTGCTCTTGACCATTACTGAACATCTCTTGAGGTTTTTCAGAGACACCTTTGGAGATGCTGTAGGATCAGCTTGGGGAATCAGAGCATCACACAAAGGTCAATCAGTAACGTTAGTCTTGCCAGGTTCTGGGGTATCCCAATGCTGAATCATGGGGATCAAAAGTCATTCTGTAAAAATGACAATGTTTAACCTTTCTTATGTAACACACACCAAAGCACAAGGTGGCTCTAAATGACAAGTGTAAGTGAAACAAAAAGTATAACTGCATCTCCTACGAAGAAAAGCAGCCACAAGGAGGAAGCAAAAGTCATACTCATAAATAAGGACTAGTTTTCAGGATTTGGGAATTAAAATGATTCCATGGAAAAAGACTACAAACCCAGCATGCTGAAGGAATAGTTACATTCACAGCAAGAGATTGGATAAGCAGAAGATATTTCCCCAGAATTACTCTTTTTACACTCACCCTTCAGAACAGTGATGTTTTCCAGCTACAAAAGGGCCATCCTAGGGAGGGGTCTGAATGTCAGGCAAGACGTGTCCCACCTGGGACCCGTCCCTGGGGTGCAGACCTGAGACCTGAAAGGCAAGCCCAGCCCTCAGTTTTCCAGCAGCAGCTTGGAGTTGGGACCAGGCTGGATCTGCTGGTGCAGTGGTTTGCGTGAGCACTTCCTAATGTGTTCCACACAAACCTAACTAGGTCAGTTCAGACCAACAATTTAAATGGTTTAAAGCTAAAGATTAAGGGAGTGCTTACAGGAACTGTTCCAGGGGCAGATGGATGAGGTTTCTGGCACCAATGAGCAAGCGAGGGCATTAATCTCTTCCGCCAGCACAGCTGGATCTCTTTTCCTCACCTGCATATGTGGTGCACTTTATGGAACACACCCTGAAATTCTACCCTAGCAGCTCTCCCATGGAAATATGGATGTTACCAAAGTGCTGGAACAGTGGCTCAGCTGCTTTTTGAGAAACTGGTCTCAGGAGTGACAATCTGAGCATCTCTTCAGAGGAGGCAGAAGAAAGGCTCATACTCACATTTGTCACAGGCACAGTGGACACTCAGCACCAAAAAATCTAGTCTGCAGCTGAGTTGTCTCTTCTGATTATTTTGCACTGCTTCCTGGTACCCCAGATTTTAATTGCAGTGACTTGAGGGGTGGAGTGCACAGACCTAAATCACCTTTACAGGTGTAGCAATGCCTAATCCCAGAATATGAGCTACTCCTTATGAGCTGCTTCTCCATCCCACTCATCACCCTCTTCCTGGACACATTCCTGAATACCTTACTCAACGCAGCATTCCATTTATTTCCTGGAGATTTCAGCAGGAGATTTGCTCAAATGAGAAATGAGGATAGATTGAGTAGGGAGATGAGGACTTGGCCAGCTTGATGAGAGTGCCCCAGGCAAGGTACAGAAATGCTGACTGCTAAGCTAATAAATAAATAAATAAGTATCTGCTTGTCACTCGAAATATTTTTAGCATCTGCCAGTCTGGTAGAGATGAGCTTGGGCAAGGATGAGGACTGCAGCCATGACAACACACAGGAGATGAGAGAGGAACCCTTGGCCCCTCACACCTGCTCCTACAGCTCAGTGCATCCCCACTGTGCTCACACAAACCACCTCCGAGGACGAATCGGCCTTCCCAGCTCCACTCCCTCCCGGCCTCGGAGCAAAAATAGTCCTCTGCCTTCCCCCTGCTGAGTAGGTACCACAAGCATCTTTCCTGTACACAGTGCTGCGTGTGGGAGCTCTTCCATGCGCTGTGCCAGCAGGAAAACTCCTTCCCATCACCTTGCCTATTGTGTTTTGGACCAAGGATCCTGACTCCAGACTCAAATCATTCCTCGGGCTCAAAGCAAGATCTGAAGCTGCGACTTGGGATGTTCTCTGCAAGCGCTGCGGGGCTGGATTAGCACCTGCAGAGGCTGTGGGAAGCTCACCTGGATGAGGTCAGGGGCTTCCCCAGTGATGCTGCCCTCGAGTACCAATGAGGTGAAGCACCTCCAGGAACAGTTAAGAGAAATTCCACTACAGATTAGCATATGGCTTTGACTTCCAGGGAAAAACTCTCAGATCCTCCTGAGTTTCCAGTAACATGAAGGTGCTACTCTGTAGATGAAAAACGTTTCACAGCTCTTGGGAATCCCAGAAAACCTCATTTAGCCTAAATATCTATCAGTGTTTAGTAGGACTTTCCTCACTTCAGACACATCTCAAAATTCCACCCCAAACACTCTGAAACAGTATGAACTACTTTTCCTAGGAGCAAGCACATGAAGAAAGCAGGGAGGAGATGAGCACCTACTGCAGTGCCAAGTGGCAGTCTGACCTGAGCTCTTCCACAGCAGTTACACAATAACAAGAGACATCAAAAATTCCTCTTGGAGCAGCAGCACCCTCTCAAAAGAAGCTGAATCTTTGCTATGGACATGCAGTGACTGGGAGCCACAGCCTGGAAATCTCTGTGTGTCAGGAGAAAAAAAGGGGAGTAACACATACCCCCAGTCTCAGCCTCTCCCTGTACACAGGACAAGCTGTTACCATCATCATTACAAGCACCTCTCCCAAAATGAAGCCTTGGTGGAGCCAGTCCCAAACACAAATTGAGTCACAAGTGCCAAACTCTTTCACAGAGAGAACAACAAACCCAAATCCTATTAAGCAGCCATCAGTGTCAATATTTATTCCACACAAATCAGGGACAAGTGGCCTAATAAATGGTGTCAGACTGAGTGTGGTGAGATGGAAGAGGAAGGGGATAGATAGACTAGGGGGAAGGACATGACATTAATCAGCATCACCCCTGCAAAACCCTTGACAGAAACAAGGTAGTAAACTCATTAGCCGCTTAGAAACTAAGCTCCCTTTTTGCCTGGACAGTGATAGCTCCCAGTTTCCAGCCTGGAGGTTTGGCATCCTTCACAGCAAAGCCACTGGGCCCCATAAAATGTTTTTCTCTCAATCCACCTCTCAACACACACCTCTCTCTGGTCTAGAGAGGCTTTGCTGGCTCAACCACTCTCTTCCCAACACAGAGCAGACCCATCCTGAAGTCTGGGCTGCAGGGAATTAAGCACTCAAACCAGCACGGGGTAAGGGGCTCCCGGGCAAACAGTGTCTGCACAGGAAAACAAACAAATCAAAGGATGATTTCACAAGGCAAACTCCCTGGCTGCAAGAGCCACTTCACATATCCCAGCTTCTCCTTCTCCCTGTGCATCATTCCTGCCCCTGGGGGGTGGTATATACCGTTTCCTTCTCTCTGCCTAGGTGGGAAAACACATTATTGAGACAAATACACTCCAGGTTGGATCTTTCCATCAGAGTTTTTAGAGCCATGCCTTACTACAGCACACATTTGCTCCCATGTATCCAGGGAAATTTAAGCTGCCATAGCACAAAGAGGATGCAGCCATCTCACACGGGGGCCCTGTCCCCACTGTAACTGTCCTGGCCACCAGTTATCATCATACATTTGCTTAATTTAGGCTGAAATGGAGTCTGTCTCCAGCCCGGAGCCTGCTTGTAACTGCAAAGGAATCTGTGCCCTCCGTAGCACACGAGATGGGATCAGGTCCCTGCTGGAGAGCACTTGGCCTGGCTATTTTTATTGTCTCCCTGAATACTTTTCTTCAACGTCGTTTTAAGTTGCTGAAAGAATAGTAAAGATGAGGGGTTTTTTTAAAATAACAGACGCACTGATAATCCATCGGAACCGTGTCCTTTTAACTTTTGGATGTTTCTCAAATCTCTGCCCTTGTTGCCAGGATGCTGAAGGCATTTTGAAGGCACAGCACGATGAAATCTAATCAGGGTGAAGTGGGCTGGTTTCATTTCCATCAGATTCCTCTTTCAAAGGCACAAATTTACCCTTCTGATCCCGACCACTAGAACTGAGCCAATACAGCAGTTACTGTTACATCAAAAGCCCACCCAGTCCCTCTCCATCACGAACAACTGATGACTGGAATTCCTCATGGTTCTTTAAACCCAAAGGACACTGCCTCTAACTCAGGCCTCAGTGCAACTAGAATGTAAAGGATTAGAGAAGTGGCTCTCATCTGAACACAGGCAAGCATGCGGCACATCACAGTTAGCCAAGCTTTTCATTCCAGTTAAACTTGGGAACAGCCCCCTAAATCATCAGCTTACACCCATAATGCTGCTCCAGAAGCAGAGGCACTGCTTCACCTGGATGTCCAAAGGCCAGACACCGAGCTGTGGTTACCAAACACTCAGTGCCAGCCATAAGAACCCTCTGTCTGAACAAATGTTAGCCAAGTGGGAATCCCACAGGGGCATTATACCCTGTTTGATGTCATATCCTGCTTATTTATTTACTTACACTGCCGCTGAGGAGAGGAAGCCCAGGGATGGACCAGGCCCCACTGTGCCAGCTGCTCTGCAAACACCAAGGGAAGGACGATTGCTCACCCAGAGGGCTGACCATTAAAATAGGGTCCACCCTAACTAAACAAATGCAGGAAGGACATTTTTCCCATCACTGCTGTTCCCTCAGCACCCCTCTGGAGTCCATCTGCTCACCGACACATCCTGCTTCTCCCATTGCTGCCAAGAGCAAGGCCGCTCTCCAGAGCGAGAAGGGCTCTACATCACCCTGCTTTTCTTCTCAGAAAAACCCCCGAGGTCTGTTCAGGTCTGCTGAACACAGGGACATTTGTGGAGGCTCCTGGCTCCTGCAGAACCACAGCTTGCCCATCTCCAGAGGCAGGACTCCCACACTCCGTGGCAGCAGGCCCTCTCCAAGGAGCAATGCCAAGGAGGCTGGAGCTGACCCTGTATGCAGTTGTTGCCTTCTGAGCAATGTTTTATAGTTAAACTTGTGGCCTGCTGACCTCTGGAAGAAAAGCCTCTGGGATTATTAAATGACAGCCTGAACTTTCCCATAAAAAATTACAGTAATCCTTATTTCAGTCGAACTGAACTTCCCTCTTCGATTTAAGAACCACAGGTGCCAAGCACCGTTCAGTATGGGCCAACAAGCTCTCAATCCTCTAAATCCCCATATTATGGACCTGCAGAGCACCCCTCCCTCTCCCAGTTGTAGGCTGGCCTGGACTTCACCTCTCTTAGTCAAAGGACTTTTAGGACACTGATTTTTCCCTAACACTGTTTGTGCTGGAGTCAAGGAAGATCTCGACAAGCATCATGAGGGACCTGAGTCAGACCTCCATGGCTGAGGAAACACACTGGGATCTGAGCTTCACCCCACTGCTGACCGGGCTGAAGAAGGCAAAACAGGGCTGAGGTTTGGGATGAAAAATGCATGTGCTTCAACAGGTGCTGCTGGTGTCACATAATGTCACCCTAATTTAAGGCTGGGTATAGGCAGAAGAATGTGCAGAGGTCAGTCTTTAAAAGGCATTATAGCAGGGAATGAGGAAAATGGACCTCTGCACCTCCTGGGCAGAAGAAGAAGAGAAAGTTGAAGGCAAATGAGGTCTGTGAGTCACATTCCTCTCAAATTTACAAAGACAGATGCTGGCTGATAACGTTCTATTTGAACACAATTCTTTTCTTAGCCATTTTAAGGAGTCTGGGGGTCATTCCAACCAGGTGACAAAATTTCTCGGCTTCTGTCCCAGTATTCAGTTGCAAGGTGCTTGCCAGCAGAACTCCCTCCAGGAACACTGCTTACTAAAGCATGCAGCACGGTGAGAGCACTCACGAAACTTCCCCGCTGTTCTGATGCCCGGTAATTGCCTCTAGAGAAGGTGCTGTGAAGGGACCCTCAAACCCGGCAGCTCTCGCCCAGCTGCAGCCCGGACCCAGCAGGGCAGCGGATGACGCGGTCCAAGAAGTGTCCGTGCAATCACAGCACAACGACGGGATTTAAATCCCACCTGGAGAATCCCTCCCGAGTAACGAGTTTCACACGCGGGTGCTGATCCTACACCCCTTCCCTCCCCGACCGCTCCTTCCCGCCATCCAGAGGCTCCGAAAACACCAAGCAAGAAAACAGCAGCTGGAAGGGGAGGGGGCGGGCGCCCTTGCCCGGGAAGCTCCGCCGGTGCCGGCGGGGCTGCGGGGCCGCCGCCTTTTGTTAGCCCGGCCCTGGCAGAGGGAGGGCGGCCGCCCCGCCCCGCGGGCAGCCCCCGCACGCCGGGTCCCGCGCACCCCGCTCCCCGCGCACCCCCCGCAGCCCGGTGCCCCCGCACCCCCGCACTCACCGTGCCCTGGGGTGCCGGCGGCTCCGCGCTCGCAGCCGCGCCGGGCGAGGGCGCCGGAGCCCGGCGGCGCGTTCGGCAGCCCCCGGCAGGTGCCGCGGCGGGCAGCCCGCCCCCAGCACCGCCCCGGCCCGCGGCAGCCCCCCGCGCCCGGGCACGCCGCGGGAACCCCGCCGCGGGAACCCCGCCGCAGGCTGCCCTGTCCTGCCACAGCCCGGCCGCCGGCCCCCGCAGCCGGGACCGAGCCGCCATCCCCCTCCGCCGGCGCAGACCGCAGAGAACTGCGCTCTCTCCGAAGCGCTGCCGTTCTTTCCCCGAAAGAAGTCCAGCCGCAGCATCCCATAAACCAGAGGCTGCGTTGCCCTGATCATCCATGGCTCGGTGGTCCCGCCGGGGTACCTGAGAGCCAGTGTCACCGGCCACAGCAAGCCACTACAGGGTGGCTTTAACAGCATCTGCCGTCACCTGCTACGTTCGTTTCATACGGGGCATTTAATCAGCAAATGAGCTACGTGAAATTAGTTTAAAAGCTACATGAAATAACTGTTGTATCTCACGGAAAGATCTCACGACAGGCAGGGACAAGGATAAAGGATAAATAAACCCCTCCCATTTCTCAAATTGCTGTGAATAACTAAATAAAACCTTTCAAGCCACAGAATGATTTCTGGTACACACGAGGGGAAGGAGTTCAAGTTTAAGGCAGGATTTTGTACTTCCAATGCCCTGCTCTTGGCTGGCATGAAATGAGCGCTCCTCTGCAGGCTGCTGGGAGCACAAGAGAACTATGCACAGGGAAGATGGCAAGTCTGTGGGGGAATGTGATACTTATTCCCTGAAGGAAAGAAAGTACCTTTTGATCCCAAAGAGGTGACTGAAGGAGATACTGAAAAAGGTGTTCATCACAACAAGAGTAGCTGGCCCATCTTTTATCCAGGAATGTCCAAAGGCCACCCAAAAGTATCCTTATTTTACATACAAAGAGATTGATATTTTATAGAGGGAGGAAAAGTAACGTGCCCTTAACCTGAGCAGGAAAGGATCCCACTCCCAACATGCTCTTCACAAGAGGCACTGGCTGCCCCGAGGCCATTTATTCACCCACCATTAAGCTATCACACCAGGTTACACAGATAATTTTATTTCTGTTTATAAGTAACTTATTCTGGCCTAGCTGTGGTTCCTGTCAGTCTCATTTGAACTAAAATATTTGACGGGTGCATCTGTATCAGGTGAAATTATGCTCAACCAGTGCTGCTTTTCATGCTGACGTCTCTCTCCCTGTCTGCAAACTCATAACCACCAGCCTGAAATGTCTAATCTTCACCAGCTGCAGAAATCATAGCGATAAACCAGCGTGGGAGATGCAGAAGAAACACTTGAGGTGAGGTTATAAAGGCAGAGAGCATTAGCTCCGAGTCCTAACTAGGAAACCCACACGAAGTAGCACCTCTCTCAGCAGGTTAAGTGCCATTCCCCGTATTTTTTTCACTGGTGCTTCCTAGGGAAAATATTTTGTCAGCATAAAATCCGAGGTGCTCTCACACACCTGGTCTGGGAGGACTTCGAGCCCTCCCAGCCAGATTTCCATCGGGGACACCACGATCCTCCTCCCGAGCACGTGCCTAAGGGGATGCGTCATCGGGATGGGTTAATAATTCCAACAGCTCCAAATCACTTTCTTATGACAGGAAAGGGCAGGTTTGGGAAGCAGGATTACACAGCCTGGTAATAACGGGGAGGAGGGATGACTCAGGTGGCGCCTGCCTGCCTGCCCGTCCCCTTGCAGATGGCAGTCATTAAAGGCATGGCTTTGGCTACCACCCCTCCTGATGGCAGGATTTCTCCTCTCTCTCACTGGAAAGCTACGTGGAACGCTGTACCTTCCCACACTGGCATGTGGAGGGCATGTCACCTACTCAGGAGCCAGAGGCACCAACACTAATTTGCTTCATGAAATCACTCCAGATGGTTCTGTTGAGATTTTAAACATTTTAAGTGTACTTTGCATCTTGGCCAGTAACTCTGTGAGATAGCGGGTGGCAAACAGGTTCACAGACGTTACCAGGCAATGAAACAAAGTCCAGTTTTGGGATGTGATCATAAAAGCCCGTGAATGTTTGTCCTTCTGCGATAAAAACAACAACAAAAGCATTACCACCCGTAGCATAAACCTGAGGCTCTCCATAACCCTGGAGTATTTACTGAAGCATCAAGTACTTATGATAGCACAGGGACTTGCCTTGAGGCAGATGACAGGCAGCTAATCCAAGTGGGAGTTCACTGGGAGGGATCACAACAAGCACAGAGTGCTGACAAAACAGAAACCTTCCACACCACTTCCAGCCAGGCCACCCTGGAGCAGCGACCACAGCTTCCCTCAGACTGAACAGGCATGGGCAAAACATCCATGCCAGGGAGCTGAGGTGCTGCAGAGACCAGGCTTCATGGCCGCCGGGGCTTACTCTGCATTGAAAAGCCCTTCCAGACAAACAAATGAAAGAATGTCTGTAACAAAGCAGGGTTTCTCCACCAGGTGTCTCCTGTGGCCAGTATCAAATGGTATATCCTGCAAGGGTTAATAATCAGGAAGGAGACTCAGAGGGCTGTTTTTAACAGCCTAAAAAACCCTAAAGTATACACACCACCGTGATGGGCGCTGGCTGCATTTGCTTTTGGGAATAGATGAAGATGCCCTAGTACTGTGTACCATCCATATCCCCCTCCCCTTTCCTGTGTACTCCAGCAGAGATGACAGGAATAACTGCTGTGGGAAACCAAAGGACTCAGCCATTCATCCAGGAGTCTTTTCTCCTTTGCTTTTGTCTAGTCACCACAAAAAACCCCTTCAAACCCCCAAATGAACATCAAAAATATGAGAGACCAACAGCAAATTAAAGACACATGTAGGCTAAATGGCAGAATGAGAAAGCCCAGGTGTCACAGAGCAGAGGAGTGCTGAGTGCATTTCTGGGAGGCTGTATTCACCTGATGCACCTGGACCCTCAACAGCACCGCTGGATAGGGATAGGGCTCTCGTTCACAGAGACGGAAAAAGATGTTATTTTCTAAGGCTGAGGGGACAATGATAAATGCTCCTAAAGGAGCCTGTCCTGTGGCTGTAACTCATGCCCCTGCTCGCTGGCCACTGCAGATGCCAGGCTGAGGACATTTGCTCAGGCAGCCGGTGTGAAAGGTGAGACCCGCATCACCTCTGCTGGTGGAGGGAGAGAAGGCGTGGGATGGACTGAAGGAACTGGTTTTTGAAATAAGCCACAGGCTGCACTGAAGGAGGATGATTTCCTTTGGGGAGTGCCTGCAGTGCTGACCTACCCACAGACCATGAAGAGCGAGAGCACGGAGGGGCTGGAGCCAGGGCCATCGATCAGAACTCCCCGGGAGGCTCCGCTTTTCCAAAACGTGCCCAGGCGCCTTTTGGTTTTGCAGACCTGAACCACGAGTCGTTCAGAGCCAGGACTGTTTGAATCCAAGCCCGTAAAGCCAAAGGAAGTTTAGAGAGACTCCCCACTGGCTCATCTCCAATTCAAATTAACTCCTGGAAGGTGAGGAGCTGTTCAGATAAATATCAGAAACCGCTCTCTAATGGATCAAGGCTGTTTTTTCCAGTGAACAAAAGGGATTTTTCTTGGATCTCTCTTACACTGCATATCTCAGACTGAGCTTGAGATAGCTGTGAAAAAAAATAAGGATTGAAGACGTCCAAATCTTGCAGCAGTGAACAAAATCCATTATTAAATTTTCTCATGGAGATTTCTCCCAAAAAAACAGTTTAAGATTGAACTGAGTCTGAACACAAGAGGTTTGTAAGGAAGTTCATCATAATGTCAAGGGGAATTCAGAAAGAAATTACATATTTACATGTGCAAACTCAGGAAAGTTAATTCCTAATGTTTTTATCCAACTACCCCATCCTCTAAACTGATACTTCCTAGACCATGTCCCTAAGTTTTTCCTTGGTTCTTGGTACCACGGTCACTGGGAACACCACTCTGTGAGTGGAGATATCCCTAAGGGTAGAAGTAAATGAGGATGATGATAGCATAAAGAGGAAATAGTGGAAGGCTTCCTAAACATTTCAAGGAGAGGAAAACAGCAGAAAAGAGATGTCCACCTACTTTTCCTCCAGCATCCCAGAGAGAAGAAAGGAAGGCAGATGGAATGGCAGTTTTCTCTTGCTGTGAAAAAAAAAATCCCCTCTTTCCCTCTGAGCTACTGACAAGAAGATTTAGGGAAAAGAAGAGGAAAAAAAGAGGACATTTGTACAGTGAAGAAAAAAAGGAGAAGGCTTTGAAGACATAATTAACAGACTGTCCCAAGTCACTTCAGTTCAGCTGCATCACAAAAGTCTGACAGAGATCCATGGGACCACCACAACCTGCCCAAGAGAATAAGACACTAAACAAAACCAGTCACTCCAAAAACCCACCCCCTTCCAAATCCAGGGGGCTGGGAAGGGGAGGAGGCTGCAGCTGAGGGCCTGTTTTCCTGCTCACTAATAAATTTAGTTTACAGAACCTTTTGTGAGTCCTTTTTAAGGTTGTTTGTTGATTAAAGCGGCAAACAACAAACTTAGCCTTAATTTATGCTTCTTTTAACATTTTGAGCTTGGGGGGGTGCTTTTTTTAGGAGTTAATGAGGCAGAATAGGTTCTTTATGGGGAAGATATTTTCTCACCAAATTAAAACCTGTATTGAAAATAAAATAATGAGATAGAGGTGGCTTTTCTTTCAGAAGTAAATAAATCTTGGAGTAGGAAACTTCTCACGCACTTGGAACTGTCCTTATCGGGGAGATCTGAGAACAGCAGGTTCACAAGATGTTCTCACTCTCTTTTAGTTTTTTATTTATTTTGCCTTCCTTCTTTCACAAAAACAGTAATAAAGCATTATTTTCTCAAAATGTGCAAACTGCTCCAGCGTGTGAGAGCAAGGAAACACTGGGAGCTGTTCCCCTTCAGCACAGCAGAGCCATGAAAGCCCATGGCAGGGACTTGGCCCCACCACAACCCAGGCAGGGCAGAGGAATGGGCCACATGGTGCCACCTCAGACACCTCTGCAAGTCCTAAAGCAGCTCCCAGCAGAACCCCAGGACTGAATTTTCTAAATCAAAGCTTCCTTGCTGCCTAAAATCAACTGCATTTTGGCAATCTGGTGTAGCAGCACAAGGAAAATAAAGAACCTGAGTGGGCAGTGCTGGAAGCTACTGTGTGCCACCAGTAATCAGCACCGGATGCCATTAATTGGGGACAAACAGGCAGGACAAGGTCCCCAAGTGATAGGAGAGCATCAAGCCTGGTTCCTCTCGGAAATGGGGAAGAAAGCCTTCCTTTCGTGGCAGCTCCAAGCACCCTCGAGGTGATAACCGTGTTTGTCTTCGCCGGAAGGACTGACTGAACGCCGGCCTCGCAGGGATAAAACTGGTCGGTGCAGTCTGGGCCGTGCCTGGTGCTGGACATGCAGCTGCCCTTTAGGGGGTCCTGGTTTTCAAGGAAATGTCAGGATTTTCTCTGGAAGAAGCCCACCTTTTTGGCTTATTCCTTACCAAGGCTTGTGGTGTTTTGCTAAATTATCCCATGTTATGGGTAAGAACAGGGCTAACCCTGCTCTGGAGTGCAAATATTTCCCTTCTATCTTTGGGAATCTGTAGACAAGACACCTGTGAGCAGTCTGTAGCTTCCCTCAGGATGCTGGGAGCTTTGCAGGAATGCTGTCCTTATCCCCCTGCTGCTGGCAGGCTGAGCCAGGACAGACAAGTCCAGAGCACCTGCAGGCCGTGGAAAGCCGTGGCAATGACGGTGCCTTAATGGAGCCAACAGCTCACCTCAGATTTCAAAGCAGTTGTAAGACTCAGCACTGTCACAGAAGGGTATGAATGGGGCTGTTTTCATATCTCTCATGCAAATGTCTCTTAGCACAACAATGTTATCCGTTGTTATCCGCAAACAGCAGGATTTCATCCGCCGGTCCTCCTCTCTGATCATGGAAAATGTATACATGGTGTAGTCAAAGGAACTCGAGCCAACAGCCAGCCACTCCCCGGGAAAACACAGCGCAGGAATGAGAAAAGGAACTCGACAGGCACCAAAAAGTCAACACCCAGGGAAATTTCAGCCTTTGGTAACGGCTGGGGAAGATCAACCCCTGCAAATCCAAATGCTGTGTGGGGCCAACCTGCAAAGAAGCTGTGTGTGTGTGAGAGAGAGAGAGAGAAATCAGCCAGAGAATGACTAAGAGAGGTGAAAAAAAGAAATTATGTGCTCTTCTCTCAGTCCTTGAAAGCACAGCAACAATGCCCTGGCATTAGCTGCAGACATGCAGCCATGGAGAGGCATGGAAGCACTTCAGAAAGAGGTGAAAAAAACAAGGAAAGCATCAACAAATTTCTGCAGAGAAGTTCCCAAAGTCAGGCAGGGAGAAGAGAGGGTCTCCAAAGGGAACAGACTGGCTGGACTGGGCTGAGTAAGGTCTCAGTGTCAATGAAGTATCCAGCAGAAAGATTTGCAAGCTGTGAGGCCATCCAAAGGCAATCCAAGAGGCATGCAGGCAAAGGAGGGAGACTCTAAGGGCTAAAATCACATAAGCTGGATGAAAGCGTGTCCAGCCTGCTGGAGTTTGGAGGGACAGGAAGCAAAGCTTCTTCATGAGCTTCCCCACAGCTCGCTGTGCACACACCCACAAAGGGCAGACTGAAATTCTCCAGTACACTGAGCATCACCTGGGAATGCTTCCTGGGATCACTGGAAGTGATCATCTAAATAAATGGAAAATCCCTCTTAGGTGCTGTGGATGTGATGCCTGATCCAAAGCTGCTGAATGGGATGGAAACCCTGAGCACCTGCAGCTCCCCTCAGTTACGAACACCCTGCAGAGCACTTACAATTCCCTTTCTTACTAAGAGCCACAGCATCAATCAGCATAACTCCCTTTTTCCTCTGTCTCCAGTGATGCTGGAAGGGAGACCCCTGTGGTGCCTTTGCAAGGTCCAGGTGTCCCAGTCACAAGACAGAGGCTGCACCTCGTTGCAGACACAGCCCTGTGTTGTGGGGCAACAAAAATAGGCCCCCAGGCTCAAGAATTCAATTCTCCTTCTCATGGGGACTCCCTGTCACAGACACGGTGTTGGACCTTGGAATGGGATGGGAACTACACTGGTGAAAAATTTACTGCAGACACTGGTTCTGTTCAATGAAATACTGCAGGAAATGTCTACTGATTCACTCACAAGGTTAAAAATAAATTGAACTGTTTTCAGGGTTTTTGGAATGAAATTAGAATCCTCCAGATCTCCCTCTCACATGAATAATTTATTTTGTTTTGGATTTTTTTGTCACTGAATCCTCTATTTCAGATTTTGAGTCTTTCATTCAGGTTTTTTTCTTTACAACCTTCTGGCTGTCAGTTCCTCCACCGCAATCTCTCCCAATTCTTTCTCCTGTGGTCCTTCTAAACCCTCTTGTCTTCAAGAAAGGACACAGCTTTTAAAATGAAACAGACTTTTTTTGTAGGAATTGAAATTTGAGATATTATCAGGAGTGAATAAGCTGAAGCAAATTTGCTCTAACATCTTCCAGCTGAGTTGGTTCTGCAGTGCTGAAAATTATTCAGAGAACTCAACATTTTATAATCTCTCACACACACTGTGGTCCAGCCCTCCACCCTGAGTAAACACGTGGTGTCTGTACAATACTCTGGATTAGCTTAATAAGCCAATGGATGTCACTGTTGCTCTGCACAAACCAAAATGGGGGAGTGCAAAAGGATGATTAAACCAAAATAAATTTATAGGACAGAGTTCTCTAGCCTGGTGTGTGCCAGTGAGGCTGGACAACTTCTTTAGGGGCTTCCTAAGTGCATGTCTGAGCCATCCTATTGTAACTACAGAGATAAGGACAGGCTGACAGCTGGGTGTAAAACAGGAAGGTTCCTAAAAAAGGAACCTCATGGTTCCTGTCGTTTAACCATTTAATTTCCAACCTCTCCCAAATTTCAGCAGCAGGAAGCATTTGTTGATGAGTTTACTGGGAAAGATCCACCCCTGTGCAGCAAGATGCTCGGGGCTGGGACAAACTAGGTCAGCAGGAGGCTACTGCAGTGCTGGCCAGGGCTGCAGCTGCCACATTTCTAGGTCAGTGGTCATCCTGCTTTAATGGGTTGCTAAAGGTTTAAGGCACAAATGGGGTTTTTGCTTGCATTCCTGGGTGCCAGGCAGCAGCCTGGTGACTAACGAGAGGTGGTGTCCGTTGAGCCTCACTGCTGCAGTGGGAGTAGTTTACACTGAATTACTGACACAGCTCAGGGAAACCAGGAGGGAAAGGGAGAGTCACCAGAGCACAGAAAACATGGCCCAAAAATAGAGATAAAAATTTGAATGGCGTGAGGGAAAATGAAGAAAACCGCTTTGAACGGTATCAGGAGCGTGAGGCTTCTGATCCAGGTCTAGTTCTGTCAGAATGTGGGAGCTGTTGGGCTCATTTGCCCTTTGTATAAATGGACCCCTCTGTGACGAGAGCTCAAGGCAGCTGGAATTTGTTTCCTGAAAGGAAGAATATTATGTAATAAAGGGAAACAAAAGTGCCTGAGGCTTCCCCGAATTTAATATATTTGAATCTAAAATACATGTGGGATCCCTCAAAGTCTTGGTAAGAAGAATAGTTCCACAAGAAGAATAGTTCCACATGAAGAATAGTTCCACATGCTGTTTCACAAGTAGCCACTGTGCAAGCCAATAAAATGAAAAAAGGAGCCTCAAATGCCAATCACTGAGCTGAACAGAAGCCCTGAAGCACATCGCTCCCACCTGCTCTCCAGCAAGGAACTTGGGCTGAGACAGTTTCAAGATGCTGATGAAATGAATTCATTTGTTATCCTAGGAGATCCCTTGGGAAGATCTTCATGCTCTGTCTCAGAACAGGCTGAGCTCATTTAAGCCTCTCCCCAGAACCAGAAGCCCGTGAGTTGTCCGACTGTAACGCAGAGGAACAAGCCTGTGGCCAAGCCTGTGTCAGGCCCTGCTGGTAGTCACTGTTTGTGCCTGCTCTGAGGACACGGGGCTGTTTCCCACGGCAGGGACTCCATCTGCTCTACCCTGTCATTAGTCCTCTGAGAGGCATCTCACCAGCTCCTTCCCGGAATGAGAACTGCACTTACCATAGGTGTAGAGGCACACTTAAACTAACCTTCATCTTTTTTTAACTTTCAAATCTGGTCTCAAAACCTTCCCCCATGCTTACGCCCAGCACTTCCATCCACTTTTTCCAGAAGTTTTGCAGTGGCACTTTCAGAACCTGACATTTCCCATCCAGCCCTGTGATCCAACAGCTCTGGCAGAGGGAAAATCCCTCTTCTCTGGATGCCCAGGGAACTGCTCCACACTGAACTCCGATGCCGTGCTATCCTGATGTAACACACCCTGTGCTGACATCAATTAGACTCTTGTTAACTTCCAGTACTCAAACAAATTGTGGTTTATTTACATTGGAAGTAGAGGAATTCACACTTAACACTTAAATAACAAAAGTAACACTTGAATCTCTAAGTGGTAGAGAATGACATAACCCAGGGTTGGGTAAAACACTTAAAATCTTTGACCTCTAAATAAAAATGCCTCAATTTAAGTATATCTATGCTGCAACTCATGATAATTGCCTTGGGATTGTCATAGATACTAAGTATTTCTGAAAAGCCAAGCCAGGTGTATCTTAATTCCCAAACATTTTGACCCCAAGAAAAGGGGTGAATGAACAGTGATGTCTTCAGGAACCACACAGTAATCCAAGACTACGTGGCAACAGAGCTCTGAAAGAGTGATCATTTAATAGCTGAAAACAAGCCCATGCCCTCAATCCACCAGCCAGACACCTGGGAGCAGTCTGCACTAAGTATGGTGGCACTGGCAGGCACAGTGCCCTGGCAGAAAAGGAAGGTGTCCTGGAATTTTATAGACTCAAGATTAAATTATAGGCTACACGGGTGCTATAAAACAAGGCTGCTCCACACCTGCTGTCATTAGGCCCTAACTCCTGTTGGGTGAAAATCCTCAGTGCCACCACCTTCTGTGTCCCTGCAAAGGCAAAGCAGTTTGTTTCCTAGAATCGGACTGGAAGGATTGCAAAGTCAGTGTTGGGGCTGCAAAACAGATCTCTCTGCAGTCTCTGGTACTTCAACTAACTCCTGAATCTCATCCCCAGCCCCTGAATAAACAAACCATCAGAAAAGGAGCAAATATTATGCATTTTATACAGCTGGTGATCAAACACCAGAGCCAAGCCAAGGCAGGACTTGTCTGAGTGACACAATGGCCACCTGTGATTAAGCTCCCAGGTGGTATGATGCCGTTCTGATCAACCTGTCATCATCTAAACACCAGAAACACTCATTCTCAGAACATAAAGAGCACGACACACATCAGCCAGCAAACCAGGCACGCACAGGTTGGTGCAAGCTGGCACTGCTTCGCAGCTAAATGCCATCTCCTCTGCACAGCTGGTTGCACCAGCACAACTGGGCTCACCTGTACAGCTTCATGCCTAAAAGAACAAGCAAATGACACCAAACAGAGCGAGGAGGTGACAGCAAAAGGCAGCGTCCCATCCCTCCCGAAACAAGCAGCACTGAACTGCTTTCGACTGTCACCAAAGGGAGCTTAAGTTTTCCCGAGGGATGCGGAAGCCACAGCAAAAGGCCTGGGTGCCCAAGGGGGGTGTAAAATCCCAAAGGGATCTGCTGCAGCCTGTGGAGCTGCGTACGCACCGTCGTGGCACGGCCCAGAAGGCCAGGATCTTCTTCAGAGCGTGCAGGTTGTCCTGCATGGGGAGCGCTGCCAGGAGCCCGTGCTCGGAGAGGAGGGGAAGCTCCTTCACCATCGGCGCGTCAGGCTGCGATGGGCAAGGTGAGGCAGCGCGTGGGGAGGCAGGCCAGGGGCAGGAAGGAAGGAGCCAGCCCTGCTCACCCTTTTAAGAGGCAGGCAGGACTAATGACAGAGCTCTGCTCTCCAGCAGCCAGCCAGCCGTGGCTTTGCAGTAATTGCCCTTGCTGCAGGCACTGAGCTGAGGAGAGGACAGCAGAGCGAGGTGACTAAACCGGGGCAGGAGCAGCAGAAGGGATGCAAGGGGGACAAGGTGACTTGTTGTTACCCCTCAGAAAAGTAGTGCCATTGCTTTGGAGCTAAGGCTGGGCCCTGGGTTTTAGTGATCCTGAACTATCTGAGCTCAAACAGACCAGTGCTGCCCCAAAGGCTTGCACAAAGGAGTGACGGTTTATCCCAGGCTCATGTGATGCTTCGTCCAGAGCCTGGAATGTTCTTAAAACTGCAAAAGCTCCTGCTCCAGTGTCACAGTGAAGTCACAGCTCCTTGGGAAATGATAATATAAAGAAACCAAGGCCATGCCAGCAGTTCTCCCTTCCTTCCTGGTTTCAATCAGTTCCCTGTGTGATCTCTAACACTCATGAAGAAAGTTTGGAAACAACTTTTACTGCCAGTTTCACAACCACACCTGCGGGTGCTCTCAGCCCAGCCCTTACACTGGGGACTACAGGCCCTGGCTGAGTAACATCCTGATCTTTCCTGGCTCAGACACTGCCTCTTCAGACACTGCCTTTCCTCCTCCAGCAATGAGAACCGGTCCTGGGAACGTCCTGTGCTTCCAAGTATGGAGTGACACTGCAGGGCAGACTGGGGAAAAGCTGCTGTCACACGCGTCCCTCTTCTCCTTCTCTGCTGCTGCTTCCCTCTGCCCCAGGGGGGAAAAGAAAGAGATGAAAAAGGAGCAGTAGGATGAAATTAATAAGGGAACCCCAAAAGAAATGAGGGAAACCACAAAGAAACCCAGAGAAAGGCAGACAAGGGAATCCTTGTGAGAAAAGGTCACCTAACAGAACCACACAAGATAACCTTTCTGTGCATATTTGGTGCCAGCCTATCAAATTTACAATTAAGTTTCTCATAGAGGGTACTATAAAGCATTGATTAAAAGGATTTCATTTCTTATTATATTGTAAAAGGTAATGCCTCAGTTAGGCCCTGCATGTACTCATCCACATTAAGTTAAACAGTGTTTTCCTATAAGGGCATTTTTTCCCTACTACCCCTGTTTCAGATCCTGAAGGAAGCAGGAATTACTTGACCTGTTGTATGGATAGTGAAGCTGAAGCACTGCTAACATTTTTAGATAAAGATCTTTAAAAAGCAGGTGCCTAAATTCATGGCCTGAGTTTCCCCAGCACAGAGCAGTTTGCAGCCCCCACTGACTTCAAAGAGTCCAGCTCAGCCATTCACACAGTTTTGGGAAAGGAGGAAAAAGATAAGGATCCCTTTTGATGGAAAGCTTGGCCTGTGGGTCAGGACTGGGATGGGAAACAGGGCTGAGCAGAATGAAGGTGGAAGCACATCACAGGTTATCATCCCCTCCCCATGCAAGGGGGCTGTGTCTTCTCACTGAATCGGTAACAGGAGATCAGACTACCTTCAGCTTGCTTAATGATGTGCTGAAATTCGACGTGTTTTCTTTAAGGAGTACACAGGCAGCAGGGCAGTGTTCTCCTTTGATCTTCAGCCTGCTCCTTCCCAGATCACTTTGGATATTGAACTCCCCCGCACGTCCCAAAGAACATACCTCCACAACACAGGAGGACCAGAAGCAAGGAAAGTACCAATAATCCCACTCCAAAACCAATATACCCACTCCACATCTCTAATTACAGACAGCCAGGACAGATCCACAAGCCCTGTGCTGGAGACAGGAATGTTTTTAATTACACAAGGTCACCAGGCTGCCAGGTAGCCAATGACTCTCTCGAATCATCCTGGTCTGGTTTCTCCCTCTTCTTTGGATACATCTGGGGTTTCACAGACAAGACTCACTCAGGAACAGCTCCTCTTGGAATAGTCCACCAAAGGTACTGACCCAATACAGAGAACTTGGAGGGAAACTCAAATTATGCAATTTGTGACAGTGGAGAACCTCCATATTGCTAAAGAAAAATGGACATGCTTATAACACAACTTTTCACTCAGTTATCCTACTGTGAAGTAGTTCACTCAGATGAAAAAACAGATTTTTCCTTCATGTTGTGAAAGGGCACAAAGGTTCTCATCTAACATTCTACCTCCATCCATCAGCAGCACAGTAAAATCCTGATTCTTTGGAGGCAAAATGATTTCTGAGAGGAGGGCAGGGAGGCAACTTGGCATTCAGCACTTCCAAGACACAACACTGGTACTTTTGTCAGTCTGAAGTGCACGCCCAGGGGCTTTGCTGAAAGCAGGCCCCTGATTCCTTATGCAAGTATTCATACATAACTGATGTTGAATTAAAACCCTGTCTGTTAATTTGGCATAATATTACCTGTGAGCCTTCCTGTTTGCCCATGGCAGAGATGCTGCAGAGCGACCTTCGGCCACGCTGGCGGGAGCTGCCAACGTGCTGGGAAGGTTCAGGAAAGGGAAAGTCAGGGCATATGACAGGGGTTTGGCTGCTAAATGACCCCGGTCCAAAGTTTTCCTGTTTCTGAGAGGAAATGAAGTTTCAAGCTAAAAAGTAAATGCTTTGTTTTGAGCAGAAAATGATGGTTATTTTCATGAATAAAGACAGTGCCGTCCAACCCCTGGGTTTTTTATTAAAGCCTGGAACTGAATATTTCCGAAGTTCCAATCCGAAGGTTTTTAATTTCTGCCAGAAGTGCTGCTGGTCTCATGAGCTGGGACTGGGAGCAGAGATGCAGCATGTCAGCACTGCCAGCAGGAGATCCTTCTGCACAAGAAACGTAGTAAAAACTAGATAAAATCACTGACAGGATTCAGAGTGGCCTTAGATCTCTCTTTGCAAAGGCCAGACATTCGAGGTTTTATTATTCCCTGCATATACCATATCAAGGGAAGAACAATTATTCCCCATTTACTCCAGAATAAATGAGAAGAGAATCAGACTCCACAGTAATTGAGAACTGGGAGTGAACTTGCCCTGTAAGTCTCTGTAAGCCCCGAGCCACCCATCATGCAGACGGTATTAATTTTAAGGGGATAAATAACGCAGGGCAAAGAAAAAAAAAAAGTAAAAATCCCACGCCACCAACCTACAACATTCCAGAGCTATTTACTGGGTGGGTTTTTTTGTCATTTTATAGGTTTTTTTAACAGTTTTAAACACTGTCCTGTTGATTCACTAGTTTGGTCTCCAGTGAATAACCGGAGGTTTTTACAAGACTAGCAAACACTCTGCTATTATATTATTTTAACCTCAGTTGTAGCAGCAGTGATCTGTGACAGTTTGACAGCTGTTGTATATAGAGAGCTGGGGCTTGCTTTTTTTCCCCCCCTTTCCTCCTTTTTTCCCCCTCTTTTGGTGAGAGCTGGGGGAAAGCCACGGCAGACAATCTTGTAACGTGCTGATTTGTTCTGCTGGTGTCTCTCAGCCTCCAGCTTGTCAGATGTGTTTTTCAGCACACACCAAAAAACTAATCAAAACAGCCCTGCGGCGTGAAAGGTGCGGGCGGCGACTTTCTGACACTGCCATCAGGAATTGCCATCCCTGGGAATTCTCATGCCCCACCACCCACCCTGAGTAACCTTCATAACAAAACAGGGCTCAATGCCTTCAGAAATGATTCAGGTCAGAGCAAATGTTGCTCGTGTTTTATCACCCGGGAAACTCAGAAACTTTCCAAGAATGAAGTTATGGGAGCGGGGCGAGCCAGGGAGCTCTGCTGGACTGTCTCCCATAGACAAGGAGGCCTCAGTGTCAAAGCAACACGTCCAAGGGCAGGGAGAGCGGGGAAGAAAGACACCCTGAGAACCTGCAGGACACTGGTTACAAACAGGTGGCTGAATGCTAAAGAAAGAGACACAGAGAGAACAAGCAGCAAGACACAGGCATGAATGGAATATATTTTACAGCCTGGCATGAGGAATTTAAGGAATTAAGACGGTTCTTTTTTGTTTCCCTGCTTAGCAGAAGTATTCAGGCTTTAATTATCGCTCGTCTTGTTGATGGAACATAAATCCCCAAGAATCCCCTTCTGGGGCACTCTGCAGTCTTTGACTTACCTGACACCCAGAAAGAATTTGATTTTGTGCCTGACACTGCTGTCAGCAAAGAAGAGAAGCTGGTGTTAGAGGGTTTAGCCTCCTTTGTTGATCTTGGCTTGCACAGTTTGAGGACTTCAGGCAGATTGGCATTAAACAAAAAAGTCCAGTGTGCTTTTGCTCTAAATTCCAGGGTGCCACTCTGTGACAGGATTGCTGGTAGTGACCCCTCTCCCTTCCTCCAGCACATGGCCCTTGGGCCCCTCTATCCAGGGGTTTGATCCTGCAAGGCTGTGCCCACTGTCCCCACAACCAGCACCAGGGTAATCCAGATCATTTCAGTGCAACTACTCACATTCCTAAAGCTGATCATGATCTTAAAAGCTTTGCTGGATCAAACCAGAATATTTGGCAGTGTGGGGGACTGGGTAATTCAGGAACCACATCTTTTGGTGAATCATATTCTATGACTCTGAGCCCTTTTGCTTGAGCAGCCCAGCAAACACCCCCAGTGAGAAAGCAAAGGCAATGAAATTATGAGGGGAGCAATTTCCAGACTCTGGGATGGGTCAAAGCCAGTCGTTCACTTTTGGCTTGTCTTTGACTGTGTCAGTAGTTGTGAGCAAAGGAAACTTCTTGAGCTGCAGGCCTGGAGCAGCTCCCTGAACTGCTGGGGCTCACCATGGAAGGCAGGTTGCAGGTCTGAGCCCAAGGAGAGCATTCACATCTTCAAAACTCTTTAGCTCAGGTTTCAGGGAAAATCTCCTGCTAATTCATCTTGGTTTCTGCTAGAGCCCCAGAGGGTTTAAAGACAATGTCAGGTGAGAGATCTGCAGGGAGTTAGAGCCCTACTTTAATCCCCAGTAGGGCAGAATGTGTTTGGGTCTTTGCTCTGGAGCTCTGGCTATTCTAACCACATCCCAGGAGCTTTATTCCACCCCATTTACTCAGCCTGTTTCCTCCACTGGGGTCACAGGAATGTGACTGAGAATAAATCTATCAGCTAGAGAGAAACCTCCTCTTTACATCTCTAAGGCCTGATGGAGTTTAAGGACAGGATTTAAAGCAGCTCACTCTGTTGTTCCTGTGCCCTCTGGCAATCCACATTCAGCGCAGGAGCCAGGTTTTATAGCATAAACAAAGCAGGTTGCTAAATAATTGAGCTGACAAACTGGTTGGAAAGGTTGTGCTTCCAATCTGGCAAAGAGGCAAAGCTGGTCCCTTGACCTCAGGAACAAATCCTGCCCCTGCTTTTAGGGAACAGACATCCCCCTACCCTCCTGTCCTGTCCTTGTGTCAGGTGATCACTACGGTTAGAGATCAGGCCCTGAGACATCAGGAATCATGCTTGGCCTAACCTTAAAACACACAGGCTTGCACTCAAGCGATCACCATTTTTGTCTGGTTTTTTGATGCCTGGGCACAAGATGTGGGGGAAATTCCCCAAGATCCTCTTTCCAGTCCCTACCCCATTTCTCTCTCTTTCTCCAGAAGAAGGAGCCAGCAAGATGTTGGGTATCTGGAGAAGAACCAGTGGCAGAGCTCAGGAACTACAAAGAGCACCAGAGGTGCACAGCATCACAGTGAAATCTTCCTAAAGGTAATCAGTGAATGCTTTTCCTGGAATACCATTATAAACTTTACTCATTCCTGCCTTACAGAAGCACCACCATGTACCATCTCCCTCCAGCATGAGCTGTGATTGCTCTGTTCAGCCAGCAAGCAATCCCGGCAGCTGTTACACTGCACTCCTCATTTCCCTGGAGAGGAAGTGGGAATGGCAGTGACACTGAACAATAAAAACCTTCTCAACAGGCAAATTTGAGCCCTGGTGAATCCAGCTTGGAACACTAGCTCCTAAGAGCAAAGGCTGGTAAGGAACCTGAAATGTGACAGCATCAACTCCGAGCTGGCATATGATTTACACCAGAGTCATTTTCATTAAAAAGATAAGATCCTTCAGAATTCCTAGGCAGCTTATGGTAACTACGAACCCTTATTCATTCTCTAAAAAAGCCATTGGTTACAAACTCTCATTAGCCCACACACACACGGGTGAGTCAGATGAATGATGTCTGTTTGTTAAGCTCCATGACAGAAAATACTTTAATGACTTTGAAATTAAAGCAAGATCCTCTTAAGGTACACCTTAACTGTGAAAAAATAACCCCGAGCTCTTAGATCTATTTTAGGCAAAGGTAAAGCACAAATCCAGTGGTGAGGGGTAGAGCTGGGAATGGAAGGGGGTCTCCCATGTCTGAACTAATGGACTGACTGTGGAGCAGAGGAAGGCTGCAAGGATCAGTTACATCACCTCTGACCAGCACAGGACTGGAGCTACCGGTGTTTGTCACCAACCAGCACACTTTATAAAACATCTGTTTTCAGAGCTGTTCTCACACCAAATGTCACTAATAAAATAAATAGTTTTGGGCTGAGTAACTCTGTGTTGTACCCTCACAGGCAATATGCTCTGTCACCAGTAAATGTGACCTGCTGAGTCAGCTCTGAAGGTTTCCGTGTGGCCCTCCCGGCTGATGGCGACTGCCTGATGCCGCAGGGCACACCTGGAGATTCCTGCTGCCTCAGGGCCCGGCTCTGCCTTCGGCTCTGCTTTAGTGGCAGCGAGCGCTGCTGATTCCTAACCCAGGAGATACAGCCATGCAGATAACAGCCAGCAGTAATTCAAAGCCAGTGTCCTGATTCCTGCTGCACCCAGCACACCTCACTGCCTCCGGCTCAGCACACGCGGGGCCCTGTTCGGTTACTTGGAAAATGTTTGGTCTTGATTCCCTCATTCCGGCGCTACAGGACTAAACCTGATCCAAAGCATGGAACCGGCTCATGAAGTTGACCAAGCCATTTGTACAAAAAGATATAGGACATTGCAAAGGAGTTGTTCCAGCCTGCCACCTACTAAAACCGAAATTCGGGATGGGTCATTAACACCCAGTTCAGCTGACAGTGCTGGACCGGTGTCCATTGTCTGGACAGCACATCAGCTCCTCCGCTGCCTGTCCCTCTGAGGCTCTGACAAAACTGGGGCAAGGAACAAAGCACCTTTCACCCCAGAGCATGTTGTGGGTCACAAGGTCGTAAGACACAGCTCAAATTAACATTTTGTCTGCTGCTAAAAGGTTCAGGGCCCTGGAAAATACTGCTCTGCTCATGTCCCAGGATGGCGCTGGGAAGAACAAACATGAGTGTGGGCAACACTTGGCAGGTCAGGCCTGCAAACTTTACTCACTTGAGCAATCCTTAGTGTCTGATTAGTGCCACTGCAGCCATGGGGGGGTGCCCATGGAAACCTGCCTGAGGAGGAGAGCCCTTAGCCATGGAAACTGTGCTGAGACATGCCTGGCAGCATTTTATCAGCCACTTCTCACGTTGGGACTTTTCCATGTTTCCCTTTGTTTTGCGTTTCTTTTCCTGTAGCATTTGTCCTTGTCAGAGAGGCAAAAGCCTTTGGAAAGGTTTCCTGGTGGCCCACACATGTCGCAGGCTGGATGTACTGGGTAGCAATGTCATCACAGAATAATAAAGGTTGGAAAAGACCTCCAAGATCAAGTCCAACCTTTGACTGATGTCCCTCTTGTCAACTAATCCATAGCACTACATGCGACATCCAGTCCTTTCTTGAATGCTTCCAGGGACGGTGACTCCATCCCTTCCCTGAGCAGCCCATTCCAATGCTTAACCACCCTTTCAGTGAAGAAATTCTTCTTGATGCCCAGGCTCAGGCTGTTCAGTTCTGTTCAGGCTGCACCACCACTCATGGGGTCAGTCCAGCACTTCCTGCTGCCTCCCTAAACAGCACAGGGAGGAGAAGAGTTCTTCCTTCCCTACTTCCATGGAAAGGCACATCTGAGCTGCAACTTGCTTTTAGTGTCTTGCTGGACTTGTGTATGTAAATCACATAACGAACAAAACACCCCAAAAGACAAATGGACAATTTATAGAGCATAACCCAACTCCCCATTGTACCTTACTGGTTTTTTCCATGCACAGATCTCTTACTTTTGATTTACTCTGAAGCAATGCATGTGCCCACACCCACCCACACCCATTCCCAGCCCCGTGGCTTATGATTTATCTCCAACTGCAAACAAACAAAGAACATAAAGGCAAGTACAAAGCTGAATTTCCCTGGGTTCTCCTCTGCAGGAGAACTGCTTTATGATACCTCCTTTATGGTTCCTTGTCATGTGTTCCTTATTCCTGGTGAACCCTGCAAGAGCTGAAGCACTGCAGAATCCTCAGGGGTAGGGCAACACTGGGATTATAAGCGTAAAAGTGATTTTCAGCACAGATTCTGAGTTAAGTGACAAAACCTTCAGCCTGTGGCCTACTGAGATGGCAGGGAGCAAACCACAGTCCTATGGATTGTCACACTCATAGAGAGCTACAAGCACCTGGGGTCTCTGTTTATTATCCATACTTTCAGTCCCATCATAAAGATAGAACAACCAGTCAGACACTGAGGAAGAGGGGAAGTAGCAAGGCCAAGGTCATACTCTGGGCCCCCATCTTCCAAGCCCCGGATGGGAGGGAGAATGATCTGTTTCTCCCTTTAGCTTCCAAAGGCTTGTTCTTGGGTGACTGTGGCTGAGGAAAGAGATATTTTCTTTTCTAAGAAGCAGCTCTCACCATCTACTTAGCAGGAAAATCTGGGCTGTGGTTACAGCAACTGAAAGTACAAAGACATTCCTCTGAAAATTAGAGAGGAAGACCTTATATTTTTCCTTTTAATTGCCATTTTGTACCTTCAGTGGTGCAGTGTGTTTTGCAAAGTGCTCTACACATGGTAATTAAGCCTCACAACATCCCTCACCTTAGGAAGGACTGTCACACATCAAGAAAGGACTGGACACAGAAATGGAAGTACCCAGCAGTAAACATCTTGCCTCTCATCCCACAGTGAATATGAATGAACCCCAGGCATCCTGACCCTCTAATATTTGTGCACCTACTAATCAGACCTTATACAATGTAACTACAGGCCTTTATTTTAATGTTGTCTATGAGGAAAGAAGTATATTGCTGATTTTTTAACAGCACATATTAATTATTCTTTCCTTAATCTTCTAAGGGGATTAAACAGTGAGGAATAATAGCTGCCTTACTCCCAAATTTAAATGTTAAGTGCTGACAGTTTGTGTTTTTCTTTGCCCCTAAACATTCCCCTGAAGGCTTGTTGTGCCTTAGTATATTGACATATACTAAGACTGTAGACAGGTCTCCAATATTGAAGGGCTCCATTTCAGACACACCAAAATGCCTCCTTGTCCTCCATGGTGCAGAACTGAACTGCAAAAAGATGATAGCTTGGTCCTGGATAGATGGATCTGGATAGATGGATCTGGATTAGATGCTTCCCCTCAGCCACTCACTCAGGCTAGGACTAACCTTCACACTCCGCAATAAAAGGCAGCACGGACCTTCTTAAAACAACCCAGGGAATTCTACCCCTTCTCCACAGACACATCCACCTCTGTTTGCTGATAAACTGGCACCTCACTTCAGTTTGTGCTCATGTTTAATAAAAACCCAGAGCTGAAGTTGCTGGGATCTGTTTCTAGAGGGGTAAGGTCACTCATTGCCTCAGTTCCAGGCCTGGAGCAACATAATTTGCTCATGTCCTGAATGATATCATGAAGCTCGTGCCTTTGAAAGACTTTTTAACAGCAGCAGGAAAAAGAAATGCCTGGGAGGTTCCAAAAACTCATGTCTGAAGGCTTGATAGGTTGATTTATGAGTCTGGGTCTCTCCCACTGTGGCTCTAAGTAAATGTTCAGTTAGGATTTTGTGGAGGGCTAGTGATCATTTCCTGCTTTCTCAGCTTTATTAAACGGAGCAGCCACTGTTCCCCTTCCAGAAACAAGGCCTCTCTGATAAGAATAACTTGAAAAACAAGAGCAGTTCAAATTCCAATAGCACTAATTCATCACTAAGCCCAAACTCCTTTTCATGAGATCCTCTGAAAAAGCCTATGCCAGGCAAGGAAGCCAGAGCTGAACAACACGGAATAGAAGTGCTTGGATCCTGAATAAAACACAAAAAATGCTGTTTGCACTTGGTCAGGGAAAAGGTCAGTTCTTCCTTGGCAATCTCCAGGAAGGACAAGGCAGGGGGATTTCTCAGGTGTGCTCGCAGCTGAGGATAAACATCAGGCACTTCTGAGCATTTGGCACGTGGGAAGTGGCAGAAGTGCCTTCTGCTCTCTATAAATTCACAGTGCTGTTTCCAGAGTGTGGGCACATGGGAGGCACGTTCTAGGATGTGACATTCCCAGTAAACCAAAGGACGAGAGGGCCATGAGCTCCAAGTGGTTAAAGGGAGGGCTGGGAAGTGTCACAGCTGAGCCCTCCTGGGTTTTGCACAAGATCTTTTCGCACGAAAGGTGTTCTTTAAAATGTCCCAGGGAGCCTCAAGCGTCCAGGAATTCACCAGCATCATCCAAGAGGCACTCAGGTGTGTAAATAAAGTAGCTGTGCTCTTAAGCCCAGGCTCCCAGCATGTAACCCCTGTGTAGGAACAAACGTCAGCTCCGATAAGGATGCGGGCTGGGTACACAAAGCTGAGCGGCCCCTCGGACCCACGTCATGAACCAAAGGAACTTTAAACGGTTTAAGGGAACTACCCTGCTGCATTAGATGGCAGCTCTAAGGTGGGTGATCCAAGTCTACCATAATCCAGGGACTTTTGGCTTGGATATGCGCCCTCATGGCTCTTTGGGGGATACCTCATGTTGACTTTTAAGAATTCCTGCTTGGAATTTGTCATGTTTAGTTCTCACCATGCTGAGATGACCGGGCCAACATGTGGCCTCTGAAAACCAGAAGTGAAATTAAGCAAGTTCTCCTTTATAAATGCCCAGAAAAGCTGCATATCCTAATCAATTTGGGAATAAAAACCACAGCTGAAGTGATGCCAATAGAGCATATGGAATACAAAAAGATAAATAACCTGAGGGATCCCAGGCAGAAGAGATGGGAAGAAGGCATGAGAAAAGGTACAGAGCAAGCTGGTGAGCTGTTGCTAACCTTTCCAAACACAAATCACTGTAAATTAATTAATAAATCTTTTTCTCTGATGCTCAGGTATCCAAGAAACAAAAATGACACCACAGAAAAAACACTGGGTTAACAGGAACACTGATCTTTTTACACTGGGTCATTCATATGTTGCTAAAACACTATAAACCTTCAAAGTTATTTGTATTTAGATGGTCCCTGTTATACAAATTCAGTGAAGGCATTTTTCAGGGTCAAGCCCAGCCCCGGGTAGTTCAAGATTAACTATCTGCTGTCTTGGGAAGAAACAAAGCCATCAAGGGACTTGGGAAGGGAGGTACCAAGTGTTATCTGAAGGTGCACCACGATAACATCCAAGGTATCACAAAACCTGCCATTCATCACCTGGGCTCTCCTATGAAGGCAAGAGAAGTGTGGTGCAAAAGGAGAACATGCCTTGGGGTGCCACTACCTGCCACTGCAGTGTCTGACAGACTGAGAGCTTTAAAAGCAAGGATTAGACACTAAGTCCAGAGCAGGAAAAATAGCTGGAGACACCCACCTATTCTTAACAGTTTCCCTCGCCCACCCAAAGCTCAGGGCATCCCTCATGCTTTGGAAAAGACAAGTTCTCACTCAGGACTTCCTGGCTGCACCTGAAAGGGCCCCAGCACACAGCTCTCCTCAAGGTGCTTCGGGGGAACTGGAAAAGCAGCAAAGAAATGGCAACATGAAATCAAAAGCTGAGGATTATTCACACTAAATTGTCTCCCTTCAGTTGTCACTCCCAAGCTCCCACTCCAGCAAAGCGGAGTCAAAAACTGCCCTGGAAACAAACCCTTCCTTTTGTTCTCTAAAGACTAGAAGTCTTTTTATATTTAAATGAAAATCTGTCAAACTAATTATGTGAATATGTAATGGTCTCATTTTGCACTCATTAGGGAACATGGTAATGGCCATAAATTCCTCTGACGGGAGCGTGTATGTGTGAACACCAATGTCTGGTAACGCCTCATAACCTGCAGGCTGGACCACGGCTTTTGTCTTTAGGTTAGACCTCGTGGGACAAACAAAAGCCCCAGTATTGCTTAAATTAGATGCAAAGTGCTGTGTTCCAGCAATGTGATAAGCATGATCCTTGTGCACACAAACAGCCCAGGGGAGCGGGGGACGGTTCCCACCGTGACAGCGCCGTGGCCCCGTGTCGGGCGGTGACGCCGGGCATTGTCCCACAGCATGTACGATTTTCTGCTTCAAGATATATGGGCAGCACAGCTGTTGCCCTGGATTGCTCTGAATGTCCTGTCAGGAGAACGCCAATGGGACGCGGCATTCCTGGCATTTTTTTGTGCTTTTGATATCCACAGATAAAAGGAGGAAAAAGAAATAAAGAAATATGGACGAGCAGCACTGAAATAAATGTGTGTATATTATATCTCATTTATAATTCACATTTTTTTCACTCCTTCATCTTTATCCTCATATGCTGATGATGGATAACTTTTGAAATAAAACTGGGTTGGAATTAAAACAGTTAAACAGATGCAGGGAAAAAAATCAGCATCAAGGTCCATCTAATGCATCCATGCATGGCTCAAGGATCTTATTCTACATTACAACAGCTTTCAAGCAGAGAATACAGCCAAGGTATAACCTGATGCTAAGGTACAGTTAAACTGAGTCAGAGTTTGCATCTGCTCAGTGCAGCTCAGAACATTCCTCCACAGCTAGCTCTTGCTCTTTGCTTTTTCCAACTGGGCCAGAAAAACCAACAGCCTGTAGTTCAAGCTGGCAACTCACAGTCCCCTGTCCCCAAGTGCTGAGAAAGAGTTCCTGGGGAGGGAGAAGAGACTAAAGGTGAAGGGAGCACTGTAGGAGCCATAAGAATACCCACGCTGGCTCACTGAGGAAGTAAACGTGATTAAAGACACCAAGGGCTTGACTTTAATTGCTGTTTTCTCCACCTCACTCTCCTGGTTTTTCTGCGGGTCATTTACTGGAAAGGGCGGCGGTGAGAGCACGGCTGTGGCCGAGTAAGCTCCTGATTAAAGCCTAAATCTCTGGTTGCAGAAGCATTGCCATTTTCCCTGAGTGAGATCAAAAGTAAAAGATAAAACTTATGAGGAGGTGAAAGGCTAATGGCTCCTGAAAATAGTTCGGTGGTGATAGGGCTGAGATTATTTCTTCGAACAACATTTCTCTCATTAAAAGCAGGTAGGTATCAGATTTTAATGACTTGTTTTGTCCCATCTGGGTAGGGCCAGAAAGACTTTACTCCCCTGTTCTCCACAGCCGTCTCGCAGAAGAAATGCTTTACCTGCCTTCTTATCACGGTTAACTGATACCTGCGCTTGAAAGCAGGATTTTACCCTTCTCTACAACCTTAGGCAAATATACCTGGTTCTCAGAGAGCTGACAGGAAGGCAAATCCCCTACTGCAAACTGACAGCTGTCAAGTGATAATAAATACCTGTAACAGGGAGAGTTTTATCCGCCCTTCATGTACCTATCAGCTTTCACTGAAATTATACCCTGCTCCCTGTGATCAAGGCACTCTAGCTGTGTGCCCAGCTTCAAACACAGCCCTGAACTGGGGGGAAAACTGCTGCTTTTCCTCCCCTCTCCTCTTGCATGACATCTCTTAAAAAAATTGCATGAAACCTCCAGGAGGTTTGTTTCACTCTGCCCTGACTCCCTCTGGTCGCTTCTCTACTTATTTCAGTATTTATTGCAGGCTGATAGGCATAGAAATACTAAGGAAATACTAAATAAACCAATATACTCTTTGGGAAAGTTAAATAGCCCCTTAGTTCTGAATGTCTCAAGCCTCTTGAAACGCTCACGTAACTTTACAACTTACTAATTCCTTGTCTTAAAGGAATTAAAACACTTAAAAACAATCCACCTTGCTGAGTCACAGCAAAGGGTTGAGCAATTTGCAGGAATGAGACCTCAGTTGCTTGACAGCAGGAAAAAAGGTTAAGGTGTGGGGAGAAACCTACATTCTCTTCTGCATTTCAGAAGAGAATTTCCAGGGGGAAGGAAGGGGTAGAACCTTTCAGACAGACAGTTCCTGCCCCTGCTGCCTGAATAAAGGCTCTTCTCACACTGGTGTCCTTAGGAGACAGTTTTTATGTGGCAAAATCTTCCCTGGAATAAAAGCTGGCATCTCCCAGTAACACCTGTGATGCTGAGCTACCTGTAAGTTCCAAGAATCCGGTCCCACCACTCCACGATGCAGCAAAGCCCCTCAGCTAGAACAGAAGAGCTCGAGGGCCACAGGAGAATGATGGGCACAACAAACCAGCACATTGGGATCATTTACACCAGTTACAACCTTGGCATTTGAAATAATAAGGCAGAAGTGGTTTCTGTTAAGAGGACAATCAGGTGGCTCCACATCCACTGGAGACTTTACTGACCTCGTGGCAAGCACAGATCCACTCTTGCATTGAATAGAACAAGATTTTGGCAATTAACAATAAATTACACACACGGGCTCATGTTCCAGCGCAGAAAGAAAACGCCTCCCCAAAGCAAAGACAAGCTGAGCTCTAAAGGACCCTTTTCTCCCTCAGCACGCCTCACTCTGGAGCAGGAATCCCAGCCCCGTTCCCGCTTATTCATGAGTGAGTGCATGCAGGAGCAGGGAAGAGGGCCGGCAAGAATTTCTTTATGACAAAAAAAAGCGGCAGCCCCATTCCTGAGCCGCTGTTGCCATGGGCCCGCGGGGCTCACAACAGATGGCAGCGAGAGCCATCCCGAGCCCGGCTCTGAAGCTGTCCACTCAAGCATGCCATGCGCATTCCCCGCATTCCTCCCGGCCCGAGGGCCTGATCCAGCCCGGGGCTCTGCATCTTCCTGCTCCCGGCACAAAGGAGGCAGCAGCCTTCAGGATAACGGCTTGAGGGGAAGGCTGGACCGAGGCAGACACAGCCTCTTTGCTGCAGAGGACATCACTGCATCCTAAACACAGCTGAGAGCCAAGGTCACGGCCAGAAGGGATTCACTGTCTAACAGGTGTCACCAAAGCTAAAGGGTGTGAGAGAAAGGGAGCACAGGGAAAACAGTGCAGAGATGGACGAGGAGAAGCAGGAGGTGACTTAAGCAGCAGAGGTGTCCAGGTGTATGGAAAAAGGACACCAAAAGCAGCAGCCACAAACTCCGGGGACCGAAGTGTGCCTCAGAGTGTGATGCACAGCAAAGCTTTCCTGACTGCAGGGCACAGCCAGGCTCAGGAAAAGTCAATCCACTGGACAGTAAAACATAGCATTCTGGTCTCCTACACCCAAACAACAGCCAGGCTGGCTCTGCAGTGAGGAATTTGAGTGTGATTTGCCTGTTGCTTGCTGATCACACAGAACTGGGCTCTTTGGGGCTCATTTGCATTTGGCTGCTGGAGTCACTGGAGTTTCCTTTTTTTGAGGGGGGGTTGTTACAAGGACGGAGACAAAGCAGCAGATGCTGTGGGCTGACCACGAGGAGCAGGGCTGGCCATCCTCATTGTGCTGGGCTGCAGGGCTGCTGGGAAATGTGCTCCCTGCTCCTCAGCCCAGACCCATCCCAACTCTCCTCTAGGGCTGCAACTCTCCTGACCCTCCTAAACGCTGTCCTTCCAAAGAGCCGGGAGATAAGGTTATTTTCTGGCTTGTTTTTCTTCTGATGCAGACAAGGCACAAGCACGAGGTTGGAGAAAAGAGTCTGACTTTTGCTAAAAGTCGTTTGGGTGGGTGACTGCGTGTGCAGCCTTTTCTGTGCAAGCATGCAGGAAGTTTTCCCTCCCTCTCACACACAGGATGGTTTAGATTTGGTATTTATGAGCTTAAGTTAGAAATAAAGGAGGAATGAAGTTTCCAGGTGGCTCTTGCTTTCTTTAATCTTTCCTATGTTTCTCTCTCTCCCTCCCTGTCTTTTCTATCAGTCTTTAATCAAATTCCTGCTGTTACTTTTATTGAACAAAGGAGATGCTGGCACAGCCCTGAAGTGCCTGTGTACACGGGTTGCCCTCTAACAGCCAAGTTGCTACGATTTATTGCTAAATGGTCCCTGCAGGCTCTAATTTACAAAAGGCAGAAAGAAATGTCCAGGCTTTAGCAACTGAGGTAAATGCTAATATCTGGTAATTCTTCATCCACTTGGGTTTCTCTGAGGTATTGCCTTTAGCCCTTTGAAGGCATCTGAAAGACTTATCTTTAAGAGACTATAAATCAGACCAGAGTTAACAGTAACATCACCCCAAGATGATTTTTTCACTTTGCTTCAAGGAGATGACCACTAAATCTCTTTAACTCGGGCATCTCTTCAGATTTCAGATGGGAGGTTCCTCCCATTACTGAAGCTTGGGGACATGCCCATCCCTGGAGGCATCGGGCCATGCCACAGGGTGATGAGATCTCTGCTGTAAAACAGCCTCTTCCTACAGGCTGTGGATCTTGGTCAGCTCCATTGCCTCAGGAATCTCCAGGGATACTCCCATGCTGGCTAGTTTTGCCCCAGTATTCCACTAGCAACACTTTTGACCCGCACTGCCAACTTTCACTAACCAGACTGGATCACCACAGTGTAGAAAAAACACACAGTTACAAAAATTTCACAAGATTTGGCCCACAGTCAAAGATAAAACAACCCCAAACAAACTTCAACTTAAAAATATCCGAATAGCAGTGAAGCAGGTAATGAGTTTAAAGATTTGTTAACGGGTTTACTAAAGGAGTTCATGTCTCAGGAAATAATCAAAAGCAAAGTGCAATGACCTTAGTTTCCTGATTCATGACCAATCTAAAAGGGTGGAGAGGTGAGTGTATAACATACAGCAGGTCTTCAAGGGAAGGAAATTTGTGCCGGCCCTCACTGGAGCCACACTGACTGCCAGCTCTGGAGCTGTACTGACTGCCACCTCTTATGAATCAGCCTCTCTCACACTGTCCCTCTGCTTCCTGCAGTATTCCCATATTAATCAAACAGGAACATATCACATATCCCAGATTGCAGGGCTGGTCCATCCGTGTTAAACAGTGACGCAGAGCACTGGCCTGGCCTGACACCCACTTTTAACGACTCTCAGCTTGTAAAGGTGAAACACAAAAAGAGAGCCACCTACTTGAGCAGAGACCCTTCCAGACTATAAAACTGTAAAATGCATCCTACAAACCATGGTGAGGATGTCAAATCCTCTGCTCACGAAGACTCAGCATCCTCAGGGCATGGCATTATTATTATCCTTGGAAACCAAGGGTGGGAACGGCCTTAAACATGCGGTACAGCTCTGGAAACTCTCCCAAGTTCACCTCTCCCGTGAGCTTCTGGCACTTTTCTAGCCTGAAGTCTGAGAGATTTGCTTACATTGCTCAACAGCTTCCTACTGATAGACCCTGAACCCCGGCGCAGCACTGGCTTCTCGCTTAAAACAGCAGCTGGAAAGTCCCCCACTTCAGGGGAGGATCACGGCCTGAACACTCCCTTGCTCTGAAGTTTATGATGCTCATGACGTTTAGGACCAACAGAGTCCTTAAGACTCCTGTCCTCCCTCTCCCAAAGCCCGGTGGAGAGGTCCTGCCGCCGCCACCGGCACGGAGCCGCGCCTGGCTCGCTCCGCTGTGTCTGGGGAGAGGCCGCTTACCTTTGGAGACACCGGACCAAGGCTCAGGTATTCCCATCCCTGTGCCGGAGGCAGCCTGGCATGTGCTGAGCGCAGAACTCGGAGCGGGGAATGGCACTAGCGGCTCGGAAGGCGGAGAAAGAGGCACACAGCGATTAAGATAACGAGCTGGACGTACAGGTGCTGCGCTGAGAGGCACCTCAGCACTAATCCCGCACTAAAGAGCAGGAGCTTTGCTCAGCAGAGGCAGATCAGATTACTGCCCTCCTACCCAGCAGTCGTCAGCAGGCCTGACAGACAGGAGCAGAGACCGTGAGGAAAGGGGGAATTTGCTGAGTGAAAGTGCCAGTCAGCTCTGTCCCGACTCCCCGCAGACTGGGGCTTGGCCCCTCTTACAATTAACTCTGGGCTTGGCGGCAAGAGAGGAGGAATGAAACTATACTGAAGAAAGAAGTGTTCCCAGCCAGCCAGGAATTCTCTATGGTTTCTCTCGAAATTCTCCCTTCAAATTGCATCTGAAAAATGTAATTGGGAGTAAGGGTGGGGGGAAAAAACCCACGGTGGAGGAGCAGTGTAGCAGGGACATTAGTCCCTGTTGCTCACTGGCCCTCCAGTCAGGGCTCAGCAATTTGGCTGAAAATGTTGCCCACAAAATGGTTCCCTTCTGCCACCCACCAGCTCTGGGGGTCCCACTGCCTCTGCTCCCGCACCAAAGCACCAGCCTGAGTGTGCAGGTGTGTTTCCCATCCATGCACTGAAGATCAATCCTGCCTCCCTTCTAATGCCACAGTCAAACAGGCAGGAAGGTGAAGAAAGGGGGGTTGGGGGAAAAAAAGTTCTCTATTCTAGAGCTGTTGGTGTAGCCAATGTTTTGGCCAGGTGCACATGAGAATGCTCTGTCCACCTGTGTTTGGGGGCGCGAGTGAGGCTGCCTGGTGCTACACACAGGAAGAGTTGTGCATATAAAAGACCATTTGATACTGTCTGTGCAGTGTCTGCTCTTCATTGTTCTTTTGACTGAGATATTCCACTTATCCAGCCATAAGGGAGAAACAACACCAAGGGATTTGGGTGACCTGTACAAGTCCATTCATAAAAGAACATAAGGGAGTTACAGTGATCACTACACCCTGACATCTGTTTTGCAGAAGTAAATCCAGGCAAACACAATTTATATCAGTAGGATTACATTAGTGTTCATTAACCTCTCCTGACCCCACGCCCCTTTCAGAGGAAACCTTGGATCAAGCAGGAAAGGCAAGGAAAAGATTTTGAGAAGTGAATTTACATTAGTAGCTGAGCAACTAAATATTTAACCCGGCTGTGGGTGTGTGTACATCAGCCCACAGCAGTGCCACACAACAAACAAACCCCCGATACATCAACATTTACAGCCAGCTCCTGCAATTAAAGCCACGCAGCTGCAGCTCCTTGCAGCAGAGATGGAATGCAGCCATTCTCAGTTTGCCCCTGCAGCTGCCCTGTGGAGGTGTCACCCTGCACTCCTCTGCACCTGGGCAGGTAACCAGAACCTCGCTCCAGCCCAGCGATTTGCCCTATGGACTAGAGGTCAGCCCAGACACCACCCCAGGTAGTGAACAAGGCATACAGTGCTTGGAGAACACATGCTTGTTTGTCTGAGTTTTCATCCTGTTGTGATCTGATCCAGCTCCAACCTAATCCTCAGGAAATTCCAAAAGAAGGAGCATCACACCCTAAAAAGCACTTTGTACAGTGCTGGCAGAGATTTCCCAGCTTTTCCAGTGTCACTTACTGACAAATCCAACCCCAGGTTGATTATTGCCTGAAGGAGGCAAACTAATCCACAGGCACTGGGGAAAAGGAGCAGCCAATATGGAGCAGCAGTGGCTGGAATTCCTTGGGTTCCTAATGCAGCTTCAGGCGAGGGGTCAGTCTGTAACATCCTATAGAGGATAACACATCATGGTGATGGGCATTTATTTTTTTCCAAGGCGTTTTCCTACTGTCCCCATCAGTGGCCTAAATCTTCCCCCCCCCCCAGATCATATCTAGATCTTCCCCTCATTTACTACTCCCTGTGGGAAATTTCCCAAAAAGCCTGGCAGTCCTGAGCTGTAGACAATTAAATCCTAGGCAGTAAGGACTTGCCAGTGATTTCAAAATTAAGTTCTGTTCATCTCTCAGCTGTCTGTCCCATGGTCCCTCCTAATGAGGCAGGAACTGCAAACATTTTGATGAATGCATGGAAAACTCCTCTATGGCAATACCAGCTTGATCCAACACACAAGGAAATTTTCAAGCCTTTCCTTAACTGGGTACAGGGTGCACAGACCTCAGAACTCCTGTTTCCACGCAGGGGGTCAGGACCCCAATGGGCTTTGTCTGGTCACACCCTCTGGCATCACATGAGGAGCTGTAAATTCCAACCAAAGGCTCATTTTTTTAGAGAGTTAAAAAGATGCACTTTAAAATAGTTGAGACACAAGGAGACATGACCAAGGGCATGCTGGAAAACTGTGGAGGACTTCACAACACACGTACAACAAGTGCCTGTCACAAGACCACCCTGCCAGCCCTCTGATGCCAGCTTAGGCCTCTAAGCTGTCAGTCTTCAGAATTCCATGTGCCCCAAACCTTCCTGTGTCCCGTTCTCCCAGTCATCATCACTGAACAAAAACTGACTGCAGCGCAGAGCAGCCCTCTGGGAACACGCCCCCGCGCTGCTGCGGAGCAGGGGGTGTGAGCCCAATGCCAATTCCAATTAATTTCATTCACAAAACTTAGATTTATTCGATGCAATTTTTTGGCACACCGTCAAATACGGCACAAAATTACATTAGTGTCATAAGAGGAAAGGATTAGTTGACAGAGTTCTTTGAAGAATTGTGTTGGCACTTGTCTTTTTGTACAGATGCCAGCAGCTTCCCCTCTCTCCAGGAATAGCCCATTTTCTCCTGGTCAATGAGGGAAATCGCTGCTCAGTGAGGGTCTGAGCCAAAGCCTTTTGGAGTCTGTGGGAATCTTTCCACCGATTTCCATGGGCTTGAATCAGCTCTGAGCCTCAGATGTCAGTTGTCCTGACATCTTCCTCCCACACTTCGACACCTCCTTAGGGGCATTTATCAGGTGGAGGGGAAGACTTTTTTTCCTTTATTTTTTCTAAAGCCTTAGTTATAGCAAATTCCTGCCAAAAGTACAACTTTGTAGCTACGGCACGGGTATGAGTATTCAGGATGTCTGGGTTTAATTCCTGATCTTGCCTCAGAGGTCTTTAAATGAGTTGATTGGAACCAGACCTGTCTGAAAGCACAACACTGGCCATGGGAGGGCCACGTAGCCCAGCATCTTCCCCCTGACACCACCTGGAAGCAGACGTGTCAAGAAGAGGATAAGAGCAGAACAAACGTGCTCCCAGCCCCAGCAGTTTTCATCACTCAGGCAAGGGGGCCCAGGGACAGGGATGTGCCAAGAGAATAAGCCGAGTACCCCCAGTGATGCAGGGAATCTGTAGGGAAGCATGAAAACGAACACGCAGATTACAGTTATAGCCAAGGATAAGCTTAATCCTTTCTTTTTGTACAGTTTTTAGCACAACAGGAAAAGGAGGATAATGTTTTCTATCCCCACTCCTCCTTTATTTGGCTTGTATTTTTAGTCTAAGGTTCTTTGAGACAGAAAAGAACTGCAGGTGCTGTTAAGCCTGAGGCAGACATAAGCCACTAGCACTGCAAACAGAAAATCTTCTGCCTTGAATACTGATCTGTGATGGAATATTGTAGATACCACATAAATAATACTTGGTGGTCACTCATATCAGAGTGGTTGAATATGTGGTAGGAACACACATGTGGTGCATCTTGGAGTAAGTAGTTGTGCTGTAAACCACAGCCTATTTGGGATTCAGACTTCATGCAACGCACTGGCTCTGCACACACAGGTGTCACCATCAGAGCCCCTCACATCCCAATCTGTGCTGGCCTAAGCCCTAAAAACAATACCCTGAAAGAGCCCTGCAGGACTCCTGCATGCCAGCGTGGGCAGAGTGAGGGCTTAAAACGCTGGTAATTCTCTGCAGAACATTGGTACTTGCTGTTCCACTAGGAAATTTTAATAGAGCTTTACATTAATTAACCGAGACTGAGGCTGGAACCCTTTGCAGTGCACTGTCCCCTCAACAGTGTTCACAGAGGTGTGTTCACCTCTGCCCTCCCTGCACCAGGCAACGGCAGGTGACACAGCAAGTCTGAGGAATGGATTCTGGAGGCTTGGCTCAGGCAGTGTTTGTGCCAGAAGGGGTGTGTGGAGTTGTCCCCGTGGCTGTGGGTCCCTTTGGTGTGACACCACCACGCCTGGCTGATCTAATTGCTGCTGTTACAGACACGTTGAATGCCCAACAGTGTAAACAGTGTGACGCTCCCACAGCCATTCCTGCTTACTGACCTGTGCAAAAGGCTATTTTTGGCAACTGCTGGAGGCCACTGTGGTGGCAATGCCCACGCTCTGAGCCTTATCTTCAGCTGATCCAAGCATGCACAACACAATTAGATCAGACTGATACCACTAAAAAGGGTCTTTTTTTTGATTGCACCCAACTCTGCTTAGATACTGAAGTTGGAGAGGAAGCAACAGGAAAAAAAAAAAAACAAGCTAGAAAAAATAACTTGTCTTTCATAATGAAACAGGTAAGTCTTATTGGTTTTGTAGCTTTAGCTTTCAAACAGCTTTTCCTCCAGCTGGTTAAAGATCAACTGCGTATCAAAACTCTCTTGGACAGATTGCTGAGGACAGTAGGGCAGCCTCCTGCTACAGAATCCAACAAACTGGTCTCTCCAGTTTCCCCCAGTGATTCACACCTACTGTTCCCAAATGGGCAAATCCTGAGCAAAAAGATCTCCCCAGCATCAGCCTGTGGATTCCTCAGGCTTGATGGAACTGGTTCTGCTCATACCCACGGAGAGAGACATTTGTCACCAGCAGTGATACGGACACACTGAGTCACTCCCTGGGATGCAGAGCACATCTTACTCCAGCTTGTTCTGCCTTCAGCACAATGGAGTGTGAGTACCAGGCTCCCTCACAGCACACCAGTTGCAGGCCTGAGGTGTACAGGAATGAACAAACACACACATCTCTGAGGCTATTGTCCTGGAAATGAATGGTCAAAACAAGCACAGGGAGCCAGGAAGGAATGGCAGAAAGACGGGAACTGGCTTTAGGAACAGCCTTTGAAATAAGTGAGATAGAAGCAGCCCTGTTGAAGAAGCAGAGAAAAATGAACATTTGAAAACTGTCATTGGGCTCCAGAGCTGGGGATGAGACAAACAAAATGCAGCTAGAGAGCACCCATGGAAAATTATTCACCAGTTATCTCCCAAATAAGGATCCTCTTAGGGAATAGGCACAGTATTTACTTAACACTAGGGCTCATTTGGTCATTTGCTGCCTCTGCCCTACTGTAAGTCCATGAGCAAGGAAGCAAAACATGCATAAATCCACAGCTTCACATGTCTCTCCTCCTGCAAGTCACTCCCTGAGGACAGCAGGAGATTTGTACAGGAGTGAAAGCCAGACTATGGTCCTCAGGTACTAACTACTTTGGTGCTGGTTATTTATTTAAAACCATTCATATTTATTAATATTAAATACCCTCGTGAGACAGGTAATTTTTTTTATATTCATTTTAGCCTTTCCTCTCATACTGAATTTTCTCTGATTTTGCCCTCACATTCCCTTCATTGAAACTATTCCCACTCTTTTCCTCCATCACACTGATCAATCAAACTTCAGCTGATGAAGACTGATGATGAGGCATCAGTGCTGAGCTTTGCAGGTGACATTCCAAGGGAAATACCACATCCTTGCATCAGCCAGCCTACAGTCCTGCAAGGTATTGTAACATCAGTTTTTGTTTGGTACCACAAATACAGGCTCACTTGGCTGCTACTAAAAGCTTACCTTTGTCCTAAAATAAAAGCCAAGCCACCTGAGGAGTGGGAGTTTGTGTCATCCCTAAGGAAGAGTTCCCGGGAATACTGAAATCACTGACTGAAAATTCAGGACACAAATGACTGGTCAGGGAGTTTTCAGACTGCTGGTACTTGCAGTAAGCAACCCTAATGCACTTCATGGAATCATTGTGGTCAATTTACAAAAATCAGCAAGACAAGCACTCAAAAATACTTTATTTTGCTGCAGAGAAGTCAGGACCTCACATTTTTGGGGATTTTTTGCTGCCTTCATGCCAGCACTGCAGGGTCAGCTGGGACTGGGTCAAATTAACCAAACAGTAGGCTGGGTTCTTAGCTTCTGTTGGGATTTTCCAGTCCTAAGTTTCTGGATTATCACCGAGCTTTAAACGTGCACAAAAGGCTTGAAATGCCTTGGCAAGGGCATAGTGTGTGAATGTAACACCTCTTAGAGTTAACATGTTTGATCCTTCTAGTGGTGATGAAATGAAACCATGGAAGGTTCCTAACCAAATTTTCTTCCTTTTTGGCTAAGTGTGGAAATTCAGAACAGAACACTCCATGAAGTGATACCAGCTATCACCTCACTGGCACGGAAAAATCTGTTTGGATTTGCCACAGTGAAAACCATACAGGAAGCATCTCTACTAAGGTTTTAAAAAAAACAAACAACACAAGTGCCAGATCCAAACATCTCCGATTCAAAACCCTCCATCACTCACCTGCAGAACACCAAACAGCTCCAAATCTTGCTGAGGCCACTGGAAATCTTTCTGCTGTCACAGCAACAGTGACAACATGCAGCAAATGAGGCAAGAGCTATGTACAGAACTGCCACCCTTTCACAGAGAGCCCCGAGCACTTGGAAGAAAGATGGGAGTGCTTGTACATCACTGAACAGGAATCCTGGAGTGTCATGTGGCAGGGGAGCAGTGCAAGACAACTGGGTAAGTATTTCACATGCTGGGACATATCAGTGACAAAGGAGTGCTAGAAATGTTGGCTGAAAAGAACAAACATTTGCCCTTGGGCTCATGGCTGTGTGCTCAAAACAAGGCTTGTGCTAAGATTAGGCCAAGCCATAGGCTTTCAGCTGGAGATGTGAGGGGAGTGGATGTGAGGAGTGCGAAGCAGTGTGGATCTTGCCTACCTGCGGACGACAAGCTTCAGCTTCTTGTAGGACCCTTTCACCAGGGAGATGGCTTCTCTCCTGGAGCTGCTCAGTTCCACCTCGTTGATGTTCACCACTTCGTCACCAGCCTGCAGCTTGGAAGGCAGGGAGTCTGCCTTGCCTCCCTCCTCGATCTGCGCAGGGAAGAGAGGACAAGGTGAGGGTGAGACATTGCACCTGCAGAGCTGAGCCTGCCTTTCTCTTCAAGGAATTAGGCCTACCAGCCCCAAACTCTGCTCTCAGGTTAAGAACCTGGTCTCCCTTTGCCAGCCAGCTTGGTCAAAGGTGCGTGCTTGCCAAATGAGTTCTGCCAAGAATCATTGTTTTGAATAAGCCTGAAAAGCCTTTGGTATTTGGAAGCAGTAAATGCCAGTAAAACAGCCATGGACTGGCTCCTGATAAGAGCACCCAGGCACCAGCATAAGGGCAAGGCTGGGATTAGAACAGCCTGAATGTGTTTTTTTTGTTCAAGCTCCTCTTCATGATCCACCCGCCTGATGAACAACAGCTTCAGCAGCAAAGCAGGTGCACCCAGGTGTGGTTAGTTAATGATGTGCAGTGCCTCTGAAGGGTTTTCCAGCTGGGAATATAGAGAAAGTAGACAATTATTTGAATTTTACGTGAAAGTAAGCAGCCTGCTCAAGGCTATGCAGTGGCAAGGCTAGAAGGAGAATCCTAGGGCACTCTCCTCTCTGCTTTGAATGGCCCATCCTGCACATGGCATAGTGATTCCCCAGCTGTGTGTTGGCGGAAATACACTAAGCCTGCAACAAAGTCAGTGACAAGGCAGAGAATAAGAAAATCTGGCCTAGGATTGGTGAACTCCAGCCTTGTGCACTAATGCACTGTCTCTGCAAAGGTGTACTAGTATAGCAGAGGGCTGGGTTATATATGGGCTCATGCATTGCAAATCCTGAGTTTCGGCAGGCTCGGGAGCGCCAGCAGTTCCAAGTTCAACTGATAATTACTTTGATTGCAAGACTTGCTGCCCCAGAGTCTGATACTCAGAGCCCCTGGCAGTCCCTGCTCCACAGGGGCTGTGACCTGCGGTAGGAGCTGTCTGGGGACCCACACTTGAGCGTAACATCCCCTGGCACATCACAAGTACAACAAAGAAGCGTCTCTGTCTTTGTCTCTGCTGAGACAAAGAAATGTCTCTGGATTGGAAGGCAGGAAGGGCTGCTATTTGCGGGGGTACCATTTTGGGAGCAGTCAAATTGCACACATACTTCTGGAAGTTGCTTTTATTTCAAGTCATGCCAAGCAATGTGTAACTGAGCCATGCCCCAGACGTGTAACTCAGCACATGCAGACACGGTGCCCAGGTTTTTACCAGCACATTAGTTTCGGTGTTGAATGGTGACTTCTCACAGGCAAAGCCTGTCTGTTCCCCTGAACAATAGAATTCCAGCCCGTGTACCTTCTAAAACGTAAAATCTGACTTCCCCAAACACCAGCCAATAAATTCTCCAAACCCCCTACAAAGGCAGGTAAAAATCATCATCATTCATCCTACCAGGAACTCTTCCACTGATGAATGAGTTTTTTCTTTTCTTCTTAAGAATGGATAAAACCACAGGAATGAGCCTTCCTATAAAGAGCCTTGTATCACAATTACCAGGAAGGGTGAGAGATGAAACATTAGCCCTTGCTGCCAGTATAAATAAATAACAAACAAAAAATGCAGTATTGCTGCAGTTTATTGCTGCTGTAAAGGAAAATAGGTGAATGTCATTTCAATGACATACAATAATGGAGGTACCAGGGGTTAGATTAGCTCCTGATATAGGCAACAGAAGGGATTTTTTGTTTGTTTTTGTTTTATGTTACAGCACGTATCATGGAGAAAAGGCCACCTTGGAAGAATATCTCCTGTAACAAATGCCAGCTACTTCAAAGGCTGAGATACCCATCAGAAGCATTTGTATTAACTTGTGCCTTGATGAACCCTGACCTGAAAAAAATCAACTGAATTGTGATCTGTGCTTTATCCTCTAATAATTCCAATTGCCTTTATATACTGGAGATTTTTCACTCCACGGGAGCACTGTTTTAAGGTTCTCTTTGCAACCACGTGGGCCTGACCTTTCTTTTTCTCCTCTTTTTCAGTGAAAATGGACATTTGGACTCTTCCATATTCACCTTTATAAACAGTGTGAAATCGAAGACTTTAAGGAAAGACTAAACCTCACAATACTTGAGATAAGGCTGCTGACATTATGAACAGCTCTGAAAGAAATCTGTCTCCAAAGCCTGATGGATTCCAGCTTATCCCTATACCAAGGGCTCTTGAAATGCAGCTTGCAAGGCCACGCAGCCACAGTGCCAGAGTAAAGGATGCCTTTAAGGAAAGTTTGCTAACACAAGTGCAGAGTCATCTGCAAGTAATTCCAGAGGCTGAGAGGGAATTGCTTTGCTCCCGTGTACTTAAACCGTCCATGAGCAACAGCTACATCCAGACACACTTTTTGCCATTAGAAGCTTTTGATGGCAGCATTACAACTGTATTACTTATGGAGTTGGAGAGAATAGAAATGGAGATATGGATTTGTATTCTGTTGTTGACACAGTTCTCTCATCTATTACTAACCTGTCAGCCACCTCATCTGTCATCTGTTCAGCTGGGGTTACCTGGCTGCAAATTCCTTAAAGTTCCTGGAGGAAAACATTCACAACAGGCCTGTCACCTATAGCTCAGAGAGACAAAAGAGGCAAAAGGACTCCCAAGTTTCCATCAGAAGTCCAGAAGCAAGGCCTTGTCTCCCAAAGCAAGGCTTAGATGCTCCACATTCATTCTCCCTCTCTGAATGCCTCTGAAAATATTTGTGTTTAAGGAGTGGTGATATTTCATGAGAAGGATTGGGTGATTTAAACAAAACAAGCTGCACTATGAATACAAAGCTCTATCTCTGCCCAGTGTAACAATTATCAACAAAGCAAACAAAGTTCAACACACAGGTAAGCTATTTAAATGAACACCTGCTTCACTGGACGAGGCTGCACAAAGCAAGTTGTGCTGGAGTGGTTCAAGCAGCCCCGGCATTGCCAAAATCACCCTCAACAAAAATGTAATGGCCATGAGCTACAGGACCTGGTGCAAGAGGTCAATCAAAAGCCAGTAAGACCTCTTATGGTTTATTTAAGCTGAGGAAAACAAGGTGAAATGCAGGCAGCAAACCCGGTGGGTGTAGCATTGTCACTCTTCTATCAGGAGCAGGAGGAGCCAGCGGGAGCCAGCCAGGGCCTGAAGTTTTTTTCCTTTTGGCTGGATGAAGCCAACTGCTCTGCCAAGGTGAGATATGAGGTGACTCTGGCAAGCCCAGAGTGGAGGAATACCTAAAAATCAGTCTGGCTTTGAACCTCTGGGGGCTGGATTCAGTGGCTGCTCTTACTGCAGATGACTACAGAGAAAATGCTGCTCCCCTCCTTCAGCCTTAATGCCATGTCACAATCTGGGGGCAGTGACATGCAGCAGACAGGAATTCTTCCCCACTGTCCCCAGCCTCAGCATCAGCATAGCAGAGCAGTGAAGACAATTCAATCAAAAAGTAGTTAAGTCAAAGGTCTTGCCCTGGAGCTGTGTCTCTGCTGGGTTTCCCCATCCCTGGTGCAGACAAGCATCTTCAGGGAATTCAGCTCTTGACATTTACTCCAAGCCAAGGAAAGAGTGTCCAAGTTAGTTATGGTTTTATGCTGCAGGGAAGCAAGGAAGGCATGTTTTTCTCACAGTGCTCTGCATTGTTCTGCAGCAACATTTCTGCTCCCAAGTACAAGGCATGGTAGTGGAGAGATTAATTTATTCCAGGTAATCGTACAAGGCTCACATTGAATGAATTCACCTCAAGAGGCTGAATGTTATTCAGTGGAAGAGCAAGTTAAACCCCACAGTTTTGAAGGGTTAGCAGTGCTCTGAAATATTTTCAGTATTTAAAATAAATCTGTTATTTAACAGAGGCAAACCAATATATTCTCTCCCAAGTCAGCCTGAAACACAGATGATGTGGAAACCAGGAGTGCAGGCAGTTTAGGGGAGTGCCCCTGCACCAGTGTAGACAGAGGCTCCCTGCAGCACCAAGATCCGTTGCAGTGTGATTTACTGAGGGCAGACACCAAAGCAAAGTGACTGTGGGCACCAAGGCAATCCAGCTGCAGAAATGCCGGTGGGATCCGTGCAGGCTGGATGCAAGTTACTGAGGAGTGGAGAGGATTCAAGGTCATTCCTGGGACTACCCTGCAGGCCCCAACACTTCCACACCTTTCCATTTCCTGCGTGATTGTTTCCTGTCCCGGGAGCAAGGTTAATCTCAGCAGTCAGCCCCTCAGCAAAAAGTGGCAAGAAGTGAATGGAAAACAGATTGCTGGCTTCAGCTCCAAGAGATAAGGAGACATGCCTGGATGAGTTTGCCTCTGACTCCTCTTGGTGACTCCAAATTCCTAAGCCAGCAGAGGAAAGAAGGCTTAGCTCTTAAGAAAATTTTCCACCTTCTTAAGCACGAAACTGTTCGGCTCCCACAGAGATTTTTACATTTAAAAGAGGAAGGGGCAGAGAAAGATGGGCCTATGGCGCAGCTTTGACTCAGGCCTTCAAGAAGCCTCCAGGATCTTACCTGTAACAAGGCGCAAAACTAACAATAAATTTTCTCCACCCCTCCCCGTATATACAAGACAAGGAACTAATCTGTGTTTGCTCTGGGTAACACCTAGAGCCATATCAGGCCTCTCTTCTGGTACCTGGGTAAGCTGCAAACAGGGTGCAGGTGCAGAGCAATGCTCCCCCTTTTCCATGGTAAAACCAGAGGCACTGCTTCCTCCTGCCCATCTCTTTGCTGCAGGAGGCCAGGTTGGATCCCTGTAGCTCCTGCCTGCAGAGCACGCCCTATAGAGCCTTGCTCTTTGTTCACTGTTTGGTTCTTGCAAACAAGCCATTCCAAGCATGCCACGGAGGATACAGCACCAGGTGATACAAACACTGGGGCCTGGGGCATGTTAACTCGATCCTGTTTGGTCTGCGGTGATTATCGGGCGGTATCAGCTCGAGGGCTACAAGAACTCACTGCCTGTCCGCCCTTGTAGCTGATACACTCGTCGCCGTCCAGAGCACACAAAGCCAGGGGCTGCACATGGCCAAGAGTTAATATTTGCTTTGCAGTGTGACAGTTAAAAATAGCTGCTCGTCGAAGAGTCTGCTGGAAAGGTCTTCTGCTCTGCCCCAAACACACCCAAGGACTTCTTTTTTCACCCTGCTTTGCCATCCTGCCCCCAGCCTCACAATCCTTTCTCACATTTCTCACAAGGTTTCAATAATTAAACACCCAGTTCCTATGACATTTAGACAGTGAGCCCGTTACCTACAAACCTTAGGAAATTCAGTCTGTGACATCAGCTGCCCCCTAATCCTTTCCACAGGCACCTGTACAGAGCCCACCCACCACCTCCAAGCAGCCCTTCTTGGTGGCTGCAGTGTATCCCTCAAACTGTGGCATGTCACAGACCAACATTCAATTATTTCTTTAATCTCCCTCAGATCTGTTCTAAAAACAAGGAGAAAATGACAACATTTGGAACTTGCCTTTCAATCCTTTTTACATAGCACTGCCTTGTGCCCTTCTATATGGGATGCTTTACAGGCTTTCCCAGACTTTTGTATTCCATTTTTATATTGGTTGTTGTGACCTATATTGCTGTGACCCCCAGAGGTTGTAGCTTGACAGGGAGACCAACTGCCAGGAGACTTTCTTTGGGTTGTTTCCTTTCGGGGTAACTGGAAAATATTCCCACATTAGAAAATATGGATGAGGCACCTGTGATCAGCCTGGAGGAGAAAGAAGACAATCAGCAACTCTCAAAGTACAGTTGTTGAGGGCTTTTTTCACCACATGATTAGGCAGTGAACTTCCTGCCTTGGCATATTGCTCACATGAACTCATAGAAATGTCAAGAAAATCTGCCCTGCAATCAGGTAATTCCATAAATTAGGTAAATCTAAAGCTATGGGATTTTCTGGCTACTGGAACAGGTAGTGCTTATCTTTCCTGAAGACAGATCCTTGGCCCCAGCATGGCCAGTTACTGCTTTTGATGTTTGCCACTTCTCTTTCCCTTATTTCCCTTCCTCAGTATTAACACTTCCATTATACCTGTTATAAATAGCAATAATGATGGTAAAGACAACAGTAGTAATGATCCTCAAGAACTTTCCTTCCATTAGCTAATTTGACCTTTCAACACCATGGGAAGACAGCAGGAAGTATTGTTCTTAAATTAGAGAGGAATAAAAACAGAAGCCATGTTTATGTAACTTTTCCAGGGTCACAGAAGGAGCCGCACAGCAGCACTGGAGCTGCACTCCCTGCTCTGGCTGAGGTCACGCTGCACTGAGGCCAAACGAGACTCCCCCCCTCTAATACTTCATCCATGTCTCCAGCACTGAGGCATTTTCTCTCAGGGTAATGCTCCCTTTCCTACAACCAACAGGAGCTGCTCTTGAATGTCCTTCTGTCATTATTTCTGGTTTCCCACTTGTCTCCGCAGTTTTCGTTCTCTGTTGCAGTCATCCTGTCCCTCATGGTGCTATCATTTCCCTTTCTTCCTTTTGACCTATATTCACTTTTTCCTCATGCTCCTCCTTCCTCCATGAGCCCACTAATATAAACTAATGACCACTAGACAGACTATGTGTGAAAGGAAGAAAACCAGATGATGCAGCAGAGCCGTGCTTGGTGACCCGACCGAAGCTCTTGCCAGGGATTCAATAGCTGCTGAAGGGATTTAGGTATTCACTTCCCTTTCATTTTAATGAGAATCAGACATCACAATTTTTAGGGACTCTTTGAAGATCGAAGCTTAGAGCAGCCAAGAGCAATTAAAGCTCAGCTCCGCATCAAGAGCCGTGTCCTTCAGGGCATGGGAGTACCGCTGGCATCCCTCGGGGATGAGAAGGAAGTGCTAACAGACTCTGCAGAAGGAGCCGGGCTGGTTCATCCCAGCACGGTGGCTCGGTGCTTCTTGACTCTCTGCCAGGTCACACACACTCCACAGTTCCACAGCCAGAACTCCCCTCGGACCAGATCATGGCTCAGAGTGATGGTGCTGGGACAAAAGAGGAATTTCACGGTGCAAGCCATTGTCATCACATCACACTTGGCAAACCTTTTCTTTATTCCCCCAGCCCTCTGTAGTTATTAAAAAGTCTTCTCAAGTGAATTTAGTGCCCATGAAAGATGCCAGCCTGGAGATTCCTTTTCCTTGCCTACAGATCAGTTTGTCACCCTTCCTCCCTGCCCACTTCTCCCTTCTTCCTTTTGTCTCCAAGAAAGACTCCTCCTCTGAGATCCTCAGGGGTGCTCAGCTCCACAGACCCAAGTGCAGCAGCTATTTTTAAAAATGGGCATTTCTGTGTACCAGGCTACCCAACTGGAAAAGAGCATGGCAACTGAAAAGCCTGTGTGGATGCCTTGAAGGGCTTCCTGGTTTTGCTGGGAGCAGCAGGGAGATGGAGCAATGAACTCTGCGAGGGAGATATCCAGCTCTGGTCGGTTTGTCCCCCGCAGTCCCTATCTTTGTCCCCTGCTGCCACCTCGCGGCAGCTCGACATTCAGGGGACAACTGCTTTTTCCATGGAATTTTTCATTGGAAATAATTTTTCAGTTATTACTGTTGTTGTGAAAATAGAGCCATGGCTGCGTTTAATTCACACGGTTGAAAGGTTGAAAGGCAGATGCTTGAATAAATTTTATCATGTGGAAAAGAACAAACTGTTGAGGAGTGACATTTGCCTTATTTCTCAGACTAAATATTGAAAACCCAGGCAGACTCACCAGGGAATGCTGCAGCCCCCGAAATCCCCTGCCCACGTGTCAGCATTTCACAGCAATCCAGGAACTTTCTTGATAACTTTATACCTCAGATGGGGACATGAATGGTGCAAAAACTGCCAGGGTGTGAGAGGAAAGACATTTGTTCTCCTCTGCCTTTAAACAAATCCCCTCAGATGTGGGTGACAGGGAGAGGTGCTCCCTAAGGCCACTCTCACAGTCACACACAGCACCTATCCCTCTCCTTGCCCAAATCCTCTGAAGCGCCCACATCTTGTTTGGAACTATCTTATCCAGATCTTCTTTCAGGGAAGGGGATTTATACCTTTGTTTCCAAGCTGATTCATTTATCAAGCCAAACACTTTTTGGCAGAACTATTTCTAGCTGCAGCAGACACATGAATGAATTTAGCTGCAGTTCAGGTTGAGGCAGGGCCAAGTTTCCAGCTCTGTCAGGTGCCGTGGAGATGGATGAGGCACACACACCTGTGAAAACACCAGGCACACTGCCCACCACCTTCCTCCTTCCTGCATGCTTTGGCTGCTTCGTGGAAGCTTTGCATTGACACATTTCCCTGCATCTCGAGGATGACATGTAAATGCCCTTCTAGAGAAAGGGTTTAAAATTCTTGTTCTGCCATATGTGCCAGGGAAAAGTCCCCACAAGCATCTCAAACACAAACCGAACCCCTGCACTCCCTTCCTCCTGACTTGGTCCCGTTTCCTGGTTTCTCACAGTTCTCTCCTTTTCTTTTTTTTTTTGATGCTCTTCTGTTTCCAAAAAGTCATTGAAAATAAAGTGACAGGACAAACAACTATGAGATTCCCACTAACCAGGGCGATGTGAAATGACGTGTTTGGCTCTCGGCAGCGAAAGGCCCTTGATCTCGGGAAAGAACTGGATTACAAAGGCACGTTTTCCTTGCTCCAGTTTTGTATCTAACCCAGAGCAGCACACAGAATGTGCCCTGACTCCTGCATCATGAGAAGTCCACTTGACTCGCTGGTCTGCTCTCTTCCTGCATGTAGTGCCAGGTCCTGGAGGTATCACCATTACAGACACGAGGGGATGGATGAATCCTGGTACAAGGAGCACTTTATATCCAAATATTGCACAACCTTTTCTGTTTTCGTAGCTTCGGTCTTAAGCACTGAAAAATCATATTCCTGCTTCACACCGCTTACACAATGCACTGGAAACTTTACTTTTATGTCTTGGGGAAGAGGAAGGAGGGGAGCAGGAATAACCAGAAAGGAAAGGAATGTGCCTGCTAAAGCCAGTCGTTACAGAGTGGCTAAACAGCATTTCTTTAATCGCCATGGCTCCAGGGAATAAGGCAGCAGGCACATGTTTTTATAAGCAGAATTATGCATTAATGAAAATCCCAGGGCAGCCCTGTAAGAGCAGAGGCATTAGTGGCAGCTGGGACGCTGGCCAAATTCCAGTGAAGGTAACTTCATTGTGTTTCCCTACAGTTTCCCCGCTACTTCCATGAATGTGATCAATTGTTTCAGCTCCAAGTCGCTCCGCAGCATCCCTGGGATGTACAGTTCTCTGGGATAACATTCTCGCTTAAGGAATCTTTGCAGAATTTAAAAATAGGTCCTGTGAATGATGACAATGTCCTTTCTGGCAAACGAATTTGCAACAACAGCTTTGAGTCAAACAAGCTGCAGAAAACTTGCGTAAAAGTTCCAAGAGGAAAGAACAAAAAGTACACTGGAACCCTCAAGGCAGAAATACTGTGGAAGACACTGCTTGGGCTGTTTGGAATTAGTTTAATTAATATCCTTCCAGGGACTTGAGCACGCATTGCTAAATTCAGTATATGCCTTTTTCATTTCACAGGATTTGGATGAAGCCTTTGCAGAAGGGATTCTTCAGAGAAAAAGTCCCACTGTAAGAGGGCTTGGAATGGGGCTTTCCTCTGCTATGGCTACAGCTGGCCAGTGGCAACTCTTCCTCCAGGCTTCCAAATTTTTAAAGATGCTCAAAGGGAGTGTCTTTATCCAATTTGGTTAAAACCAGGCACTGTCTAGGCTGTATCAAAGCAGACTGTGCTGAACATATGAAAAGCTTGGATGAGCTTTAAACACTTCAACTCACATTCAAAGGGCCTGGCAGGAGAAGAGCAAAACCACAGGGAGATGGGACAACAAACCTTAAGGCTGCAAGTCTGAGTTTCCTGCTGTCCCAGCAGAGACTTTTGGGAACGCTAATATTGAACTGCTGCTGTTTGCTCTCACCACTGCCAACACAATAATTAAAAATATACGGTGCTGGCCCCTTGAAAAGGGGCACAGAGCACCAGTTACAGTAAAATTCCAGCATCTGCTCCTCAAGCTGAATTAGGAGCAGAGCCAGCTGACCCTCTTTTTGTTGAATCTCCCTTTTGCTGACAGGACAGACCCCCAGATTTTAACAAAGCCTTAGCAGTTTAATTCTCTCCTGCAGTTTGGCCTTTACTGAGGTAAGGATTAATGCCTTCAACACATGGAGAGCCAATATATGGAGTATGAAAATGGCACAGTGATGGTGGTGGCTTCTTACCATTCCTGTTGGATCCTAGAGATCCCTGTGAAAATTACAGCTGCAGCTGTGTGCTTGTGTATGTCTCCAGAGAGTTAAAGAGCATGCAAAGCACAGGGAGGGATGGAATCCCTCCTCTCTACTTGCCACTAGAATTGTCACCGCTTGTCACGAGAACTGCCTTCCTTTTGGATGTCCATCTGGGGGGAAGTTGGTTTCAATTATTGATAAAATACCTGAACCCCACCAGGCAGATGTGGCTTCCAGAGGAGCCCACTGGCTGTGGGCAGTGTATGATGTCAGAGGGTGAGATGTTTCCCACCCAGCCATCCCTGTGAAACCCGGCTCGTCACTCAGTGTCCCGGCTGATTAAGCGAGCGGGGGCTGAGGGAGCAGCATGCAGTACTTAGCTAATTACACTGGCCCAGGCCTTTTGTCCTGCTACCACTGGATCGCCTCAATTGATTCTTTCAGTCCCTAAACAGCTTTGTGGGCTGTATGCCTGGGCAGAATAAGGTCTTTTGTCATACTTTAATGAACAAAAATGTTTTAAATCCTCTCCTTCTCCCTCCACTCCAAGTAGCAGCAAGGGTAACCCTGGTACAAGGACAGCTGTATGTGGCTGAGCACTGTCTGTCAACTGCTTTCTTGGACGGGATTGCAAATGCACTCCTCTCCCCCCATAAACATACTCCTCCTAGGCTGTGGGAGTTTAAAAGCTTCCCAGCATCAGCTATCCAGTCTATCCAAGATATTTATTACCATCTCCATCGGCTGGTGGGGATTTAAGCCTTGAAGACTTCAAGAATAGAACAAAAAACATGTTAAATGTGTGAACGTTCAGCATGATAACACAGGTTCACGAGTAATTAGTTCCTGCGTAAATCAATCTGAAACTTTGGGGAGGGCAGGGGGGATTAAAATAAAAATCCCAACTTCAGTTTAAAATTTTAACCTTTTACCTTCAGCATCCAACCACTAGTGATGTATTTTTTGTAGTTAAACTGAAAACACTTAATGTCGTTTAAAACATGATTGGCAGCATCTCCCTGAAGTTCTCCACAAAATGTCTCCTAGTCAGTTAATCTAATAAACTTCCCCATATAATGAACACTTTCTCAGCATTGTCCAGAGTGATTAACCCTGGCACAGCCTCCCAGAGTACAAGTAGTAAAACACGGATGTCACGACCGAGCTATGAGCTGACCGCGTTGTGCTCTACGTGCCCATTCTCCAGAGCTGGTTATTTTTCAGCTGGCTGAGTTTTAGATGTGAATTAAAGTGATTAATAAATGAAAAGGCTCTTATCATCCATTCCTGTGCTCACAGCCCCTGAACAATTTTGCCCTGCCACTTGCCAACGGAGCTGTAATAGCTCATAGCATATGCTTCATCACTTCACGGTCAAAACTCTTAATTTGGGTAATAGGGGCAAACCCCGTTTCTTTTGCAGAGGAATGGACGTGGGGAAGGAGAGAACACCTTGGGACTAACAAGCAGTCGTTAACCCACCGTGATCAGAAAATAAAGGCGTGCTGCTCTTTTGAGGCTGCTGTTTACACTGAATGGGCTCCTCGTCACATTGGTCCCCTTTGAGCTGCAGTAAGTTGGTTCCAGTGCCAGCTTGTGTCTGAAACGCTAATTGTCTTGTTTCCATTTCACACATCATCATCACAGTAACATTTCTGGAGCTGGGAGACGAAGGCCACTTTGACTGTAAGGCAGACTGAAATGCAGCCAGAGAACCTGCAGGTTTAGTGCCACTTCAAATACGGCTTTTCCCTGGCCCCATAAAAAATTAAGATTCTGGCAAAACTGCAACCCTATGCTTTGGTTTCAAAACTATTACTTAAAACAAGGGCTTTTGCCTAAATGCTCACAATGTGTTTAGGTGCCTGCTTGTACCTAAACACCTCTTGCCAGTGTCAGAGAAGCTTCTTTCACTGAGGAATTAGAAGAAATCAGTGCGTTATAAAATCTAGTGATCTGGCATTGTCCAGCTCCATTACCTCAGCAGGAGGTTTAGGAGCTGGCCACAGTATTCAGTGTGTGCAGATGGTTCACTGGGTGCAGGGAACTAAAGCCATGGAGTACACAGAGCTCCCGAGTCCTTCCCTTGTGACAGGGCAATATCCCTACAGTCATTAGTTTTGTACCTTAGGGACACATTATTCACTCCAGTGAAAGGAAAACACAGGCTGATTTCTCTGCTGAAATCCTGATGTCATTCCAGTAGGATAAGTGTGTTGATTTACATCAGCTAAAGCACTGGCCTCTAGAAATGATTGTTCCATGTATTATATTTGATGGATTTGATGAATCAGGGAGCTTTCCTGGGAATGATGGAAGAGACAAAATTGAACCAAGATTTAAGGAAAAGGTCACATGCTATTCAGCATCATATACATTTCTCTTCAGAACTCAAAGAAAAAGGCCATCATATTTTATTTAAGGTCTGGCCACTCTGTCCTATGAAAGATCCCCTCTCCACAGCTCAGGCACAGCTCCCACTTCTCTTTCTCTCATCAACAGCTAATTCCAAATCCAGCTGTGGCCCGGGAAAGACAGGGGAGGTGTGAAGCAAAGCTGTATTGGGCAGGAGAGAGATTATTTCCCCTGCTGCTGGGAGAGAAGCAGCTCAGATGAAAAATGCTGTCCTTTGATGCCATAGCGCAGATTTGGGATGTTGGCCAACTCCCCAGGGCTGTCCTTGGATGACTCTGCCATCGTCTCTCCGTTTCTCCAGGCTGATAATAATGCTCATCCATCACACTTAAATAGCCAGAACCAAACTGAGCTGGTAATATACATGATGTTGATCCAAATCCTCAACCTAAAAGCTGTGCTCTGTCCCACAGCAGGTTTCACAGGTGCTGTAATTCCTGGGGAGGGTTCAGCAGTGTTTTGCATCACACTGTCTATAAACCACAGGTTACTGAAAAAACACCCTTTGCTGCCGCAGGCACTGTACAAAGCCATTGTTAAAGACAGAAAGTTTGTCATGGAAGAGTTGAAAATTTTATTTCACCCTCAACAGCCTCCACTGAGGCTCTTTCGGCCCCGAAACAAAAGTGAGGTAAAGAGGGCACAAGGGGGGACCAGAAGTGAAAACCGATTGTAAGCAGCAGCTCCTTGGTCCTCCCGCAGGGCCCCTTCTCTGGAACCACACAGCTTTCCTCACTGCTCAGGAATTGAAGTGCCCCAAGCCACAGCAGAAAGGATCAGGCCTGTAAGCTGGTTTCACTTTTGTTATTTGTTCCTAATGTCTCGTCTGTTCCCACGCAGGTTTTGGAGTATCGATCACCCCACAGCACAAGCTTCCAATGAACAATGGATCCGTGGTTAATGAGTCCCAGTAACTCCACTCACCTCACTCGAGCTCTTGGGGTGAGAAAGTTAAGTGCTCCTGTACCAGCTCAAGTGACTGCTCACCATTTCCTCAATATTTCATCTCTTTGTGTTGTGTAGTTTGCCTTCTGCTGAGCTAATGTTTGTTTTTCCAGAGAGCGGTTATTGTGGTAAACTGATATCAGACCAGCAGTGTGGGAAGTGAGTTTCATCTCCTGTACTTCAGTGCTTCGTGCAGGAAGGCAAAAGAGAGCCAATCGAAGAGCTTTCTTTGTCCTTAAGAAGGATGACACCTTGCTGCTAGTGCAGTGGTGATGGTCACTCCTTGATGCTCACCGAGTCTCTCTCACCAGTGATTTTCCATGATTTAAATCCTATGGTTTTTTTCCTAACGGAGAAGATATCGCATTCCCCTCATTTCAGTGTGAGAACACCTTGGGCACATCAGCATCTTCTGCTGTTATCTAGGTATTGGCACACCAAGATCTCTGGGAACATGATTCTTTTCTGTGTGGTTGTCTTAAATCACACCCTTAAGCATGTTTTAGTTTACTCACATAAGTAATATTACAGAAAATAATAGGATTTCTGAGCTGAGAACACACTGGGCCCCATTTGTGTGTTTGTAGACCTCTGCCATCCAAAACTGTGGAAGAAAAATGTCCTTCAAATTTTGCAGTTGTGAGCAATGGTTGTTTATGGTTAATGCAACTCTCTAAGAACTGCTTCTATTCTAATCTTGCTGACTAATCTTTCTTCTCCCAAAGTTTTAATCTTACTTAAGGAATAAATGTGTGATATTGTGCTAGAAAAGCCAATCAACTGCTCAGGCTCTAGCTGGGAAGCAATGTGAGTTCCCCTTTGTACAAGCTCTTCTCAAACGCGATTGTTTCCCCAGTGTCAAATTCCATGGATTTTAGCAGCTGAATGGGTACAAAATTTGACATGGTCAGAAACGTGTGCTTATGAAAACTTATTACCATTGAATAGCTGGTGCATTCTTGGTGCACTCATGTGCAAACTGCACTTGGAGGGAGCTGGCTGGCAGCACCTCTGGGCCTCATTAGCACACACACGCACACATCCCAAGCACCGTGCCCGCCGTTCCCATGTTCCATGGGGAGGAGATGCATGAGGCCGGCGTGGAGCGAGCCAGCACCCCGCTGTCCTCAGTTAACCCTGGAGCTGGCTGAGGTGGTTCAACACCACAACTCGGCCAAGGCAAGCCCTGGGACAGAGGCAGCTCTTGAGGGCGAGAACTCACGTGCTGGGAATTACAGCCCTCGCAACACTGAACGGAGAAAAAGGTTGGGCAGAAACAGCAGGTCCTGTGACCTTCCAGCTGACACTGCTGTGGGCTGCTTGAGGGTTGTGCTGGGCACCAGCACACAGGTGGCTCCCACCTCCGTGCCGTGCTCCACCAGGATGATAAAATCCAGTAAGGTGTAGTCAGATGCCAAACGCAAAGTGCACGGTGCAGCCAGAGACTGAACTAAGTGGCTGAGGTGCAGGGAGTGCAAAACTGGGCAAAAAATGGCAAAACACATGAGGAAGTGTCAGTTGTCCAGCCTTGGGTCTCAGCCATGGGCGAGCTACAGGCCTGTTTGGATGCCTGTGTCACTGTAACTAACCCTATGGCACCAACACAAATGGGGCCCACATTGGTTTTTTAACCTATCATAGAATCACAGAGTGGTTTGGGTTGGAAAGGACCATAAAGATCATGTAGTTCCAACCCCCTGCTGTGGGCAGGGACACTTTCTGCTGGACCAGGTTGCTCAAGGCCCCGTCCAACCTGGCCTCGGACACTCCCAGGGATGCCCAAAGCCAAGGGCTCACACTGCACACACAACTGGATCAGTGTGCATACACCAGCTTTAAGAAAAGCTGCTTCACTCTCACGAGCTGCTCCACTGACAAGGCCTTACACTACCAAACCCTCTTTCCCTGGATTAGTGCTACCCCTAGATTTAGAGACAAATCTCACAAGTTATTCTGAAGAGTTGAAATAACAAGGTTTTGGCAGCCAGGGCTGTGGGGGAAGGTTAAGCACTAATGCTGAGCACACAGTGCCTCCTTCCTGGCCTTATCCAGTTCCTCACAAGCTTCTGCTTGGAGTGGAGCTTTTTAGCTCAGGCAGAGGGAACTCTGGTCCTCCTGCCAGACCAGGGGGTGATGGCCATCGTAGGACCTCTTTCCCTGTCTCTCTCCACTACAGCATTCCCAAGCAAAGGGCCACAGTATCCTCTCTGGGTGGAAAGACACCATGGGTGAGAGATTCTGGGCATGAATAAATAAGAGCAGTTGCCAACAAGGAACTTGAGGGAGAAAAGCCAGATTTTTTTAATGAATATTCAAATAAGGACAACGGGAACTTCCCTGGACACTAAGTGTTCCTGCAAATCCAGTTCTCATCTACTTGGCTTTAAAGGCTGCTCATGAACTTTTCTAATGCCTCTGTGACTTGGGTGATTAAGTCCAATTGGTGTCATGTTAGCAGTGGACACATTTCCCAATACCCACTGATTCTGATAAGATATTCATTGCAAAGAAAACACCCCAAAGGTCACTATTTTTAAAACAAAAAGTTACCATTTTCAGTTTGAATTCAAAATGTCATTTTCTGATTTGATTTTAGTAGTTGAAGTTATCTCTAGGAATTGTCAAAACTGAAAATGTTATTGAAACAAACATCTGAATCAAGTGCAAATATTTTTTTTTAACATCCCAAATATTTTTTTTAACATTCAGTGACCTGAAAAATCCATGTTTCACTCAGTGCCAGTTACCAATAATAATAAAGAAAGCAAAATATTTTTCTAGATTAGAAATACGAAATGCACAGGAATAATATCCAGTGATATCATCACATCCATTCCTTCATGAAAAGTCTGCCTCACTACCTTAATTTTTCTAGGAGCTTAATACATCCCTTGCACTATTAAGCAAAGGTCTTAAAGGGGGATTCTGCCAAGGTTCAGCTCTATTTCACTAGAAGACAAAAGGCCAAAATAAGCCCCAAAGATAATAAGGAATGTCATTCATAGGTGGGATGAAGGCTAAATTGCTCCACAGGCAAGCAGAGCTTTAGTTTGAAAGACAAGAACAGGGTGTCATTTCACTCCAGTGTGATTCTGAGTGGCAGGAACAAGGCTGCTTCCACATGCAGGTTAGGTGCAGTAAAGGGTGCTGATCCCTAAAAGGCAGCAAAGAAGGAATCATTTAAAAGACTGAAACTTTTAACTTGGACATTTTAAAATCAGAATACATCAGTTTGGGTTTAGGTGATTATTTTAATTTCAAAGTTCACCTGCATGGATTTTACAGGCTCAAACAAAACTTGTCAGTTCAACACAAGCCACTCATTTTCTTTCTGTTCTGTTTGTCTTGCCACAGTTTTTGTTCAGGGTTCACAAGAACGGATCTCTTTATACAGGGCACCTAACCAAAACTGTTACATAGCTTTACATTCTTTAAACTTTCCATGTATTAAAATTAGTATTCATGCCATAGTCAATGTGCTGTGAGTAAATAAAACCTGAAAATCCAAATGAACAGCCAAACTCCTGACCCTGCCAGCTCCAAATGCCCATCTCCTCCTCTACTCCCCCAAGCCAGCAACATATATATACCCATATATACGTATAACACATAAATAACACATATATATCCAGATATACAGAAAGACAAAAGGAATTTCCAAGTCCCCAGGCCAACAAAATTCTTCCCCTGTTCTCCTCCTGACCCGGGTCTTTGGGTTTCCAGTGTTTTTCTTCCTGGCTGCTGTTGGTTTTGGCAAGAACAGTAATACCACTAAGAACTTACAGACCCTCTGTTCTATTCCAAAACCGATTTAGCTAACTTAAACCATGAAAAAAACCCCCTCACCTCCTTATCAGCTGGAATTTCCACTAGTGCCCGAGGGACAGAGGAAACCACGGAGCACACTACAACCCAGCAGGAAATATTTCTGACCATGATTAATGCTTCCTTTAGCAGTGGAACAGAATCTTTGCAGATCTTTGGAGATCCTTGGAAGAGTTCCATTTACTACTCTCCAGGCCATATTTTGCTGTGAAAACCTTATTACACAACAGAAGCATTAACAGATTCAGAGTAAAATAAGAAAAGATGTATTATCCTAAAGATTTGGAGAACAGGGAGGGAAAAAGTTAAGAAAGGCACACAGGGTTTTCCTTTCACTCCATGTGATTATGTTGTGATAATGCCCGTTACAGACCTGTCCATCACTCGTGGGCTCAGGTCAGAGGAGCTCTCTGACCCGACCAGCTGGGTGACACAAGCCAAACAATGACAAATTCAGCCTCAGTTGCTCTGGCCAGAAGGATCTCAGCGTTGCCTGTTGAGCAGCTATGAGACAACCACACTCTCTTTTTGTCTATCCTCTTTTTTTTTTTTTTTTTGGCTAGGGAATTTCCAGGGATAGCTACAGAGCTCAGAAAGGCACAGTCTCTCACATGCAGAAAGGTGTCTTTCTTTGGCATTCCTTCCCACCCTTTAGAAGGTGTACTCATTCATACCTTGAACTACTTTGTTAGGAAGTACTTTAAAGCCCTACTCTGGCACAGTAAACCTGCCCTGCAAGGTTTCTGGGTAGAGAAATCCCACAGCAGCAGGGGAGCCTCGCAACACCAGCCCTCAGATCCCATTGCCACTGGAGACATTTGTGCCCTTTCGGTCACTGGGCAATGCCACGGCCACAGACATCATGGAAGATGATGTTTTTATTGGAAATGACAGGATACTACCACCATTTTCAACTTGCTGAAATAGAGGCAGACTCACTCTGGAGTGCTGAAGACTCAGCAGTTAACCAAAGACATTTGACTGAGGATTCTGCTTGGTCTACAACTGGTCACTGAAAATACAAGGGCAGACTACAACCCCCTGTGAATTACAGAGAGGGCTTAAACCCAAGGTGACTCAGGAAAAATTAAGATGGTATGCAATTTATCCCAAACAGAATTTGGCTTGTGCCATGACATTTTTTTCCTTATGCCACTGGCTGAGCTTCTATAATATCTCATCCCCAAAGCCAGAACGCCTCCCAGAGCAGCGCTATCACACCCTCCCCCCCAGACCCTGATGGGTCAGTGATTCAGCACTGACTCAGCGGGAGCAGGGCCATGGACTGAACCACTTGGTGTCATTTCTCATTGCCTTTCAACGTCTCCCATCCAAGGGGTGACACAGTCCAACCCGTTAAGCTAACGAGAGCTGACAAGATCCCAGCCCGAGAAGAATACAACATACAGAACAATAGATGCTCAGCCTGGTTCTCTTCAGCTCCAAGCAGCACAGGAACCTTTTGTTTTAGCAGCTGATGAGACACACACAAGGAGTTGCAGAGAGTCACTCAAGCGTGCTTACTTTTGTTTCTGCTCACTCCTTTCTTCAGCTTCCACTGGTGTGCCCGTGGCTCACTCTCCATCAATCTCCATCAAACACTGACACAAGCCAGAAAAAGCCCATGTCCCTGGTAGGCAGGGAAACCTCAATGCAGTTCTTTACTAACATCCAGTGCCTGACTAAGCAACAGCCAGCCTTCAGGGAAGCACAGATGAAGGTCCTCCCTGCATATTTTTCTGTATAGCACCAGTCTCTTAGAAAACTTAGATGTTCTTTGTACAGGTTTCTCAGCCCAGACCGTATAGAGCACAGTCTCCCCACAGCCTTGCTGCCCTTCAACACTGGCCATGGGGAAATAGAGACTGAAGCACTGGCAGTTCTCATGCCTGAGGTTTTCCAGGTGAAGACACAGATGCTGCTGGTAGCTCTCATGTTGTTACATCAGAGACAGACTCGGGAAGAAGCGCAAATACTCCTTTTCCCAAAGTAAAAGAACTGCTAACCAATTGGAAATCCCAAGTTTTCCTACTAGGAAGATGTGTTGCTGAGGGTGGCCCCCACAGAACAGCACAGAAGACTGGGCCCCTGGGCCAAACACAACTGCCATTGACTAGAGCAAGAGTGGGGAGAGGCCTCAGGCTGGAAAAAGGGGCTGCTTTGCACTTATGGGATAGGCAGGGAGTCCCTCCCTCCTGTGTTTGTGGCTGTGTTTTTGGGCTGACAAAAAGGGTAAGTTGCCCCTGATGAAGCTGTGATGGAAAACTAATCCTCTCCAACAATAGCCCAGTGCTAAGAAACATCCATGGGTCTGGGCAGGAGAGAAAGCAAGGACTCTTTCCAAGGGCATTTGTTTCTCCATCAGTCTTTTGTGGTGTCTCTCCCTCTCACCCACCTCCTTCCCTGCTTGGTTATTCCAGCAGTAGTTTGCACAGGCTGTTTGCAGAGAGAGAACAACAACAGAGGTCTGCTTGGACAGCCAGCAGAAACCTCTTAGCTTGAGATCAGAAATGTGCAGAATCCCCAAAGAACAAAAATGTTTGAACTTGCCTCCCCAAAAGTGTTGTATTCATTGACTTGCAAGCAGGGGGAGCAGCCGTAGTAATTTAACCTAGGGAAGAGTGCCAACAACTTATTTAATTGCAGAGTTTGTGCCAACAGCCCCACAATACAACTATTAATACAAGTCTGCAGTACAAGACTAATTCTACTAACCTTTTGCTGTTGCCTTATAGTCAGGTCAGCGGCTGCATCCCTTCTGTGCTGACACTATTCAACAAACACTGGCAACTGCTTTTAAGCCAACACGAAACGGAGCAGGGCAGGAGGAAGTGTGGGACCACTGAGTAAATGAAGATTCCCCCCCCCCGACCCCACCTCTCTCTGCCCAAATGTTTCACATTTCTTTCTCCATGTCATGCCTCTCTCTTGAAACTGGAAATGTGTCCTGCCATGTATTTGCTCCTGGAAAACAGCCAGATCTTTGGTCTGAATTCCATCAGCTCATTTCCCAGTTTCTATGAGACTGCATTTGAGAAATGTGGGTCTCTCTCAGTCTGTTGGCAAGGCTGATCATCAATCATGTATGAAAACATGAGGTCTGACATTGGGGACCAATCCACTTTTGTAAATGAAGCATTCCTTTAAAGAATACATATTTTTACAGAAAAATAAAAAAATTAGAAATAATGGATCCAGCACTACTGCAAGTTTTCAAGGGCACAATTATTCCAGCGATTATGTCCCATTGTAAACAGCTTAAAGGCCAACATGAAAAAATGCATAAACCCCAAGCAACATCATTGTTGTATGAGGTAGTAAATTCCCTGGTGCAGTTGCAGACTCATTCTTGCTTCACTCTTCACCCATTCCCACATTTGGGGTTTTATACTCACATCTCGTGACTGCATCACAACTATAAATTCCAACCACCTGGGAGCACATTTTTTTTATTACACTCATAAACAGCATAAAAGGGTTGTAGCTTTTAACTGTGTCCTGCTGGCACTGCCATGATAGAAAAAATAAATACTGCTTGCAAGCTGAGGGAAAACTAGGAAAATACTTTCCTATGGCTACAGTGGACACTTTCTCAGGAAGTCAGTAGCTTTCCACAGGTGTTGGGAAATTTTCTGACCCTGCTGATGCTACAAAGCAATTCCCAGAAAACTTCAGCTCCCAAATTGTACCTCTGCACGTCAGGCCGTGTCCAGGCAAGGACCCGCCCCTGACAGTGGCTGTTAAAGCCGGTATCTCTTGGATCTCTGCTGGCTGGGGCTGAAAACGTCGGAAGGGCGGATATGGGCAGGACACGGGTGCTTACAGCATCACTGCAGAATGTGTGACAGAAGCCTGGTACAACACCGAGCTGGGGCATTTGTCAGCCAGACTCCTCATTCAGCCCTGCATCGGAAAATCCCCATTCTTGAGGGAGAATAGGGAATGGCTTTCAGGCTGGCAGATTATCTGGAGAGGTCTGTGGGAACTGCAAAACACTGCACCTGCCTGAAAAATGGCACCAGCTCAGCACAAGACGTTTCCAGAGGGGAAAGTTAATATATGGGAGGAATGCACATAAATCCTGTTATTTCTTAATGGGATTTGGGAGCTTATTTCTCACCCCGTGCTTTGAAATGTATCCCACAGCCTATTTCTATTAATGAATTTAAGCACAGTGATTTTCTTATCAGCAGGAATCATTCTTCACTGGGGCTTGATTTTTTTCTGGTGGGATTTTTTAATGCAAGTGTGAAAAATTAATATTATGCTTGAATACCAGATAGGATGTTAACAAGCTGTGTCCTGGATAAGCTGCTCTTGTTCTGTTCCTGTTGTCCTAATTTCAGTTGACCACGAAACCTGGAATCAATAATTTGTTGGTTTTTTTTTTTTAAGATTTAGGCAGTGTCTGGCTGAAAACAGGAACACCAGAAGTCTATTTCCAGTTCAGCCCCAAGAATGAGCTGACACAAACCTTCTCTTACTTAAAACAAACAACACTTGGGAAGAGGTTTTCTCCACCCCTCAGGTGTACTTCGTTGGGACTGATGGGTGCCAACACCTTTCAGCGTTTCCTGACACTGTCCTTGGATGCTCTCTGCTGCCCCCGGATGGGGATCAACTCAAGGCTTTGGAAGCACACAAATAAGTGACAGATTTTTTGTTTTATCTATTTTCAAATGCCTCTGGACTTTGTTTCTTTGGCTACTAATGTTTGTTGGAAAGCAAATTACAGTTCCTCTCATTTTCACTTTCAAAGATCCCTCCCAAGTGTGAGTAGTTCACAGAATATTCTGAGTTGGGGGGATCCACAGGGATCATCGAGTCCGACTCCTGACTCTGCACAGGACAACACAACAATCCCACCATGTCCCTGAGAGTGTTCTCCAAACACTCTTTGAATTCTGGCAGGTCTGGGGCCATGACCACTGCCCTGGGGAGCCTGTTCAGTGCCCCAGCACCCTCTGGGGGAAGAACCTTTTCCTAATGTCCAACCAAACCCTGCCCTGACACTGGGGAAGTCCTGTCACTGGTCAAATAGTTCCTGCACAGTAGATCCATACTGGATTCATGCTCCACAATTTTGAGCTCCATCACCAGATCCTGAAGGCAAACACCAGTGAAATTTGAGATGGGATCAGCTCAGCTCCAGCTCTATTACTGATGATGGGTTTTCTTCCTGTGCCTTGGGCTCCCAAGAAACATGGGAAAGGTGGAATCTCACAAGCAATCATCTATTCTGCACAAACACTGATTTAAAGAGTAAGTTCCCTGAGTCTCATTTTAGGATCAGTGTAAACCTGAACTCTGGTTATACCTGCTACAGCCAAGCAAACAAGGGTACATGGCATTTTTCTGTCTAATCTTTCATGTAAGCTAAAGCCAGAGCAGGATTTATGAAGGCTCCATTTCCTGACCCTAAGGATTACACGTTGTGTTTAATCACACAGGATTCCTCTCTGTCCAGATATTTCCTCTCTTACACCTTTTTATGACTTTGAAGGACATGACACTGTAACTCCTGTGGCTGCAATGCAGTGGTGAAGACCTGACCTTTCAGGTGGATTTGGGACCAAACTTTGCAGCTGGGATTGATCTCTGGTAAGGAGGAAGCCACTGAGTGACTGGTCAGCTGGAGACTGAGCCCTGTCCCCACCCCTTCTCAGCACAGAGGGATGATTTTTTTCATCCTTTCCTTCCACGTGCACTTTTGTAAAAGCGGCATCACAGAGTTGCCTGTGCACCTTGGGACTCGCCCCTGCTGATCTGCGTTAGGAAGGACAAGCAAGGTATTCCCTGTAGCCGGGCTCATCGTGATCCAGCCCAGCCCAGCCCAGCCAGCACTGCCCCTTCAGCTGTCTGAGAGCTGCCCCTGACCCTGCTGGGGCAGCAGCAGTGCCCAGCACGGCCCTGCTCACATCAGGCAGGCGGTTTGTCCGCGGTTGCTAATTTCAGTGCTGTGGAAGGGAACAGAAGTCTTTTTGTGCCGGGGAACGCTCGGCAGCCTAATGGAGGGGCTGACAATAGAAGCCTTTTCATCCAGCAACTCCCTGGCTTTAAGAGAAGGTAGGCGATCCTGTCCCTTGTGCTGGGATCAGCAGTCTTTGGAGAGGCCCTAAGCTGAGCCCTGAGAAACCAGGAAGAGTGGTGAGGAACTGCCTCTGCTTTCTGAAGCAATTACAGTGCCAGTTCCCTGTCTGCAGCATCCAGATTCCCACGTTGTCTGGGATCAGGCATCTGCCTCTAAGCTGACGTAGTTAAATAGTAAGAGATCAGCACTCAGGCTATTCTTATAGACTATTCTTATTCTGTTCTTCCACAAAACCCCGACATTTCTAAGGCCACAGCATCCACATCTCTGGCCCTAAATGCAGAACCAGGGCAGAGATTGCTCTGCAAGAAGGCGTGAGCATAACAATGGCTTTGAAAGGGAAACCTTCACCAGCCCACTCCAAGGATATGGGAAGATAAAGAGTGAGAAGGGGTGGTTCTTTTAAACATTAACAACACAGAGGCCCCAAGCTATTCTTCAGCAGTGGGGAGAAAAATAAAGTCCATACTGACAAGAACAAGGGTGGAAATGTTCAAAGAAAAAGAAAATTAAAAAATAATAAGAGGAGAAGTCAGCAGTTTCATGGTCACCAGTTTCTGGCTCAGTGTCATGTCCTCATGTTCAAGCCAATAAGTCTCTCATTACTCTGCCAGCTCCAGAGAAGCCTCTCTGATGTGAGCACTGGCCATGGTTTTTGTGCCTGCAGCCCTACAAAAAGGGTAACAGTTCCTAAACTGCCATTTGTCACACCAAGGGATACAGGGAACAGGTGCAAAGAAACTTTGCCTGTTAGTGCATAAGATAATTTAATTTTGTTTATGGGGACTCAGGGCATTCAAGTGGGGAAATCAATGGGCTCCTGGTCCTGGGAGAACACTGATTCCTAGTGTTTGGTCAAGGACAGGGCCAAGTGTCTATGGATCACCTGGGCACACAAGGGCCTTTTGGGTTTTGTGTTGTCAAGAATGGAAGAACAACTCTCATTATGTGTCAGTAAGTGCTCTGTGAGCTCCCTCAAGTGAGGTGAACAAGACATCATAACCAAAAAGAGAAGTAGCACAGGCATGGGAGGCTTGTGGAAGGATCCAGCTCCTGCAAGCACTGACTGCTGTTCATTGCAGCAGAGGTTGGATCAGGCTCCTGACAAGGTTTAAACACCTCATGAGAATTCCAGATTCTTTCTCAGGCTCTGTCCCAAACTGTTCCCATTATTATTAAACTTTTATTGCTTCCTACATCCCTGCTGAGAGGTAAACCTCAGAGTTTGGCATGAGGTCCCTGTAAATGCCCTGCCCTTTTGAGTGAAGGGAACCCATGAACTCCAGCACAGCATGTGCAAAGTGTTCCCACACAGCTGCTGTCCCAGGGAGAGAACACTTCGGATGCTTTAATTCCTAGGCAAGAGAAACAGCTCCTTTGTTAGCATTGTCAACATGGAGCTCAAAATAAAAGGGCATTTCAGAGGCTTCTACAACAGCTCGAACTATTCCAAAGGCTGGTGTGCAGCAAGGAGAAACAGACTACAGAAATACCTCACCTGGCTCCAAAAGAGTTGAGATCGATTAGCATGAATTGCCTGAAGTTAAAAAATGTTAGAGAAAATTGAGAGGGCATGAACACTTCTGTTACATTTTTGTCTTTACTGCCTAGAACAGTCAGGGCTTTCATTTTTGCAATACTGATCTTACAGCCCAGGGTGAGCCAAAAAAGTAATTTTTGAAACAGAAATCTAGGCTTGCTTCTGGATATTATCATGGTTTTGAGGCCCCAGCAAATTAGATTCTAATTAAACACTCAGTATCACCTGCAATCACTTTTGCATTTCTCATGGAAGTTCCAGTTCCAGCTGAAGAAACTGCTTGTTTAATGAGATTTCCACTGTGAGCAAATCCATTCCTTCCCTTCTGGTACCACCCCTTTTCTCTCTTTATCTTCCCATATCCTTGGAGTGGGCTGGTGAAGGTTTCCCTTTCAAAGCCATTGTTATGCTCATGCCTTCTTGCAGAGCAATCTCTGCCCTGGTTGTGCATTTAGGGCCAGAGATGTGGATGCTGTGGCCTTAGAACCGAATGTTGGGAGGATTCCACCAAGTTTATTTCTGAGGCTCCCTGACAAACCTGTGCTTAGGTGACAGACCAGGAACACCACACAGATCCTAAAGCACTGTGGCCCAAAGGCAGCTCCAGGACACAAAGGAAACTTTGAAAGGAAAGGAAAATTCCTTATATTCCCATAATGTTCCCAAGATGGCTCAGTCCTGCCCCAGGACAGTCAACCCCCTGAGCTCCTATTTTTCTGACACATTGTCAGCATTTCCAAATTTCTTTCCACTGAAAATCAGTATGTTCTTTTAAATGTCCTGTACAGCCAGAACAATAACATATTATAATTCTACAGCTTCACCTGATGAGTTGTTACAGTCAGTCCAGAAACAAGAGAGAAAAAAGTTGACAAGAGGGAATGTCAAAGCACCTTCCCACATGGAGAAGGGAAACTATGGGTTGGATGTTATAAATTTATGGTCTGCTCTCACCTCCAGCAAAATAAATTATGAAGAGACCTGCGTTAAGGACTTACCTGCCATGGAACTGTTTCAATATAGGTTTGTCTTTCCACGGGGATGGAAAAAAGAAGAGCATGAGCGTAAAAAGGTCGCGTGTTTTAAAGACTGGAATTCACATCAGCTGCACAACCAACATTTCTGACAAGTTGAGTTAGGCTGGGCTGCATGATGTGCTGAGCACCATGGCTGAGCCAGCAAAGCTTGACTAGTGTGTTGAACTGGGAGTTTGCCCCTCTGTGCACTCAACCACACCCCTCTCCCCCAAAATCATCCTGTCCTGTTGCACAGGGCACAGCAATACGTCTGTATAGCAAAGGGAATTGGACTGAAAGGCAGTAAATAACTTGTTCTTATTTTGAAGGCAGTGCTAAAAAAAAATATACACTAAAAAGTTAAAGCTCTGGATCTCTGAACCAGCATTTTCTACCAGCTGAGAGTACAGGTCTGGCTTTCGCACTTACACTCCCAAATGTTTCTTCTCTTGCTTTTGGGTAAATTCTTGGCATGTTATTGATGGAAAAATGTGCCTTTCCAAAAAACTGCCCAGGGCTGTGAGAACGAGTTTTAGGCATGTGGGCCTTTTGTAAATTCACTCCTTCATTTCGAACTTCTATCACAGCCTTTGGTCTGAAGATGAGACACAATACTCGTGGATCCCAAATGAGCAGCAGTTCCAGATGGCTAGAAAGATCTATTGTATTCAAAGAGATCTGTTATCTGTCTGCTATTCGATAACAATACATCAGTGTTACTTTGTTTTAAGTCATGTTGCAAGCTTTCATGGGCACCAGTTTAGTTATTTGCTGAAATGTGCAATTTTCTTTACACTGAGGCTATTTAACACCACTCTGTCAATGCAAACAGACAGTTAAGTGGACATAAACATAATGTATTTGCAAACAGAGTGGGGAACTGAAACAGAAATAAAGCTTCTTAAGTGTGAATAATCAGAAATTAAAAACTGACATCCACGTTTTCTGATATTTATGTGTAATGTTGTATAGAACTATTACTGGATCATTCCCAGTGTGTGCCTGCGTGAGCAGTGTGATCTTTAGTGGTTCCTTTCAACCCAAAACATTCTATGATTCTCCAAGCAGTCTTGTACAGAATTTAACCTGTAACATAATTCAGTCTATCTTTTCCCCACAGTTCCTCATTACTTCCCAGTACAATCAGGTGAGGAATACTGAATTAGCTAAATGACTAATATGCAATTAACTCTGAAGAGCTCATAGTGAATTCAAGCACAAGAGGAATTTCTCAGCTGAAACTGGAAACCAGGAAACTGGAGCTGCCTGAATTCCAGAGAGCACAGCTTTCACATGCAGCCATTCTCCAGCTCTGCATCACCCATGCATGAATGAAACACTGAAATGTTGACACTGATAGCACAAACCAAGCAGGGACTACAAGGAAAAAAAAAAAAAAAAAGGAAAACCCAACCAAAAAAACCCTCAGCCCATTTTTATAGTGTTGTTTCAGGGAAGGCAGGCACAAGTCATACAGCTCCCAGTGGCACTGTGCACACTCCAGGCATGTTTGACATTAAGGGGCCTGGTTGTTGTGGAAACCAAATCCCATAGATTAATTAATGTTCAGCAGCCAGAGCCATCTCTCGTCCTCTCCGACTCCCTGCCCCCAATTAAAAAAAAAAAGGGGGAAGGGGGATGGTGGTGCTTTTTACATCACAGAGGAATGTCTAAACAAAAAAGAAAGTCTTTCCTCACAACTGCAGGACACTACCAGTGTACAGTGAACAGTGTACAGTGTTTTAGTCCCTCATGTTTATAAAATGAAAATTATAACACCATTTTGCTGCCTGTGGCTATACCAAACTCTCTCCAAGAAGGCCCTGCAAGAAAGATATTATGTGAAATTTTTAAAATCCCCTTATGGTGAAAGGACTTTTATGGAAGTCCCCTGTTTTTACTTTTGACGTGTAAATGCACTAATCACAACTAATTTATTTCAGTGACTGACAGTTCTTCATGGGACTGTGTTTGCACGGGGAGTTGCAATTGGATTTGAAACTAGAAAGCACCACACAGACGCCACAAGACAAATATATTTATGACCCACTGGAGGCAAAATTTCAGAGTTACCTAAATCCTATTTTCAGAACAGTTTAAGGACCATAGGTCAAACAGATTTTAGATGTTCCTAGATTCGATTTGAGGCTTTTGAAAATCCGTTGTCTTCAGCATCTGCATCTTGAGGTACCTGGGCACTGAATCAGACCACTTCTGATGACACTGAGGAATTCCTTCTCCCATTTTTTTCCCCCTCAGAATATCCTTGTGAGCTATGCTACCAGTTGCCTGTTGGCAATACTCAATCATTAAATAATAAAAATCTTGGAGGTGTACCATACTTAATAGATATTTAGTAAGCAGAGAGTTATGTGGTGTGAGCAAACCATTAACAGGGCACAAGACATACCACTTACCCGAGAGGTGCAAGTATTTACAATACTCTTTCACAGGTACACTTTTAATTAGCCAACGTGTGATGTAAAACACTCACTTTCTTCTCACTTCAGGAGTGGTGGGGATGGATTACTGACCGTGACTTCATGACACAAGTTCACCTCATAAGAGTCCCCTACTCCCTCCCATTCATAGCAGTGAAATAAATACAGGCAATTTCTGCAAGCCGAGATACTTCCCGTGGGACAAAACCTGCGACTGGGTAGTTAAACAACACTGAGAGCTCTCCTGTGTTTCTGAAACGTGCAGCTCCTGAGCAAACCTGCTGACTTGAATAGGTGCTCAACACTTGTAAAAACCAAGCCAAATACAGCACGAAATATAACATTTCAGTGTTAACTTTTACAGCTCTTGCCCTGTAAGTCGGGCACCGCTCCTAAGCTGGAAAATTCCCCGCATGGAAAATCAGAAGGGTACCTTTGAGATGATTAATGGCTCGCCGTGCTCCAGCCCTCCTTTCAGCGTGAATCCCCATGGAGCGCCTCCGTGCAGCAGCGCCTCCAGGTAGATGTATCTTCCTTTGTGGGTAATGCTGCACTCTGAAGGTGAGATGCTGGTGTTAATATTGTCTAACATCCTCATCTGTCCTCATCACATACTCAGGCAAAGCGCAAAAACCCACTCAGGCAAGCACAGAACGACCGAGCTGCAAATTAAGCTCCCCGGAAGCCCCACCACGAGTCATCCCTGAATGCATGAAACGAGAGCAGTCTGAGATGGAAAGTTTTTCTTCAGAGCTAGAGTCCAAGGTGATGGGCTAAAAACATTCCCCTGCACATTGCAGCACGCTGCTTCTCCCTCAGGATCGCGACGTTTTACTGGCGCTTCGGCGCCGTGCTTTCCCCTTTGCCAGGTACTCGGGGCATGACAGCCTTGTAAAGATTTCTCTTCCTGTCTTCAGTAGATCAAACTTTAAGGATGTGGCAAAAAAAAAAATAAAAAAGAAAGAAAAAAAAAAGACCAAAAAAAAGTTTATAGATTTAAAAGCCCCTGGGCAGCAAATTGCCAAAATCCAAACGAATGCTTCATTTGTGATTGATTATCAGTCTTTTCTTCCTTTCTGCCTGCGATTTACCATTACAATGGCCTTTTTGCCTCAGCCCACTGCACTAAAAGAATGGAAGCGTCTTCTCCCTCTCGAGCTCTCAGTTACTCTGTTCGCTTACTTCACAATTTTCTGACTTGTCAAAAAGAAAAAAAAAAAACCAACCAGGCTGGGGGAGGAGGAGAGAGAAAAGCCCATTCCTAAAACCCTTTAGCGGGGTTTAAAATGTGAAATAATTCCATACTTATTGGATTAAAAAGGGGGGGGGAAGGCTATCGGGAAAGCTGGAGAAGCAGGTGGAATGAATCCTTTGGGAAAAACATTAAGATGAAAACTGAACTCTTTTCATTTTCGGTGCTCTCCCTGATGAGCTGCCAGAGCTGCAGCAGCTACTGCTGCTCTGAGGGAGGGTGAGGAAGTGAGGGGGAGAGAGAGAGAGAGAGAGAGAGAGAGAGAGAGGTGGATTAAGGCAAGTAAGGCAGCGCTGCCCAATTGTGCACACCAAGCATGCAATTATAAAATGCAGTGTGCAAAGCTGGGGCTCACCCTTTTATTATGCCCCCGGAAACCACCATCTTTCTATTGTACTTGCCAAGGAATTGTAACAATCCAAACTGCCAGTTGCTGAAAACACAATGGACCTGTTCCAAATCAGCTCAGTGGAGCACTGCTAATAATTCTGCTCTCATAAAGCACTTTTCCTCCACATGGAGCCCAACGACTTCCACGGACATATTTCTTTTCCTCATTTACACTGCTAGAAAAGGTCAGTGCTTTACCAATACACGGAGAAAGAAATAACACTAAGAACTTGGGATACTTTTATTAATGTAGGCAGTTGACTCCTGTAGAACGTATCCACGTGTGTGCATCTGTTCTTGCATATATGCACATAGGCTTAGGGATTTGACTCATTGTGTCACATATATCACTGAAGGTGCTCAAAACCTTTCCTGACTTTAATTGGACCTGGAGCAGGACAATAGAGAGAGGAGCACAGAGCTCACTCCCTTTCCTGCTGGCATAGCTGAGGAAACACATAAGTAGTGCCTCTGCCTCTAAGGCACCTGCACTTTTGATCTTACAGTGCCTGGGATGTGCATTATTTCTCCTTCGGGCTGTGGAGATCTTGTGTTACAAAACCTGAAAGAACTGTGGGGAGACAAGCTTTGAAGCTGGGATTTTAAACCCAGAAATCTTTGCATTTGTTCATGCTGCCCCGTTCCCACTCCCTTTAAGATGCTACAGTTTCCCAGAGCCTTCTATTTGCCCCACATGTCCCAGCTCTCATTCCCAATAGCCATGAAGAGGAATGCAGGAAAGAGGCCCCTCGCTTTATTTTTCATGGTAGATGATCCTCAATCCTTGCTTATACTGAGCTTTGTCCCCTCCACTTCCCTCCCAGGGGCTGAGTTTTCATTAGCCTCACATCCTGGTCGGACTCACGGATTGCTATTATCCAGAACTCACCCTTTAGCCTGACTCAAATCAGATTTCTGTGGTCTTACACTCCTAAGGTTTCACCGTAAAAACCCTCATTCCAAGGCACCACAAAGAGCAATTCATTTCCATCCCCTCCACGGCCCTTCCAGAGACAGGCGAGGGCTCTGGGAGCTCTCCTGGGAATGTACCTCCTCCTATCCATAGCCAGCAGGACTAGTTAAGGCTGTGGAAGAACACACCAGCCTGCTAACAAGCCAAGGCACTTCTTTGGATTACATCCATTTCCCAGACAAAGCATTGGTCACTACACCTGTCTGCAGACTCCAGGTTTCCAGTAAGAGCTGGCACTGTCAGTCCTGTGTCTGATGATTAACAGCTACCAAAATATTTCTGAGGTACAGTTTTTCTTCTCCTCCAGCATCGTGATTAAGTTCAGGTGCTGAATCCAACATCATTTTTGCCATGAACTCTGTTAAATTTATCACCATGGCAATCACATCATTTTCTCCCCTTCCAAGAAACAGATTTCAGTGCTGAATACAACTAAAGCAAAATCGTCATTCTCCTACCAAACAATTCAAAGTATTAAATACAAACCTTTTTTCCTTTTTTAAAATCTTGCCTCTGCCAAGAACCTCAAATAGCTTGAGTACCTTAGCACTGTTTGCTACAAGGAAGGAATTCTTTCATGAGGAGTACCTCTAAGGACACAGCTGAGATACTTTCTGTTGAGGGGCAACAGAACAGACCTGGGCTCAGAAAAGTGCTTTCCACACAGAGTAATATATTTCAATTGAAATGTTGCATTGTTGCAGTGTAAGAGAAAATAAATTTGGAACAGTCGTTAGAACCCTTTTCCCTCATCAAGCACCACACTGCTCAAGCAAGAGAAATTACCACTGATTTCACTCGTCAGAGTTCACAAGGCACAGAGTGCATCTATCATCAATAAAGGCACTGCCTCCTTGCTGGCAGTTGCTCCGACTTTTCCTAAATGCCTTCGAATAGTGTTTCTTTTGCGAATAAAGTTCAGTGAAGCAACACTGCCCCCATCTGCTGAAACCAGAAATTGTTACAGTTTAAGTTGCTCGATCTAAATGCAAACGTTTCATCAGTTAACAGGCATTTGCTATGCTTTTCCCGTTCAAAAATGAAGCAGATTCTTTCCCGAGTATTCAGAGTGGCGTTACTGTTTTTTTCCTGGGTCCCTGAGCTGGCAAGTCATTAAGTCAGACTGAAAGTAAACCCAGAAATCAAAGACAGGAAATTCAGCTCCTAAATTTTGTACACATCTCTTAATGCCTGTTTGTCAGGGGAATTAAACATTAGGCTTAGTTTAAATCTACCTGCTGCTTAGCTGTATCTGATAAGTTCAGAGGAAGCAAATTCACAATTTATCTTTAAAGAGGATTCTTATAAAATAATGTGGGTCCTCGTACCTTTCACAAACACAGCCAAGGGGTGACTGGCTCGTGGTCATACAGGCGGCATGAAAAGGCTGACAAAGGAAAGAAGTGCTCCTTTTTCCTTGCTCACTGGTTTTCTCACAGAAGAACTTCACTTTTTCTTCTAGGCAGGGCTCTGTGTAGGCTGAGGAGCATCAGGAATTTTAAATAATAGACATCCTGCAGGCACCAGTGGGCCCAGCTTCTTCCTCTGCCTCAGAGTCCTGAAGCCATTCACCTAAACCTGCAGGAGGATGGAACAGAACAGAAGTGTCAGAAGACACAACTCTCCTGGATCAGCTCAGGATCCCTACAGAAGTGAATCATTTCCTCTTGGGAAGGTTTATTATATAAAAAAAGTAGAAATTACTTAATAGAAAATAAGGCTTTCCTATACTTACCTCTGTTCAGCTTGAGCTGACTCTAAGACATCCATCCCCTCAGCTCTGGAGAATGTCAGTCTGGCATCTAAAAGAAGAAATTCAGGCCACAGAATAAGCTTGTTTTTCTGATAAAAATATGAAAAATCAGACAGAGAAAAGGAAAGAGAGATAGAGAGAGATCTGAGAGTGAAAGAACAAAGCTGAGAAACAGAAGTAAGCTGCAAAATCAGTGAATCCACATCCACTTCTGTGTTGGAAGATGCACTTGCCTTTGAAGTCTGAAAAGGAAGAATTTTCTTTGGAGAACATAAAAGAGTCTCTCCACGTAATATTGCCTCCAGCACAGAACAGCTCTGGGTCCCTCAGTTCCTCAAAGCAAACTGAAAAGCAACAAGCCAAGGTGAGGAATAGATCCATCCCTCTAAGAAGAGCACAGGCGCTGTCACAACCGAAGGAGGTGAACTCAGGGCATCTGAACTCACAGCTGGTTTCCCCTCTGCATCTGATGCCATCACCCTGCTGAAAATAGGGTTCGAATCAGGAACCAGGAATCAAAACAAGAGTCATCACAGTACAACACCGCAACCCTACAGTGTTCCCACCCCAAACAGGATGATTACTAAACAGTTCAAGCCATTATTAAAGCTTTTAACCAATTCTGAAATGTCTGGTGGGTATGGGCCAGGTATTTCAGTAGTCTCTGCTGGCATAAATTACTCCAATCCCTCCTTCTGAAGCTCTATCCCCTCTGCACACCTCTCTCTGGGGAGAGTGGATTAGTTTAAACACAAGAAGTCTATATTTGCATCTTGCTGGCAAACCTGTGGTGATTGCAGATTTTTCTTCTCAGAAGTACTCCCAAACAGGAGGAAAGTTATTCAGGAATTTGATCCTAAGAGAGTTACTCTGTCCCCAGGTTGTAACTGCTGTTTGAGGGGGAAGCAGCGAAGAGACAGGGGTGCTCCAGACCAGGACTCCCAGGAAATATGGGACAGAAAAAAGTCACCTGCAGCCAGGACAGGTGGTGTTCCGCAGAAAGCACCTTGCCAGGGCCCCGATGGGGAAAAGGTATCAAGTTTCCCGCTGAAGCCAAACTTTGAATGACACTTCGGGGATAAATCAAGCCCTGAACGCGGCGTTTATTGGCTCTCCCTCAAGCATATGATCGGCTCCTGAGGGAGGGGTCTGTTCCCGAGGTTACGTAGTCGGGCAGAGGGGTTGGAGTAAGGAGCAGGTGGTTCCCAGCGGGGCTCGGGAAGCTGGATTCCCAGCTCACAGCACGGCAAAAGCAGGAGCGAATGCGGATTGATCGGTGTCCCCCTCCCTTTCCCAGCCCTACAGCCAGGAGCAAAAGTTCAGTGCGCCATCCAAAATACAGGAGAAACAAACCTCCAGCATTGCCTGCCAGAGGTAGGGGCCGGCCCCCTCCCAGGTGAGTTTTCATGATTTGTTTACACCTGAGACTGTTGGATATTGTAGAGCGAATTTACCTATAAACTCATTTGCCCCTTTCCTCTTTGGATAGGAGGGTGGTGCATTAAAAAGCCCTTTCCTCGAGCTGTTTTCCACTTGGGATAGCAGTGCAGCGAGAATGGAGACCTGAGGTCTGTTGTCAGCTGGTTAGTTCTTACTTTTCTTCACTCAGTCTGAAGTAGGCCATGTAAAACCACTCTTCTCCTTTGGTGTGTCTTTTAGCACCGGGAGAATGGATTCCCTCTCTTGTAAATTAAAATGGCGTGTTATCCTTGAGGAACCATTATGTGTTTTTCTTCTAATCAGGTATTTAAATATATAAACATACCTGTCTGCCTCAGACATAAGCTCTCCAGCTCTGAGAATTTTGTTGTGGGCCCGGTTCATACACCTGCTCCGGAAAACTCGTGTCTGGGAGAAGCTGTTGCCTATTCTTTAGAATAACCTGAAAAGAGGGACAGCCTCCTGTGTGTTTAATCCTGAAATCAAGATCCAAAATGGGACAGTCAGACACGTAATTTCCTTTGCTGAAGTGAAGCAATTGTCTCTTGGCTCTGCACCCGCTCCCTCACCCTGAAAATACCAGCCAGGCAATCGCTTTTGGGAACCCAAAAACATGTGATCTCTGAAGAGATTGGTTTAAAATTAAAAATATTTCAGTTTTTATTTCTGAACCGGATTTTGGAGAAGATGCTTTTGAATCTTTTGCATTTGCCCTCTGACCTTTTCTGTGTCGGTGGGAAGCCTCGTCATCCCAATATCTGCCTTCAGTCAGCTCACGGTCACCCCCACAAAAGGTGCCATTTTGCCGGCCAAATATCAGGAGGAAGATGACCCAGACTCTTCCCTGCCCCCGCGTGAGGGGATTTTTATCTCCCGTCTCAAAGGGCATCATTAAAACACCTGGCACCCCAAACCACAACATGGTGCCCACCGCATGAGGGGACGGGGGGGGGCGGCCATTTTGGGGGCTGAGGGGCTCGGCGCCACCGCTTCCCCGTGCCACGCTGGGATGAAGCCGGAGCTCCGCGCAAGGAGCGGGTGGCCGGCCCGGGATGGCCCCTTCCCGGGGGAGAGGGAGGCGGGAGGAGCGGCGAGGCGGTTCTCCTCCTCTCTGCGAGCCGTGTCGGCAGCGGCGCCCTGCTCGGAGGTGCGAACCCGCAGGGGCGCAGGTGTGGGGGTGTCATGGAGGACTGAGGGGCGCCCCGGCGGGTCCCTCGGGGCGCGCGGCGGGAAGGCGGGTGGGCGCAGGTGAGGGGTCGTGGCAGCCTCCTCATACATTCGTCTCAAAGCTGCCACCGAGTAATAGATTTCTCTTCTTTTTTTTTTTGTTTGTTTTTGTTTGTTTGTTTGTTTGTTTCCTACTTGTTTTCTTCTTCTTCTTTTTGTTTTCTTTCTTGTCTCTTTCTCATCTTTTTCTCGTCTCTTTCCCGTCTCTTGTATCTTCCCCCCGTGCCCGCCTCTTCTCCTCTTGCGTTTCTTTTTTTTTGGTTTTTTTTTTTTTTTTTTTTTTTTTTTTGTTTTTTTTTTTTTTTTTTTTTTCTCCTTTTCCCCCGAGGTAAAAAGTTCACAGACTTGTCCTCCAGGGGCTGTTAATAGCAATCATGCTCCCCAAAAATCAAGCCGTCCAAGTCTAGACTTTTAGCACCTTGGGTTCACCCTGGAATTTTTTCTTTTCTTTTGCCATACCTCCAAAAGCACTTTTGTGAAAGGGGGAAAAGGTCCCCTTTGGCTTTAGTCAAGCAGATTGAGATAACAGACAGCATTTGGAGATACAATCAAGGCAGACATTTATGGAAATCTCATCTTCAGGGTTTCTTGTAAAAGAAATTTTTATCTGGGAACACCCTAGGAAGGTGGCATTGCACAAAGCTGCTTCT